>NC_133502.1:186944242-187247272 GCF_049354715.1 Callithrix jacchus
AATAATAAATGTGTGAGGCGATAGAGATGCTAACTGCCCTGATTTGGCTGTTTGTTTTGTTTTGTTCAAGATGGAGTTTTGCTCTTGGTGCCCAGGCTGGAGAGTAATGGTGTGACCTCAGCTCAGTGCAACCTTCGCCTCCTGAGTTCCAGCGATTTTCCTGCCTCAGCCTCCCGAGTAGCTAGGATTACAGGCCTGTGCCACCATGCCTAGATAATGTTTATACTTTTAGTACAGATAGAGTTTTGCCATGTTGGCCAGGCTGGTCTTGAACCCCTGATCTCAGGTGATCCACCCACCTTGGCCTCCCAAAGTGCTGGGTTTAGAGTCATGACCCACCACATCTGGCCTTTAACAATTCTTTGTACTTCTGTGGTATCAGTTGTAATGTCTCATAATTGCCTCTGTTTTTATTTATTTGAGTCTTTTTCTCTTCTCAGTTTAGCCAAATATTTTTCAATTTTATCTTTTCAAAAAATCAACCTTTTGTTTTGTTGGTCTTTTGAATGTGTTTTTTTTGTTTGTTTGTTTGTCTGTTTGTTTTTTGTTGAGACAGAGTCTCTGTCTGTCTCCCAGGGTGGAGTGCAGTGGTGCAATCCTGACTCACTGTGACCTCCTCCTCCTGGGTTCAAGTCATTCTGCTGCCTCAGCCTCCTGAGTAGCTGAGACTACAGGTGCCTGCCACCACGCCCAGATCAGTTTTTGTATTATTAGTAGATATGGGATTTCATTATGTTGACCAGGCTGGTCATGATTAATTTTTTTTAAGAGACAGAGTTGGGCCAAGAGTGGTGGCTCATGCCTGTAATTTCAGCACATTGGGAGGTGGATGGGGGTGGATCACCTGATGTCAGGAGTTCAAGACCAGCCTGGCCAACTTGGTGAAACCCTGTCTCTACTAAAAAAAAAAAAAAAATTAGCTGGGTGTCATGGTGCATGCCTGTAATCCCAAATACATGGGTGGCTGAGGCAAGACAATCGCTTGAACCAGGGAGGCGGAGGTTGCAGTGAACTAAGATCACACCCTTGCACTCCAGCCTGGGCAAAAAGAGTGAAACTCTGTTTCAAAAGAATGTGACAGGGTCTTTCTCTGTTGCCTAGGCTGGAGTGCTGTGCCATGATCATAATTCACTGTAGCCTCAAACTCCTGGGATCAACTGATCCTCCTGCCTCAGTGTCCCAAGTCACAGGGACTACAGGTACATGCCACAGGTACATGCCAGACTAATTTTTTTTATTTTTAGAAACAGGGTCTTGCTGCGTTACCTAGACTGGTCTTGAACTCATAGCTTCAATCTATCCTCCTGCCTCAGCCAACCAAAGTGCTGGGATCATAGGTGTGACCCACTGTGGCTGGCTTTCTATTCTCTATTTCTGGGAGATAAGCTTTTTTAGTTTTCACATGTGTGAACATGTGGCATTTATCTTTCTGCGCCCAGGTTATTTCACTAACATAATGTATTCCATAATGGCTCACCCATGTTGATGTGAATGACAGGATTTCATTCTCTTTTAATGGCTAAATCACATTCCATTGTATATATCTAGTCCACATTGTTTTATCCATTCATCTTTTGATAGACACTGATTCTCTATCTCAGGTATTATGAGTAGGGCAACAATAGGCATGAGGGTAAACCTCATCTGTAAAATGGGTATATATCAGTAATTAATTCACATGGCTGTGTAAGGATAAAAAAGACAGTATATATAAAAGGCTTCCTCTGTGGGTACCAGCCTGGCATCAGGGGCTGAGGGTCTCTGCTCAGTGCTGGCTTTTACTGAAGTGGGCCTGATCCTGGGTTGCAAAGCAAAGTATTATGAGAGCTTCCCTGTCCTTCCCCAAGAGGGCATTATGGGTTAGGATTTGGCAGTCCATTTTGAGGAAGAATGGATACCTGTGGGACCCAGGGTAGGGTCCCAACCTGGAGCTCTATGAGGCATCTCCCCAGTTATCTCCCGCTCTTTGGCATCAGAACAGATTACATGAATACACATCCCCCCTTCTTGAATCCTTACTTACCCGCATTGTATTTTCACAGAGATCCCACTGTGCCTGGCTTACTTACATGAGCTCTTCCTGGAAGTGAGGTTGTGCTGTCCCCAACATGGGCCTGGCAGTCAGGCCTTGGGGTTTTGGAGTGATCAAGAATGGGCAAGGCATTTGGGCTCCTGAGACGAACTTGTCAGTCAGTCCTGGCTGAGTCTCCAGCAGATCTTGTTGGAAAGAAGGAAGCAGACAGCAACATGAAGAGGAAGAGAAGCAGCCCGGAGAGCATCCCGGAGCCTGGGTCTACCCTCATGTCATTAGCCCCTCTCATTTTTCTCTTCCTGACTGCATGTCAATGCTTGCCTCACCCCTGTGCTCTGAAGCAGCAGAGCTTTGTGGCTGATGGCACCTGCTTTCTTGTGCCTGAATTTCTGCATCTTTTATATCAGGATGCAGCCTGGGCTCTAGGAAAATCTTATTTCTAAAAAACAAATAAAAATGGGGATAATAATAGCACCAAACACCTGGGGTTGTTGGGAGGATTAAATGGGGTGATCTGTGGAAACTGCTTTAAGCCAGTGCTGGGTGTCTAGTGACAGTTAGCCTTAGTTCCCATATTTACTGCTGAGGTAACTTTGTACCAGTCTGTCTGGAAGCAACGTGCTCCTGATGATCTGGGAGCAGAAATCTGTGCTCACCTGCAAACCCAAATCTTTACTTTTTTATTGCCATATCTCATAAGCCAAAGCCCTTTTACCTTAAAAATTCTGACTTTACTGCTACTTCCTCCCTCTTAAATTGCCTACCTTGTGGGGTCTGCAGAGCCTAAGGTTGGGTTGGAAGAGAGGAGGCTGGGTGCTAGGCTTCAGAAAAATGCCTTTTGTTTTTCTCCTATTCTGGTAAGTTCCTTCTGACTTTCAGCCTCTCTGGGTGAGATTGTATTAGGTGAATGTTCCCCAAACCTGCCTTCTAATCTCCTGCCTCCCTGTGGTGGGTACTGGGCAGGGACCTCTCCACTGGAGTTGGACATAGACAAATTGGGGAGTTCCTCTTGTCCCCTGAGACCCACAGATGCACATTTGGACTCGGCTCCATGGAGAACACTTTGAATGAGAGGAACCCATAATTCTCAGTTACACTTTCTCTGATGTTTCTTTCTTTTTCTTCCCCAACAATTGCTTGTACTACTCATTTGGCAGTGAATAATTTACATTTTTGGTGACATCTCATTTTTCCTAACTGACTATTAAAACTTCTTTTTATTGAACTTTTTTCTCTCTCTGTTTCTTTCCTTCCTTCCTTTATTTTTTCCCTCCTTCCCTCCCTCCCTCCCTCCCTCCCTTCCTTCCTTTTTTCTTTTGATGGAGTTTTGCTGTGTGGCCCAGGCTGGAGTACAGTGGCATGATCTTGGCTCACTGTAACCTCCACCTGCCAGATTCAAGCAATTCTCCTGCCTCAGCCTCCCAAGTAGCTGGGATTATAGGCACCTGCCATGATGCCCAGCTGAACTTTTTGTATTTTTAGTAGAGACAGGGTTTTTGCCATGTGGACCACGCTGGTCTCCAACTCCTGACCTCAGGTGACCCGCCTGCCTCAGCCTCCCAGAGTCCTGGAGTTACAGGCATGAGCCACCACACCCAGCAGTTTCAAATTCTTTACCTAGGCCTTGCCCTCAGTATTTTTTCTCTTCCCCTTACAGGCCTGGTTGGTTTACACAACACTGGACAGACCTGCTGCCTTAACTCCTTAATTCAGGTGTTTGTAATGAACTGGGACTTGACCAGGATATTGAAGAGGTAAGACTATTCTTCAGGCTGATAAACATGTGTATTATTTCATTTTTAATATATTCAGTTATTCACAGTGACTTGAACTTTTTGAGATGTTCTCTCAAAAGTTGGCAGAGAGAAGACCTGTTTCTCCATATTCTGGACTACACATTATTTCTAAAACTTCTTAGGTTGGTACAGGGTGGGGCCCAGGTATTGGTACTTTTTAAAAGCACTCCTTGGGTGATTTTAAAGCGCAGCCAGGATTGATGGCCACTGACTCGGTTAAAGAGAGAGTTGGAACTAGACTGATGTTGGGAAGGAGTCAGTGGACAGTACACACCTCCCTTCCCCCAACACTCACACAATGCTCTCTCTCTCTCTCTCTCTCTCTCTCTCTCTCTCTCTCTCTCTCTCTCTCACTCCTTTCCTGCCCTGTGCTCTCTCCTTTGTCCCATCCAGGTAGTGCCTGTAATTAAATGAGTCATTGCCAATCATTGCCAAACCACAAGGACAGCCCTTCGTGTTGCCCTTTCTTCCCAGGATCTAACCCAGCATGTGCCTCTGCAGTTTGGAGAGCTTTCGGCTGGACGTTTGTTGCTTGCCTGAGATGTGGAGCCAGGACCTCCTCGTGCATCTGCTCTCTGCTCTCCCATGACTGCTGGGCAGAGTGCAGAGGGGCTGAGGCAGCAGTCATGCTGATGTCCCTCTCTAGAGGGTCTCCTGTACAGCACATTTACTCATGTGGTGCTTCTCAACGTTGGCCACACATTGTAATAATCTGGGGAAATGAAACATTCTGAGAACTGGGCCCCACCCTCCAGAATTCTGGTGTAATTTGTATGGGTATGGCCTGGATATGGTGATTTAAATTTTTTCCAAGTGATTCCAGTGTGCACCTAGCTTCAAAAACTACACGTAAGGAAGTTTCCATCCATTCTTTTGTGGCAGGATCAGGGTGTCCAAGGGAGCTGACAAGCAGAGGAGAAGTGTCCCTTTCCAGCTGCTTTTGCTGCAGAAGATGGAGGACAGCCGGCAGAATGCAGTGCAACCCCTGGAGCTGGCCTACTGCCTGCAGAAGCACAGCATGCTGGTAAGGTGCCATCCTGCTGGGCTCCTGCCTGCTGATTCCAAGCGGGTGGGAAGCTTAAAGGCAGAGTGAAGAGAGGAACTAACAGCCAGTGAAGCAACAAGAAGCAAGTTAGCCTGGACATCTCAGATTATAGAGACATTTGTGTAAGAGACACACATTTTTGGAGGTGCAGAATTGATATTATTTATGGACATTTTACTTCCATACCGCCCTTTTTCTGCTTCTCAGTAGCGTAAGCAAAGGCTTATCCTCCAAGCTTATTCAGCCACAGTTAAGGAACTGCAGGAAAACAGAATAAAGGAATAAAAAGCAAAACCTGTTCTACAAGATAATTCATAAATAGGTTGGGTTTTTTTAAGATAGCAGTATTGAGATGTGCATCACATACTGTAAAATTCATCCATTTAAAAACATACAATCCAGAGGTTTGTAGTATATTCATAGAGATCTGCCTTCATCATCACAATCTAAGTTCATAATATTTTCATCACTCCCTAAAGAAATCCCATACTTACAGATTTTCTGTTGTGTATAACACACTGCTTTTCTCATGCTGCTTTCAGAATCCTTTGTCTTTAACTTTTTAAATCAATTATGATGTGGCTTGGTGTGGGTTGTCTTATGGTGTCCTTTGGGCTTCCTGGATGCAGATTTCTATTTTGTCCCTGGTTTGGGAAGTTTTCTGTCATTACAGCTATGTGTTGCTTAACAACAGAGATGTGTTCTGAAAAATGCATCAGTAAGTGATTTTGTCATTGCGTGAACATCATGGAGCAGACTTCACAAACCTAGATGGGGCAGCCTACTAAACACCTAGGCTATATGCTATGGCCATTGTGCTTCTATGGTCTGCCAGTGACTGAAATGTCAATCTGCCACTCATGACTGTTACTTCTTTGGATAAACTTTCTGTCTCTTCTCACTCTCCTCCTTCTGGCACTCTCATAATGCCGATTTTGGTCTGCTTCATGTCCCACAACTCTGTTAAGATATCTTAAGATCACTCTTTTTCTTTTTTGAAACAAAGTCTCACTCTGTCACCTAGGCTGGAGTGCAGTGGCATGATCTCGGCTCACTGCAACCTCTGACTCCCAGGTTCAGGCAATTCTCCTGCCTCCACCTCCTGAGTAGCTGGGATTATAGCTGTGCACCACCATGCACAGCTAATTTTTGTATTTTTAGTAGAGCCAGGGTTTCACCATGTTGGTCAGGTGAGTCTCAAATTCCTGACCTTGTGATCCACATGCCTCAGCCTCCCAAAGTGCTGGGATTGCAGGCCTGAACCACCGGGCCCAGCATCTTCACTCCTTTTCATTCATTTTTGGTTTGCTTCTCTGAATGATTTCCAGCTACCTATCTTCTAGTTTGCTAATCCTTTCTTCTGCTTGATTTAGTCTGTTGAGCTTCTTTAGTGAACTCTTATTTCAGTTATCATATTCTTCAGCTCTATTATTTCTGTTTGATACCTTGACCTTTTTTCTACCTCTTTGCCGATATTCTTACCTTATTCATATTTTGCTGTCCTAGACATGGTCAGCATATTCATGATCATTATTTTGAGTAGTCATTAGGTAAGTCACTTATCTTCATTTCACTGGGGCATTTTCTGGAGATTTATCTTGTTCTTTTGCTTGGAACATATTTCTCTGTTTCTTCATTGTTCTGGATTCTCTGTTCTTTTCTGCACATTAGATAAGAAAAATACCTCTCACAGTCTTCTCCCACTGGCCTTGTAGAGGAGATGAACTTGCCAAACAGTAGCCCTGCCAGAGACTTGGAGCACCTCTTGACCTGTGCTTGTCCAAACTGCCTTCTGTGCTCTTAGCAGCCCTCAGGAGATTAGAATGTGTCAAGTCCTGTCAGTTACCCAGACAGGGGAGATAGAAGCCAGCCCCTTGAGGTACAGCTGGAGATGTTGGGGCATTTCCAGTTTATTCTATCCTTAGGGAAAAGCTGGGAGCGTGAGTTTATCCCCCACTGGCTCTGCAGTAAGCTGGACAGAGGATCTGTGGCAAGTGCCTGCATTCCCTGTTTAAACTGCATACACCTTTGATGCATTGCTTTGGTCTTTGTCACCCCAGGGGCCTAGTGAATGCTGGCTCCTGTCTGCTTAGCGAGGGACAGGTTAGTTGGAAGCTTGGCGCTATCTGTGGAGCAAACCAGTGAGATCAGCTGTGGAAGTGCTCACCTACCTGTTCAGGGTCTCAGAGGATTACTGGTTTCCTGCTCTGTCAGCTCCCAGATGCATGGAAACCCCAGGGAAGCAGCTGCACATGTGCAGACAGACGCCTTCTAAGAAAAAAGTGAGAGCCGGGCATTTCTGCCTGTTCACACTGTACTGGGCCTGGGGGTTAGCACTGGAAGTGCTTGCATGCGCATCTCACACCTGCTCTTTGATATCTGTGGGCTTGTGGGACTGACAAATACAGAGCCTCATCAGCCCCCAAAGCTCAGTGATTGAGGAGCTAGTCCTTCATTCGAGAGAGCTAAATGTGCACTCAATGTGTGATGTTAGAGACCTGATTTTATCCTGGGGCAGGGGGTGGGAGAAGGCATGGGACTTGCCCACATGCCTGTCCAGACTCCTGGAAATCTATTGTTTACCTGCCTGGCTGGCTCCAGGTGCTGACTAGTTATTAATAGAAGCCCATCCCTCATCTCGGGCAACAGCTAGGAGAGCCTGCACACATACCCTTCCAGGGAGAAATTGGGAGCCTGACATTTCTGCCTGTTTGCTCTATGCTGAGCACAGGAGCACAGCTGCTGGAAATGCTCACATTTGCCTTCTGTGGTCACAGAGGATTCATGAATGCTCTCTTTGCCTTCTGTGGTCACAGAGGATTCATGATTGCTGACCCATGTCCACCCCCAGGGCTAGGTGACCTAGCAGCCAAGCCCTTGAACTACAAAAGCTGGGGCTGTCTGTGTGTGGTCTAAACCCTTCATTCTTCAGGAGAAAGTCAGGAGTAGGGATTCCTTCCTCAAAGTAAGGTACTGTGTCTAAGGTGGGGCTTGCAGTGTGAGTGTATCTGAGCTTTTTCAAGCCATTTTGATGTGGATGTTTTCTCCATTGTCCCATGTGCAGGACTCAGCTAGTTTCTCGGTTTCTTTCAGAAGTTGATCTGTGTGTAGATGGGAGTTTTTCCAAGTGTCCATGGGAGAGGAGAGCAGCAGGAGCCCCCTTTTCTATCATCTCACTTATGTCACTCTGTGATTCTTTTTATTGAATTTGATTCACTAATATTTTATTGAGGAATTTTGCATTTATGTTCGCGAGAGATACTGGTTTCTAGGTTTTTTCCTTAAAATGTCTGTCTGGTCTTGGTATTAGGATAATGCTGGCCCCAGAGTTAGTTAGAAGTGTTCTCTCTGCTTTTGTCTTCTGGAAGAGATTGTAGGGAATTGGTATAATTTTCCCATAAACGTTTGGTAGAACCCATCATTCACTAGGGAACCCATCTGGGTATAACTGAGTACTCCCATTTTCTTAGAGATAGTTTTTTTCTTGTGTTATTTCCTTTTCACTTCTCTTCTTCCCTCCCAACCCCCAGCCCCCATGTTTCCCCTTTTCTGTTAGCCCTTTAAAAATGCAAAAATCACCTTTTACCTCCCCCTCACCAGACAGTCCCTGCAGGGAAAAAATAATGAATCTGTAAACTTGGAGATAGGTTGATTGAGGTTTGATTGAGAAAAGGGCATGTTCTTCCAGCTGATCTTTCCTGAGACTTGGCAGTAGATTTGCAGCCCAAAGCATACCCACCAGGGAACTCTCCCTGCCATGGGGTGGACTTGAAACCCCTCCAGGGGTTGGCCTTTCACCCACTAGGAACACTTGGAGAAAGCATGCTCACTTGGCCACTTTGACAGCTTACTTCTGCCCAGAAAGTTGGCAACTCAGCTTCCAGGTACATGGTAACTGCCTGGGACACAACTACCATTGCTCACTCCCCCTACCCCCACAACACACCTTATGAAAATGCCCCTTTCTTCTCCAAAGGAAAAATGGCACATGAAAAAGGCAGGATGCATCATGCTCCTTCCCCAAGCTGGCTTCAGAATAAATTCATGTTTTTGTATAAAACCTTCTTTTGTATTACACTTGTTTTTGTATCAGAGTTAGTTGAATTCTACTTGTGGTGAGCAGCTAACCAGCTTTTCGGCTGCATGGACACTACGTTCAGTTTTTCTTCCATTTTCAGTCTGGATAACCACACTCAGCCAATTTCCAAGTTTATGGATTCTTTCTTTTACCAGCTCTAATCTGCTGTTGACTTCCTCTGGTAAATTTTTCATTTCCATTATTGTACTCCTCAACTCAAGAATTTCTGCTTGGTTCTTTTTCTATGGTTTTTTCTTTATTGATACTCTTCATTTGACAAGACAGCATTTTCTTACTTTTACTTCTTTCGACATGGTTTTCCTTGGTTCTTTGAACATATTATAACAGCTAAAGTCTTTGTTTAGTAAGGCCAGCACCTAGGGCTTCTGGGTGAAAAGTTCTACTGATCGCTGTTTTCCTGTGTGTGGCCATGCTTTTCTGTTTTCATTGTATGTCTTGTCTCCTCTGTTGGAAAATGAACATTATAGATAACGTAAGGTGGCAACACTGGACACCAGAGCCCCCACACCAGGTTTTGTTGTTATTGTTCTTGGTGTTGTTGATCATTGTTCAGTGACAACTTCCTGAGCTAATTCTGTGATGTCTATATTCCCTGTAGTGCCTGGCCACTGATCTCTCCATTTTGTTATCTTACTGTTCAGATAATAAGTGGTCAGAGATTTCCTTAAATGCCTGAATCGGTGAGTCTTCCAATATTTGTGAAGGGGCTCCGTGTGTCTGTTAGGGCACAATTTCAAAGCACACACAGTTTATAATTCTGTGTTCACCTTCATTGCTTTCTTGTACATGGCCTTGTGATCAGCCAGAGGGGAAGGATTCAGCCCTCTTAGTTCTTGGGCATGTGCGTGGCCTTCTAGATCCTCAGAAATATATCGGTGCTGTTCAATGTCTCCTGTGAACATCTCATTCCCCAGGCTGAGTGCAGTGGTGTAAGCACAGCTCACTGTAGCCTCAACATCCTGGGCTTGAGTGATCCTCCTGCCTCTGCCTCAGCCTCCCAAGTAGCTCCCACTACAGGTATGCATCACCATGCTCAATGAATTTTTTAAATTTGTTATAGAGACAGAGTCTTGTTATGTTGCCCAGGCTGGTCTCAAACTCCTGGGTTCAAGTGATTCTCCCACCTTGGCCTACTGAAGTGTTGGGATTATAGGTATGAGCCACTACACCTGGCACTGGAGCTTAAGTTTTAAGAAGTGTTCTCGGCCAGGCATGGTGGCTCATGCCTTTAATCCCAGCACTTTGGGAGGCTGAGGAGGGTGGATCAAGAGGTCAGGAGTTCAAGACCAGCCTGGCCAAGATGTTGAAACCCCATCTCTACTAAAAACACAAAATTTAGCCAGGTGTGGTGACAGGCACCTGTAATCTCAGCTACTCAGGTGGCTGAGAAAGGAGAATCGCTTGAACCCGGGGGCAAAGTTTGCAGCAAGCTGAGATTGTGCCACTGTACTCTAGCCTGGACAGAGTGAGACTCTCAAAAAAAAAGAGGTGTTCTCAAAAATCAGTACCAAACTTATTGTTTGTTTATTGATCACTTCATATGTAGTGCCAACTTAGCCTTTCAGTGGGGTGGGAGGCTAGGAAGAGACAAAGTGCTGAGTGTTTGTGTGCGTCTAGGTACCAGGGCATGAGAAGTGACCCTGAGGACCTCACTAATTGGCTGTTCCTTTTCTCTTTTGCCAGTATTTGTCCAGCATGGTGGTGCCCAACTCTACCTCGAAATCTGGAACCTGATTAAGGACCAGATCACTGATGTGCACTTGGTAAGAACCTGGAACCAGAGCACTTGAAAGTGTAAGATGCTGATCATTTAACTCATGAGTAGGACAAAGAGCATTAGTGGTTACCATTTCTAGAGATTCTGTCTCTTGGCTCCAAATTCTGGCAGTTGGTCTGACCTGGCTTATGGTGCTGTTTCCATCTCACCTCTCTGCTGCTACCTCTTGCAGATGGGGAGGCTGCAGGCCCTATATGTGATCTGGATGAAGGACTCCTTGATGTACCTTGACTGTTCCATGGAGAGTAGGAGAAACAGCAGCATGCTGACCCTCCTACTTTCTCTTTTCAATGTGGACTCAAAGCCCCTGAAGACATTGGTAAGGAGAGTCTCTTAGTATTTGCTGCTCCCATATGTGTTAGTCCATTTTCTGTTGTCACAACTCAATATCTGAGAGTAGATTTCTAACACTTGGGAAGTCAAGGTTGAGGGGCTGCACCTAGTGAGGGCCTGCTTGCTGGTGGGGACTCTGAGTCTCGAGGCGAGGCAGTGCACGGCATCACATGGCAAGGGAGCAAGCATGCTTATGTGCCAGCTCAAGTCTCTCTTCCTCTTCCTGTGAAGCCACCTGTCCCACTCCCAGGAAAACCCATCAATCTATGAGTGGATTAATTCATTCATGTGGGCTGTGCCCTCATGATTCAATGACCACCCCCCTTTCTCTGAAGACAGAGTCTTCCTCTGTCACCCAGGCTGGAGTGCAATGATGTGGTCTTGGCTCACTGCAATCTCTGTCTCCCATGTTTAATCAATTCTTCTGCCGTGGCCTCCTGAGTACCTGGGATTACCAGTGCCACCACCACACCCTGCTAAGTTTTGTACTTTTAGAAGGAATTGGGTTTCCCCATGATAGGTGTCACCATGGTACCAACATGATAGAGTTTTATCATGTTGGCTAGACTGGTCTCAAACTCCTGACTTAAGTGATCCGCCTGCCTCAGCCTCCCAAAGTGCTGGGGTTACAGGCATGAGCCACCATGCCCTCCCCAATTATCTCTAAAAGGCCCCACCTTTCATACAGTCACACTGGGGAGTCAGTTTCAACCTTTTGGGGAGGACAAACACTCAAACCACATCACCACACAGCACAGTGTTGCCAGTTCCCCCTTGCCTCTTGGATCTAGCCCTGGCTTCTGAGAAGTTTCTCATTTCATTTTCATAATTCTGGCTGATTTCTCTTTTGTTTTGGCAAAAATCTTTTTCCCTCCCACCTCTTTTTTCCTTATACTGCTTCCCTAACAGGAGCCCCCTCCTGTTTGATTCCTCCAGTCAGTAGGTGACCTTTGAGATCCTGCCAGTGGATTACACCAGGCCAGGCATTAAGGGGGATATGAAGAGAACCATAAGAAAAGCTGAAACCCTCAGGTGCAAAGTGTGGGAGGGCCATCCCTGATACACTGTTGGTCTGTGTCCCTGCCCAAAAATCTCATGTTCAGTTGTAATCCCCAACATTGGCAGTAGGGTCTGGTGGGAGGAGATGGGATCATGGGGGAGGGTTTCTCATGAATGGTTTGCCACCATCCCCCATGGTACTGTCTCTGTGACAGCGATTGATTTCTCATGAGATCTGGTTGTTTAAAAGGTGAGCCAGGCAAAGTGTGCCATAGCTCACCTGTAATCCCAGCAATTTGGAAGGCCAAGGTGAGCGGATCACCTGAGGTCAGAAGTTCAAAACCAGCCTGGCCAACATGATAAAATCCTGTCTCTACTAAAAATACAAAAATTTGCATAATGGTGCAGACTGTAATCCCAGATACTCAGAAGGTTGAGTCAGGAGAATCGCTTCAAACTGGGAGGCGGAGGTTGCAGTGAGCCGAGATCACGCCACTTCATTCCAGCTCTCCACTTGCTCTCTTGCACCTGCCCCTCCTATGTAAGATGCCTGCTATCATTTGGCCTTCTGCCATGATTGGGAGCTCTCTGTGGCCTCCCCAGGAACATGCCACCATGCTTCCTGTCAGCCTGCAGAACTATGAGCCAATGAAACCTCTTTTCTTATAAATTATGCAGTCTCAGCTATTTTCTGACAGCGGTGTGAGAACAGATGAATGCAGTACTCTAGGTGGGAAATGCCAATGCTGTCTTTTCCCTTTTCTCTTGGGTGGGGCAGGAGGATGCCCTGCACTGCTTCTTCCAGCCCAGGGAGTTTTCAAGCAAAAGTAAGTGCTTCTGTGAGAACTGCAGGAAGAAGACTCATGGGAAACAGGTACTCATTCCCTAAACTGGACTCAGCTGTCCCTCGGTGCACACAGGGGATTGGTTCTAGACCCCTGCATTTACCAAAATCCGCACATACTCAAGTCCCTCAGTCAGCCCTGCAGAATCCACATATAGGAAAATCTGTTCCTCATCTATGCGGTTGTGCATCCAAGATACTGTATTTTTAATGAGTGTTTGGTTGCAGACATGGAACTCATACTTATGGGAGAGGGAAGACTATTTATTTAAAACAATTTGTGTGTTAAGTGGACCCACACAGTCCAAACCCATGCTGTTCACGGATCAACTGCCTTTCACTAGTCTGGGGTTTCCTTCTGTGGATTTCCTGATAGAATCATCAGAGGCCCTATTTCATGGTGGGTGAGAAAGGGAATCTGAGTCTGGCTAGTATCTGGGATCCTGGAGTTCTGATCTCTAGAGCCAAGGATGTGGCTTCTCAGGTTACATAACTGAGAGGGACCAGAGGAGAAGGCCTGGGAGCAGCCAGTAGGGCATTTCCCTTGGGGTGAGATGAGCTCCCTGGAGCAGATTCCATGGCTCCCTGGGTCCTGGTACCTGTGCAGAGCCCTGTGCCCTTTTGCCTCTTGTGGGGACCCAGTGGTGTTAGAATACCCACATTTTGCATTATTCTCAGAGTAGCTCAGCAGATTCAGTGAATGGGAGCCTTGAACTCTGTGATGTCACCCTGCTTTCCTCTATTTTTGGAAGAGGATACCATTAGTCCAGACATTTCATTTACTCCCATTCCAAGTGGACTTTATATCCAGAGTGATTTTGCTTTTTCAGGTCTTGAAGCTGACCCATTTGCCTCAGACCCTGACAATCCACCTCATGCCATTCTCCATCAGGAATTCACAGATAAGAAAGATCTGCCACTCCCTGTACTTCCCCCAGAGCCTGGATTTCATCCAGGTTCTTCCAATGGAGTGAGAGCTCTGTGATGCTGAGGAGCAGGTGGGATGCTTCCAACCTCTGTGCCATCCTGCCTCTCCCCAGATGCTACATTCTTTCTGTTTTCCCTTCCCTCACCCCCAATCTGCTAGAAGCCACCCATTCCTCAGAGACTGTCCAGCTTTAAAAGACTTTCTTCTTTCTAAATATTGGATTTGTGTTTATACACCTCACAGCACTGAGGGACAGAATCCAGAATTGAGTAGGCTCCTTTGGAAATAACATGTGGAATACATAGAAATACATAGGCAAACATGTCACTGTGGGTTCTTAGTACCAACCAAACTTTCATTCACAAATGGCCTGTGCCCACTTTGAGGATAATCATAAAGTAGCCAGTTGACTCGACCACATTTAATCAGAATAAAGTTTAAATCACTTGTCCTAAGACAAACTATTGAGAGATTCTGAGAAAAAAAAAATGACACAGGCCAGGTGATGTGGCTCATGCCTGTAATCCCAGCACTTGAAAACACTGAGGCAGGAGAATCACTTGAGCCCAGGAGTTCGAGACCTGCCTGGGCAACATAGTGAGACCCCCATCTCTGAAATCTGAGTGCTTTGGGAGGCTGAGGCAGGCAGATCATGAGGTCAGAAGTTCAAGAACAGACTGGCCAAACATGGTGAAGCCCCATCCCTACTAAAAACAAAAATTAGCTGGGCATGGTGGCTCATGCCTGTAATTCCAGCTACTTCGGAGGCTGAGGCAGGATAATTACTTGAACCAGGACCTCAGAGGTGGAGGTGGCAGTGAGCCAAGACTACACCATTGCACTCCAGCCTGAGCTACAGAGTGAGACGATCTCAAAAAAAAAATTAGGGGGGAGGACTCAAGATGGCGCTGTGAGAACAACCCAGGATTGGAGCTCTCCTTGAATCTGCGGAGAGGTGAGTCGGAGCTGCATTTCCAGACTGATCATTGTTGCCCACAAAACGGGGAAATTCCCAAGTATAAAGGGGACGTGGGATGCCAGGCAGTACCTCTGCCTGGTGAAGCCGGCAGCCGGGGTGGCGGCAGCTGGCCCTACCCAGCGCTTCCCACAGGGCGTGCTTGTCCAGGTGCCCTGTTGAACTGGCAACCTGAGACTTGAGACGGCTGGACTTGAGACTGAACGAGACTTGGACAGTGGGCCAGCCCAGGGGATTGCAGGGACAGAGCGTCTTGGGTAGCCCAGTGGGATGAACAAAACCGTGATTTCAAATGATCCCCATGCAGGCGGTCTGAGACGCTCTGTGGGGGAGGGGCGTCCACCATTACCGAGGCAACCCACCCCAACTGAGATACACGCCCACTGCTGACGCAGCCAGCCGTTGCCGAGGCAACCCGTCCCTACTGAGATAAATGCCCACTGCTGACGCAGCCTGCCATTGCTGAGGCAACCCGCTACAACAGAGAGACTCTGACACAGGGCGTGGTGGAGACCACAGCAGAACAGCAGAGCCTGCAGCAACAGGGCAAACCACACAACAGCAGGGTGAAGCCTCGGCAGGCAAACAGTGGCTAGTCTGCCTCCTAGCTGGGCAGGACACCTCAACCGACATCCAAAAATAAAGCTTGAACCCCCCACCACAGAGCATTTGAGAAAAAAAGGGTTTTTTTTAATGAGCTCTGTTGCAGCAGAATCAAACATAGCAGCCTAACAGCCCTGAATGAACAACAGAGCTCACAGCTCAGCAATTGAGCTCCTATAAAGTACAGACTGTCTCCCCAAGCAGCTCCCTGACCCCTCTATATCCAAAAGACTGACATTTGGCAGGCATCATCCTGGGACAAAGAGAGCAGAAAAAGAAACTGGTAGCATCCCTCACTGTGCCACAGCTGCTAGAGGTGCACCCCAGACAAGCAGGGCCTGGAGTGGACCTCAGCAGTCGTAAAGTGAAGGGGCTAGACTGGTAGAAGGAAAACCAAGTAACAGAAATACTTCATCATCAACAATCTGGGTGTCCACTCAGAGACCCAATCGAAAAGTCAGCAACTACGCAGATGACAAGCGGATAAATCCACAAAGATGGGAAGAAACCAGCACAAAAAGGAGGAAAACACCCGAAACCAGAACACCTCACCTCCTAGAAAGGACCAAAACTCCTCACCAGCAAGGGAACAAAGCTGGACAGAGAATGACTGTGACGAAATGACGGAATTAGACTTCAGAAGGTGGATAATGAGAAACTTTTGTGAGCTAAAAGAACATGTATTAAATCAATGCAAAGAAACTAAGGAACTTGAAAAAAGATATGAGGAAATGATAACAAGAATGGATAACTTAGAGAGGAATATGAATGAATTAAAGGAGCTGAAAAACACTACGAGAACTTCGCGAAGCATGCAAAAGTTTCAATAGCTGAATTGACCAAGCAGAAGATAGAATATCTGAAGTCGAAGACCAACTCAATGAAATAAAATGAGAAACCAAGATTAGAGAAAAAAGCACAAAAAGGAATGAACAAAGTCTCCAAGAAATGTGGGACTATGTGAAAAGACCTAACCTACGTTTGATAGGTGTACCAGAAGGGGACGAAGAGAATGAATCCAAGCTGGAAAATAATCTTTAGGACATCATCCAGAAAAATTTCCCCCACCTAGCAAGACAGGCCAACACTCAATTGCAGGAAATACAGAGAACACCACAAAGATATTCCGCAAGAAGAGCAACCCCAAGGCACATAATCGTCAGATTCAACACGGTTGAAATAAAGGAGAAAATACTAAGGGCAGCCAGAGAGAAAGGTCGGGTCACCCACAAAGGGAAGCCCATCAGACTCGCAGCAGATCTCTCGGCAGAAACACTACAAGCCAGAAGAGAGTGGGGGCCAATATCCAACATTCTTAAAGAAAAGAACTTTCAACCCAGAATTTTATATCCAGCCAAACTGAGCTTCAGAAGTGAAGGAGAAATAAAATCCTTTGCGAACAAGCAAGTACTCAGAGATTTTGTTACCACCAGGCCTGCTTTACAAGAGCTCCTAAAAGAGGCACTACACATAGAAAGGAACAACCAGTACCAGCCATTCCAAAATCACACTAAATACTAAAGAACATCAACATAATGAAGAATCTACAACAACTAACAGGCAAAACAGCCACTTAGCATCAAAATGGCAGTATCAAATTCACACATAACAATATTAACCCTAAATGTAAATGGACTAAATGCACCAATCAAAAGACACAGACTGGCAAATTGGATAAAAAGACAAAACCCATCAGTGTGCTGTATCCAGGAAACCCATCTCACATGCAAGGTTACACAAAGGCTCAAAATAAAGGAATGGAGGAAGATTTACCAAGCAAATGGAGAGCAAAAAAAAGCAGGAGTTGTAATTCTCATCTCTGATAAAATAGACTTTAAAGCAACAAAGATCAAAAGAGACAAAGAAGGACATTACATACTGGTAAAAGGATCGATACAACAAGAAGAGCTAACAATCCTGAACATATATGTACCCAATGCAGGAGCACCCAGATACATAAGGCAAGTTCTTAATGACTTACAAAGAGACTTAGACTCCCACACAATAATAGTGGGAGACTTTAACACTCCACTGTCAATATTAGACAGATCAACCAGACAGAAAATCAACAAGGATATCCAGGGCTTGAACTCAGACATGGAGCAAGCAAACCTGATAGACATTTACAGAACTCTCCACCCCAAATCCACAGAATACACATTCTTCTCAGCACCACATCACACCTACTCTAAAATTGACCACATAATTGGAAGTAAAGAACTGCTCAACAAATGCAAAACAACTGAAATCATAACAAACAGCCTCTCAGACCATAGTGCAATCAAGTTAGAACTCGGAATACAGAAACCAACCCAGAACCGCACAGCTTCATGGAAACTGAACAACTGGCTCTTGAATGTTGACTGGGTAAACAATGAAATCAAGACAGAAATAAAGAAGTTCTTCAAAACCAATGAGAATAAAGACACAACATGCCAGAACCTCTGGGACACATTTAAAGCAGTCTCTAGAGGAAAGTATATAGCAATAAGTGTCCATATGAGAAGAATGGAGAGATCCAAAATTGACACCCTATCGTCAAAATTGAAAGAGCTAGAGGAGCAAGATCAAAAAAACTCAAAACCCCTCAGAAGACAAGAAATAACTAAGATCAGAGCTGAACTGAAGGAGATTGAGACACGAAAAACCCTTCAAAAAATCAATAAAGCCAAGAGCTGGTTTTTTGAAAAGATCAACAAAATAGACAGACCACTAGCCAGATTGATTAAAAATAAAAGAGAGAACAACCAAATAGATGCAATAAAAAATGATAAAGGGGAAATCACCACAGATTCCACAGAAATTCAAACCATCATCAGAGAATATTACAAACAACTCTATGCACATAAACTAGTAAACCTGGAAGAAATGGATAAATTCCTGGACTCCTGTGTCCTCCCAAGCCTAAACCAGGGGGAAGCTGAAACTATGAATAGACCAATAACAAGGTCAGAAGTCGAGGCAGCAATTAAGAGCCTACCACACAAAAAAAGCCCAGGTCCAGACGGGTTCACAGCCGAATTCTCCCAGACAGACAAAGAGGAGCTGGTACCATTCCTTCTGAAACTATTCCAAAGAATCCAAAAAAAGGGAATCCTTCTCAAATCATTTTATGAGACCAACATCATCCTGATACCAAATCCCGGCAGAGACCCAACAAGAAAAGAAAACTTCAGGCCAATATCCATGATGAACATAGATGCAAAAATCTTCAATAAAATATTGGCAAGCCGATTGCAACAGCAAATCAAAAACTTATTCATCACGATCAAGTAGGATTCATCCCAGGGATGCAAGGCTGGTTCAACATACGCAAGTCTATCAACGTAATTCGCCACATAAACAGAACCAAAAACAAAAACCACATGATTATCTCAATTGACGCAGAGAAGGCATTTGACAAAATACAATAGCCCTTTATGCTAAAAACCCTCAATAAACTCGGTATCGACGGAACGTATCTCAAAGTAATAAAAGCTATTTATGATAAACCAACAGCCAATATCATACTGAATGGGCAAAAACTGGAAGCATTCCCTTTGAAATCCGGCACTAGACAAGGATGCCCTCTCTCACCACTCCTATTCAATATAGTACTGGAAGTTCTAGCCACAGCAATCAGGCAAGAAAAAGAAATAAAGGGTATTCAAATAGGAAAGGTGGAAGCCAAATTGTCTCTATTTGCAGACGACATGATAGTATATGAAGACCCATCCCACAGGGTACTGATGGAGGATCAGGGATTTATGCAGGGGCCATGTTGCCACTCTGGGAGCATGGGCAAGCTGAACTGA
Source organism: Callithrix jacchus (assembly GCF_049354715.1). Classification (NCBI taxonomy): domain Eukaryota; kingdom Metazoa; phylum Chordata; class Mammalia; order Primates; family Cebidae; genus Callithrix; species Callithrix jacchus. The sequence continues at coordinate 186,963,469 of NC_133502.1, forward strand.
TCTACAGTGGGCAGAGCCCCTCTTGTGTTTGGGGACAGCTCACCTGGTTGGGATTGTCATTGACCATGGTGACAAGATTATGTTGAGTATCAGAGGCCCTGGATGCTTAGGTGTGGGGGGAGCATTGCTGAAAGCACAGAATTCATGGCTTTGACCCTCCCTGTTTTGTGTGTTTGGGTCCCCTGCAGGGCATTGTCCTCATGGCTGGAGCAGCCTGGCCCTCTTCTCAGGCACTGTCCTGTCCACAGGTCATTGTGGGAATACTGGGCTGGTGCCCATCACGAAAGGGACTCCTTTGGGGTGCAGATGCAAACTAGAACATCCCAAGGAGGCTGTCACCATTTTGGTGACACCTTCCAGTGTGGCCAGATGGTGTCAGGCTCTTGATCAGGAGGGTGAAATTCCCTCCACCTCAGCCATTTGCCTTGAACTGAGAAAGGCAGGTGGGGTTGACACAGGGGTGACTTCTAATGAATGAATGGGCCGCATTTGTTCTTCAGCCTGAGCCTATCAAGAAGAATGAGATTGTCTTTGGGGTCTTGATTCCTTGCCCCAGAGGCAAGAGAGCAGGAAAGTGGACCAGATTGTCAATCAGAACTAAAATAGGCCTTTAAAATAATGTAATTATGGGTGGTAGTATACATTGTTAAGAATCATAGGTAAATTATTGTAAATTATATTTAGTAAATATGACTGAACTGAGCCTCAGGCTGGGATAGGGTGTCCAGGGACTTCCTAGTCTTGGTCCTTATTTTTCTAGGCAACTCCAAGCCTTCCACATTTCTCCAGAGCCCCAATGCCACTCTGATGTGCACACCCACCTGGCATGGGGGCCCCCAACCACCCTGTGCCCTCTCAGGGCTGTAGCTCTGGCTGCATGCTGGGAGAATGGTGTCCTTGTTCGTCTTCCTCTGGGTGGAGGAGTCACAAGAGAAGTGGGTCTTTCTTTTCTTAAAAATTGCCTCTTAAATAATGTCCCTGTGCACTTTTGTTGATGGCCCCCTGTCCCATCAAGGGTGAAGATGGGGACAGGTGGGGAGGGTTGTGAGGACTGCCTTGCCACAGTGGGACATGGTGTGTGACAAGAGGGAGAAGATCCCTCAGGCCCAAATGTTGGAGTTGAACTGTGCATATGTGAACAGTGACTGGTGAATGGCAGAGACCAGCTGGGCTCTCAGTTCTCTGGACCATGGTGGAGTGTGTGGCCTGTGACCAGGAGAGGCATGAGGGGCTGACACTGTGGTCCCTACACAGCTACTCAATAAAGACCATTTACTCCAAGGAGCCAGGGCCTCAAGCCTGGGCCCTGGGCTTACTGATGGGGGGGAACTCAGCGGCAGTGTCCTCTCTTGCACAGCAGAGTCACTGAGCAGGAACCTTTGCATGGTCTTAGCAGGTGCTTCCTCTCAGGGCTCCCCCAATGGATAAAGCAAACCTTCCCTCTCCTGGGTGTGCAGTGTGAGTGAGCCCAGCTCCAGACCCAGGGCTCAGGGAGGGCTGGGCAGTCCCAGATGGAAACACATCTGCAGAAGCAGTCCCTCCTCTGGAGAGGGTGGAAGCAAAGGCGGCCTGGGCATTCCAGCCCCACGGCGGGGTCAGGGACAGAGTCCACCAGGGCCTGGACTCCTCTCCTCATGCTCCTCTCTCACTGCACAGGGGGCAGCAGGCCTTGGAGACCAGGTTTCAGTTCCCAGCTTGTGTCAGCTCCTCAGCCTGAGACCCCATGAGAGTTACACTGGTGGGTGCCTACACTCAACCCTGTCTGTGCCTGCAGGCTCCACCTCCCAGCCTGTGCTGACTTGGCAACTCCCCACCTGTGCATCCTCAGGGGCATCTCAGCCTCACCTACACCTTGTGCTGACTCAGCCACCCCCACCCGTGCATCCCTGGGGGTGTCTCAGGCTCACCAGCATTCTGTGCTGACATGGCTGCTCCCTGCCTGTGCTTCCCCAGGGCCATCTGTTCACCTGCACCCTGAGCAGTGGCTTCCATGCTGGTGACTATATAACATGCTGGGACACATCCCTGGTTTTTCCTGAGATATGACCCAGACTCACGCAAGCACCAGGGCTCTGGGCTGAATTTGGTTTTCACTGTGCTATTGCTCTTTGCAGCGGAAGCTTTTCATCTGAAAAAAGCGAGTAAGACAAAATCCCTGGGCCCAGAGACCTTGGCTGTGAGCATCTTTCCACTAAGAAGCTTCTGTGGAGCCCCTGAGGAGCCACCTGCCTCTTAGTAAGACATGCCCACTAGCAGGAGAGAGACAGGCACACAGGTGGTGCCTTATTATAAGGCAGCCTCAGGCATCTGAGGAAGGCACAGACGGATGAGGCAACACAGCCCAATGCCCAGCCCCTTAGGATCTGGACTAAACCAGTAGGAGTCAACACTGTTTTCTGTGCCTGGAAATCCTGATCAGTACAGCCACATCCATCCACACATGGGCTTCAGCATCTGATTCTGCACAGGGATCCTGGTGTCTCCAGTGATGCATCCAGGAGGCAGAATCTCCACCCACAGGGAACACCAGCAACATTGGGGGTAACTGGGGTCCTGCTACCAGGGCAGCTGGGAAATGCCTCAACATCTGCTCTGCCGGGATGAGCCTGCTCTGAATCCCAGTGCAGGTCTCAGCTTTAGTCAGCAGCTCAGCCTCCCAGAGCTTCTCTGGGCTCCAGTAAGTGCAGGAGGCCGATGATGACATTGACCCGGGACAGCAGCCTCAGTGCTGATTACAAAGTGCTCAAGACTATGGGAATGGAAGACCTAAATTCCCCTGTGCTGTTGGAGCCAGGGCTGTCCCCTACTCCAGTCAGGCTGCACCTCTGCTGAGTTCTTCCACCCTAGCCCAGGGTACAAGGCCTGACAGTCCTGAGAAAGCCGTTTTCTCTTTTCTCCACCTCTCCATGACTCGGCCCTGGGCTACTTTGATGCAAATAGTGCAGTAGTTCTGTGTTGAAATCAGTGTTATTGAGGTAGGCTTCATATGAAAGCATATGTGTCTATATTAAGAGCACAGCTTGTGAGAATGACTAATATGTAGGAATGGATAAACAAATTGTGTGTGTGTGTGTGTGTGTGTGTGTGTGTGTGTGTGTGTGGAGAGAGAGAGAGAGAGAATCTTTTAACTGCTCCACAATCTGCTCCACAATGAACATACAGACTACCCCACCAACCTTGGCCCCAAGAACCAGGAATTTGCTTTCTGTCACTACAGATGAGATTTCTCTTGTGTAGGATTTCATCTGGATAGAAACAGGTATCATGTCCTCTGTCATACTGACCTTCTAGCATTCAACCTGACAGCTCTGAAATTCACTCATGTTGTTGTGTGTCTTGTTATGTTGTGCAGGGCTCCATTGGATGGACATATTGTAATCTACTCACCTACTGGCAATCACTTGGGTTGTGTCCAGTTTAATCCATTATGAACAATCCTGCAATGTCCCTTCCTCTAGAAATCATTATGTGGACACAAAGTTTTGTTTTTCTCGGGCAATTCACTAAGGTTAGAATGTAATACCTTAAGACAGAGTCTATGTGAACTTTGGGAAGAGTGAGCAAGCATTTGCTTGGTGGTGTGTGAGGCTTGCTGGCTTGTGTGGTGCTTACTGAGAACAGGAAAGGCCTGCAGGAGCAAGGGCAGCACCCTGTGCCTCTGGGACCACAGTGGGCACCTTGGGCCTGAATCTGCAGAGCAAGGACAGTGGGAAGGCTCCTCCAGGCCCATGTACCATGAGCCCACAGTGGCTGATATGCAGCAACTCGGTAGTGGAGACTGTTCCAAGAGTCCCCTGGAAAGGAGCTGCTGTGTCTGAGCCCCAACCCACAGGGCTCTGGTGTGACCCCAGGTGCTGGGGGTGACCCTGCGGGAGCAGGTCTAGAAGAGCACCACGTTGGGTCATCTACACTAAGACTGGGCTCTTCTCCTGTTCACAGTCCTGGCTGCCTGTGCAGCTTGGGGGAGCTTCTATGCTGGGGGTGGAAAGGCAACACTGAACCTTCCTGTCCCTTCTCCCCTCCTGACCTTTTGCTCTCACATCTGTTTTCAGGAGCTGCCTCCCCAGCTGTGGTGACTCAGGAAGTGTCACTGTCCACAGCTCCTGGAGGGCCACTCCCAGTCCCCTGTGGCTGCAGTGCTGGGGCCATGATCACCAGTGCTCTGCCCACTGCATCCAACAGAAGCCCATTCTAATCTATTAGCCCAGGGTCTCATAGGTGACACCAGCAACCTGGGCCCAGGGGTCCCCATCTGATTTTAGGTTCCCTGCTTGGTGACAAGGCTGCCCTGTCATTGCAGGGCTCAGGTGTTGCTGTCCTCCATGTCACAGCAAGCCTCTTCACATGATGCAGATGGCCCATGCAGGGTGCTGTAGTAGCGTCCTGTAAACTAGGTGGTGCACATACAACAGAAATTTACTTCTCACTGTTCCAGAAGCTGGGAAGTCCAACATGGAGGCATTGGGTGATGCCTGGGGAGGGCCTGCCTCCTTTTTTGTTGGCGGCTGTATTTCTGCTGCATCCTTGTATGGTGGGGATGGGAGAAGCTATGGGAGACTCTTTTATTAGGCTTCAGCCCTTATGACCTGATCACTGCATAGAGGCTGTGCTTCCTGAGGCCATCACCCTGGGGCTTGGATATTCACACATGGCTTTGTGGACACACATTCAGCGTGCAGCTGGGGCAGCTTGAAGGGCAGTGGAGGAGGAGGAAAGTGAGCATCAGTTACCACTGGAAACCAGCAGAGCCTATGGTTTCTTCCACTGATGACCTCTTGACATTTTTTTCTGGGAAAAAAGGCCAAACAGATTACTGGAGAAACTACTTCATGAAATAAGTGTGCAGCTTGGGGGAGTGCACACACACACACACACAAAATAAGTGTGTCTAAACAGTACAAGGGCTGGGCTGTAGTGGACTTGATGGTGTCCATCATGATGCCTCTTCAGGGCTGTATGTGCATTCCCAAATGCCTGCATATTACTGCTCAACCAGCATCATCAGAGATGCCTTATGGTCACTGGGGCCCACTGGAGCCTCATTCTGGTTCCAGGCCGAGCCCCAGGTGGAATGTGAGGGGGTGCTGGCCTGTGTGTGGGGTCCACCTGACACACACCAGACCATCCCTTTGCACTGCTGCATCATGAGGGCCTCTTCCCACAGCAGAGAAGCATAACTGGATAAGGTATTATAACTGGATAAGGGGTCATTCACAATTACACTTCCAGAGACCACCTGCACTCCATGACTGAGCTGTGTGCAGTGATGAAACCCTAGCCCCTCACCCAGTTCAGGACTTGAAGGGGATATCCTAGCTCCAAAGGCAATCATAGAAGGGACTGAGTTTGCTACAAGTGCTCCACACTGAGGCTGATTAGTGAGGTTCCACAACCACAGGAATGTCATTAAACCAGGAGTAAGTGGTGGGGACAGAAACACCAAATTGCTGCTACAAGACCTGGGAGTCCAGTGCAGATTGGAGAGGTCCACTTCCAACCCCCACCTGACACACTCAGAGAGCTCAGTCCCAGGTTCTAGTGTCTGGGAGAGAGCTGTGCCCATGGATATCCCACAGTTCAGGCTGGCACCACCCAGACTAATTGCTCTATGCTCAAGTCTCAAGACATATTAACCAACAAAACCCAAGTGTCTGATATTTGGTGGTGGCAGAGGCAGAAAAGATCAGGTCATGTGGCAAAGATAATCTTTGAGAAGCAAAGCAAGAGAAGATGGTGACAGATGTGACACTCAGAGGCCATAGACATAATCGCTTTTTAAACTGTATCATTAACATTTTACAAATTACACATATTTCCTTTTTTTCTGATTTCATCCTCCTCCCTCTTCCTCATCTCTGAAGCAGCAGGACTGGCTGGGCTGCCCCTGAAAAGCCTCTGTTGGAATTCACTTGAGGTGGCTGGCAAAATATTAGGAAAATATTAGGGAAAGTTATAGATTAGTCTCAAACATTTTGGAAGGCTGAAAGGTTTTATTGGGACAGGCTGAAGGCAGCTGGTCCATTATGTTAGGGAAAAGATAGATGGTAAGAGGCTTTCCCAGTTGAGTGTCTTTATCCCACATCCCTTTGTCTCTACTCTTTTTCCTCATGTAAACTTTGTGCTGGATGGTCCTCTCAGGGGGAGGTGAAAGGGGAATTACCCATTAATGGTGTTTGCTCTGGGCCCTGGAACCAAAAGGTTTTCTCATGATAAAACCACTCTTCTCACCATGTTAATTATCCATAAGCATGTTGACTTAGAACCTCTGTTATGAAATTCATGCTAAATAAATGTGAGGATGGACAGGGTTCTGATCAATTGACTGCAGTCACCCTCTGAAAGCAGCAGATGACCATCCCTAGCCCACTTGAATCACTGAACCAGGTGTGAGAGTGAATTTATTCACCCATCATTGAGTCAGGGACTGCAGAAAGACCTCTCCTGGTGGTGATTGACATCTCAAGCCTCTTCTGTGGCACCCTCTCTCCAGAGTGTGCATCTACCTGGAGTGTCTTCATCATCATGGCTGGAATCATGTCTCCTGTGGCCAATCAAGCTCTGGAGACACAAACACCAGCAAGAAAAGTGTTTACCAAGAGGAACTTGCCCATCCTGCCTGCTGCAGGGGAGGCCACACTGGCTCCCAGAGCAACTCCCTGCTCTGTCCTCAGCCTTTTCAGAACTCATCTGGGCTCTCTGACATCAGAGGCTTTCATCAGGTCAGTGGTCACATTTGCAAACTTTCACATCAAGAGAGGACCTCCTTGCAACCTGCCACTCCCCTATCCACTAGATCATTACAGCTCTCACCACCAGTCTGATCAATGTGGGGCTCCAACAGCTAAAGGCAGGCTTCAGGTCAGTGATCCAACAAACAGACCCCGTGCCAGAGCCGCTGTGGCAAGACTATCCTGTGCAGATGGGAATGTTCTCTCTGCATTGTGTGCAGGGCTACTGGGTTCCAGAAACATGTCCAGTCTGATGAAGGGCTAGATATTACATTTTTTAAAAATTTAATTAAAATAGACACCCCTGGCTAATGGCTGACACCCTGGAGAGCATAGCACTGGGGATCCAGAGATGTGGGAGACATCACCCCATCTCCCCTGTTTTTTTCTTGCAGAGTAGCAATCAATGGACAAGTGCTATCTTTCATTTAATAGGTGCTTCCTGTGCACAGGCACAAGTACTGGCCACTCTGAGGCCCTGGGGATGCTAAACAGTGGGTCGTATCCAGGCCCTAGAGGGGTTCAGAGCTGTGGCAAACTGTAAACAGAGTGAAGAGCATGGCCCTGCAAACCTGTGCTGGAAAGTCAGGGAAGCTGCAGCAGAGGGGAGAGGACACCTCACTGTCCCCAGGAGCCCACCTTAATCTCCCCTGGCCCTGACCACAGCTTGGAGTGTGATGAACTACACATGAAGTATAAAACTTGATAAATTTTAAATATATATATATTTATATATGCAATCATGGAGATGCAAGTTTTGTATTTGGAAACTGACAATAGTGGCTGTGCTACTAGAGGGGATATGAATGCAGGGCCTCCTAGACAGCCACACTCAGAAAGCAGCAGGCACATTCACACTCAGAGTGCAGGGCCTCCCAAACAGCCACACTCAGAGAGCAGCAGGTGCATTCACACTCAAGAGTGCAGGGCCTCCCAGACAGCCACACTCAGAGAGCAGAAGGCACATTCACACTCAGAGTGCAGGGCCTCCCAGACAGCCACACTCAGAGAGCAGTGGGTGCATTCACACTCAGAGTGCAGGGCCTCCTAGACAGCCACACTCAGAGAGCAGCAGGCGCATTCACACTCAGAGTGCCAGCTCCATACACCAGCCTCCCACCATCTGAAGGGGAGTACAGCTGCTCCCTGAAATGTGTCTGTTACTCTTTATCTGGAAAATCAGCTTCCATCAACACTTCCCTGATCCTCACCCCTAATAGGAACCAGAATCAACCTCTCCAACCAAAGCCAAAAGGAAAGTTCCACTTTCCACATCACCTCCACTATTTCTCAGCTACTGAGTGATTCCAGAACATGCACCACTTTTACTCACTCTTGGGATGAACTGTAATTGAAACAGGAAAGGTTCCCTTGTTCCCCTCACAGGGCATGCAGTGGGGGTGCAGCTCACTTCTTCAGTTGGTCAGGTTGTGGGGCTCTGACCCTATGGCAGTGTGTAGAGGTGAATGTTTACATCTGAGGCACCAGTGGGAGTGTGTTATGGCATGCTCTTTGAGTTTGCTGTCTACAGGTGGCTCATGTTAACCTACTCAATTAGATCCTAGTCCTTGTCACAAGGACAGAGGGCTTTCTTAATCCCAGGGTTTCTTGCCTTGGTGTAGGGGAAGAATCGGATCACATGTGGGCTTGGAGAATGAGTGCAAGGTTTTATTGAGTGGGAGTAGCTCTCAGGAGATCAGAAGCCATAAGGGAGATGGCTTTCCCCTAGAGCTGGGACATTGGTGGTGCAACTCTTCTCCAGCAGTGGGACTCCTCTTCGACCACTCTGGCCAAATTCCACATCATTCCACTTTGGCCAGTGGCCTGCCCTTGTGCTGGCACCTGACAGTGCATTCCTCTCAATGTCCAGCAACCTCTGTGTTGCTCCACCGATATGCTTCTCTCAACATGGTGGGCCAGAATGGTCTTGGGAAACACAACATTTGGGCATGAAGGCAGGAGTGCTTGTCCTCACCTAGGTCCATGGGGGTGGAGCCCCACCAGGAACCTTACCCTCCTCTACCCAGCCCTTCCCTTCCCCTGTTTTGTATCATTTAAAGGAATGACACTCTTCCCTTCCCAGCACTTCTGTATTATAATTACAGAACAGGTTGCTTTAGAAAAACAGAAGGGAAACTGTAGTTCAGTCAAAGCCCTGCAGTGACTGTGAGGACACCCGTAGGACATGCAGGAGCTTTCCCTGGAGGGTGGGTCTGTGGGTCTTCCCAGTCTATTTTGGCTGGCAGTTGGAAAATTCTTAGTCCCAGAAGAAGGAAGTACAAGTGCTGAGGCCAGGCCCTCTCCCAGTTTGTTAATAAGCTGAGGCTGCCATTCATGACTAACACTGTCTTGCCAGGAAACAGTATGTATCACATGTTATGTATATTGCCAGATTTTCATACATGAATGAATTTGAAATAAAATAAATAAATTGTCATGTCTATTTTGGACAAAGACAGGCAATCCTTCCTTGCTGTGAGGTCTGACTCTTCCTCCAGCAGCCTCTTAGGGAGGTTAGGAGGACAGAGTGGCTGGCTGGCAGTGCATTGGCGGTGTTGCCTGTGGATTACTCAGGGAACTGGCTTGAGATAGACACAGCCCTGCGTGGGCATGGTGGGCTTACCGCATGGGCTCAATTGCTGCTGTGTCATCCTCCTCGGTGGAAGAGGCTTGGAAAAGAGAAGCAGGACTGGGGTGAGGCTCTGGGTCCTCAGCTGTGAAGCTAGAGGCCCCCTAATTCAACAGGAAGTGCTCAGTCTCTCCATGTGCCCAACTCCACACTGTAATGCAACAAGGAAGTCCCTTGACCTCTCCTGCCATGTTTAACTGCTGCTAAATTGCCAGTATCTTCTTGAAATCTCCCTAGACCTGCTCACATAGGCCAGAAGGGTGGCTCCTTACAGGGGGAGGTGTGGGCCTGGTGCTGGTGCTCTAACTCTGCTGTCCTGGGGTGCTTCAGCCAGGCTAATGGGTGAAGGTTATTGATCAGCAGGGGTCCTGCCGGTTCTAATTCATCACTTCCAGGATGTGTAGCTCACAGACTTGGAATATTTCTGAGGAGATTTTCCTGTCTTGATTGAGACAAATTTGAACAATTTAAAAATACTTATATATAAGGTATAAAATGTGAAGTTTTGATATATGCAAACAATGTGAAATGATGACCACCATCAAGCTCATAAACATTCCCATCCCTTCAGATTGTTGCGATTTGCATGTGTGGTGACAATATTCCAGGTTCGCTTTCTCACCAGATTCCGAGTGTGCAGTTCATCACTATGAACTATGGTTGCCATGCTGTGTGCCAGGTCTCTAGAATGAACTCATCGCATAACTGAAAATTTGTGCCCTTTCACCAGCTCTCCATTTTCTTCACTCTTGGACACCACCCTTCTACTCTGTTTCCATGACTTGGACTTTTTAGGCTAATAGCTGGGTGAAAATCTATGATATATGCAAAGATGTCCTGGGCTATGTCAGCACAGGGGCTGCCTTTTAACCATGGGTGGTGTCTTGGAACTCCACACACCCAGGTACTTCCAGGCATATGCACGGTGCTGGATCTGTGACCCATGAGTCTGCTACTGAGTGAGGAATGCCACCCAATGGTCCTGAGCTTCCACATGGGACCCCATCCCTCACTCACCCTGCATTTCTTTCACAGAGAAGCTCAGGAGTGTGGATTATTCTCTGTGCCTCATTTTCCAAGGCATGGGACTGGAAAGTGAGCCCCTGGGCAAGGCTGTGGTGAGCCATGAACATGTCGACATGTGGGAAGCACACAGTGGGAGTGGGGTTCCCCTAGAGAACGTCGACATAGCACCTGTGCTGTGTAGGTGGGACACCTCTTCTGAGGAGACACACTCCCACCCACACACTCACACACACATTCAGTCACATTGCATGACACCCACGAAGACCCCTCCAGAATCTCATGCACACAAACCTAGAGGGATATGGTTGCTCCAGGGACTGTACAATGAGGTCAGGGTTCTTTGCCTGCAAAAATCACTCCTTACACCACCCCTGTCTTGTGCCCAGTGGGAAGCTGGAATCAGATTGAAGCCAGCAGAAAAATCCTGCCTTGCTTTTCATCTGGATTTTTTAAATCAGTGAGTCAGTGATTTTAGAATACAGGCTGTTTTCCTGAGGCCACCTACAATTACAGGAGAGAAGGGACCATGAGGACCAAGTCATGCTGCATGGTGTTTCTCAGGTCTTTTGCTTCTGCTGTGAACACAGAATCCCAGATGGAAAGCAGTGGCCAAAAACCCCAGAAGCCAGCACAGATACCTTGGGGGAGGTGCAGGCTTTCCCTGGAGGATGTGTCTCTCTAGCTCACAGTGGCTGCCAATCACAAAACTCTTAATCTGGAGAGAATTTGCTGCTGAGCAAAACTTCCCCTTTCACACAGCTTCAAGCCTGATGCTGCCCCTACTGACTGCCCTCTCCAACCAGTGTCTTCTGGAAGAATCAACCAGGGTCAGTGCAGGCTGCTAGAACAAGGCTGGCTAGGTGCTGAGGCTCCTGCCTCTTACCCCAGCACCTTGGGAGGCTGAGGCAGGTGGATTGCTTTGAGAGGTTGATCACCACCAGCGGGGGCCTGTCCTGCAAACCCTGACTCTGCGATAGATGAATAAATACCCTCCACACACAAAGTACCATGAACAAGTCAGCTGCTCTCAGAGGGCCATTGCAGCTACCCAACCCTTCAATACCTGTCCCTCCTCACATTTATTCAGTTAGACTTAATGACAGAAGCTGTAATTCAACATGCTTGTGAATAATTAACATGGTTAAAGATTTGGTTCCAGGGCCCAGAGCAAACACCATTAAGGAGTAATCTCCCTTTGACCTCCCCCAATAGGGCCACCCAGCTCAAAGGTTAGTTTTAAGACCACATGAGTAAACAAGGGAGTTAGAGACAAAGGAATGTGGGGTAAACAGACTTAACTGGGGAAGCTTCTATTGTCCCTAATTTTTGCCCATGACCTAATACTCTAAGGTAAGAACCAGCTGCCTTCGGCCTGTTCCATTATTACAAGTTATAAAAACCTTTTTATCTTCCAAAACATTTGAGACCATATCTTATAACTTTCCCTGATATTTCCCTTAATATTTTGCCAGCCACCGAGTGAATCCCAACATTGCTTGAGTCTAGGAGATAAAAACCTGCCTTGGCAACATAGTGAGACCCCCAATCTCTACAAAAATATGATGAAAATTAGCCCAGCATGGTGGTGTGTGCCTGTGGTCCCAGGTGAGATGGGAGGATTACTTGAGCCCAGAAGATCAAGGCTACAATGAACTCAGATCACACCATTGCGCTCCAGCCTTGGCAACACAGTGAGACCCTGTCCCAAGAAAAGAAAAGGTAACTTAAATACCATGGGCTGGGTGGTATAAACAGTTTTTTCTTTCTCACCATTCTGGAGGCTGGGATTGTCTGTTGAAGAAGCTACATAATCTGTGATTCAAACTAGGTGTCATTTTGTAAAAAGGCACTCTAGAGACAATTTAACAAAATCAGCTGTTTCCAGCCGGGTGCGGTGGCTCATGCCTGTAATCCCAGCACTTTGGGAGGCTAAGGTGGGCACATCACTCAAGGTCAGGAATTAGAGACCAGCCTGGCTAACATGGGGAAACCCTGTCTCTATTAAAAATGTTGGCCAGGGAGAAACCCTGTCGCTACTAAAAAGCAAAACTTAGCGGGGTATGGTCATGGGCACCTGTAATCCCACTCGAGATGCTGAGGCACGAGAATCACTTGAACCTGGGAGGTGGAGGTTGCAGTGAGCCGAGAGCATGCCACTGCACTCCAGTCCGGGTAAGAGAGTGAGATTGGTCTAAAACAAAAAATTAGCTGTTTCCAAGAAAAAGAGAAGCACAGGGGATTGTCAGCAACAGAACGATGAGTGCATGCAAGGTGGAGCAAGACATTGCAAATAAAAACAAAACAAAACAAAAAACCTTGAAAGTTTACAATAGAAAGAGTAATCCATAATGCTGACAAAGACATTTAGTTAATAATGTGTAAATATTGGTTTAACCATAACAAATGCACCATACTGACATGTCAATTACAGAGGAAATGGAGAAAGGGGCTTGTGATAACTTCAGTACCTGCTCTATTTTTTTTTTTTTTGCTAATGTAAAACTTATCCAAATAATAGTGTCTATTAATTAAAGAGTCATTTGGCAACACTATTTTAAGGGCGGATCTATTGCAGCAAATGTTTAACAATCAGTTAATGTCTAAACAGGAATTTCAGATGTGTTTTGTTATTAAATGTGAACCAAAGCTGAGCTGTGAATGTATCTTTATGTGGCTGAAACATTACTGATTGAATACATTAAAATTTTCTCACATGAATAACAATATGGTTTAGCATTTTTATTGATTTATTTTAAATATGCAACTTCGGAACAAATGCAATCATTATTCTTGAATCAACATAAGGGCTGGGTATCGACAGTGCCATCAGCTTACCATCTGCAGGTGCACCTGTGGTTGGTCGGGGGCCCTTTCTTGACTTGCTGCTGGTCTAGGCTGTATATAGGTTTCTCCTCAAATTCATCAGCTAAGAACCTGGGAAATGCACTCACAGTAAAGAGAGCTACTGACAATTTGTTGGCAGAAGACCAGAGAAAACAAACCATAATTGATGCAGAGCTCAAATGGTGGATCCCACTGCACTGACACCCCAACACAGCCGCTGAGCCAACGCTGGGATTTTGGGAGATCCTGGGTTCTCACGTGCACTTGAAACACATAAGGGAAAGGTTGTGTGGAAAATGCCTTTATGATGAGACGGTCCAGAAAGGCAGCTGAGCAGAGTGACTGAGCACGGGGGTTGGGGCCTGAGGGCCTGGGCTCAATCCCACTTAGAGCCATGAGAACCAGGGAACATTCTGCAACCCCATCAGCCTCCAGTTCTTTGCACTGCTGCCTAAACACTTTAATAGGGCTGACTGGTTAGCATGATGAGGCTGAAGATCATTGAACAGAGTTAAAGCTTTAGAAAAAGTGGCTGATGCTTCAGTGCTCCATGATTCCTCCATCATTAAATGCCTGGGAGAAGAAGCTACACACTTGACAGTGGGTGACCAGAGAGGGGACATGGATGCTTTAGGGCAGGGGAGGGTGGAGGTTGGCTTTTCTTCATTTGCCTGTGTGGATTTACAGCACATGGACAGTATATGTGACCATCTCCTGTGATGCCCACATCAGCCCTGAGGGTGGGCAGAGCAGGAGCTCTGGCCTGCACTTCAAAGTTGGAAGAAATTCTCTTAAAGGCATGTGACTTTCCAGTCACCACACTGCTATGTGATGCACCTGGGGCAGAAACATACCTGAGACCTTGGGATCAGAGATGTCTTCACACTCCAGACCTCCAGATCATGCTCTAGACCCCCCAAAACATGAACTCACCAGACTCTCAAGACGTCCTGACCCAAGGTTTCTGTGGGAGGGCTGATGTCCTGGAATAGATGCCTGAGCCCAGATAAGACCTTGGACACAAGACCCAGCCTCTGTCTCTTCCTTTCCATCCCAGACTCCAAACAGGATGTGGTTTATCTCAAATGAAGCCCCTTGGAAAGATGAGGGTGATTCAAAACAGGGCAATCCTTTCATAGCAGCATCACAGCTGCCACAGGCTACACATTTCCAATGATCAGCTGGCTACAAGGGACCCCTGCAGCCAACTGACCCCTAACTGTATTAGGCTTTGTAACACCCAACTGTATTAGAAAGCAACATTCTAAACTGTCACATGACCACTTCGCTTCCCTCCACTTGACCAACCCTGGGTGAGCAGCTAATGCCCTTATCTGATAAGTGGTGCCTGGGCTGGAGTGTCAGTGGCTTGATGAACTCAGTTTATAGAGCTTCCCGCCTGACTTACTATTGGTCTGAGTCACTGTGCAGCTGGACTAAACCCTGGCTGAGGATGAGCGGTGGCTGCACCAGCACAGAGTGGACCTTTCTTCCTGTTCATTTCTTCCAAACCAAAGGTCAGAATCTTCAGACTCCTATTTCATCCTGAGCCCTGCAGGGACAATGCACAGAGTCCCTTCTCCTCTTAGAGGGAACCTTCCACAGCTACAGCCCAGAGACCCTACCCCAGGACTGTCCCTGAGGACCACCCAGGTCCTATTTCTAACCAAATGTCCATTCCTCTAACCTGAGGGCTCTGTCTCTTCTCACCACTCTCCCCAGCAGCACCCTAAACAGTAGGGATCCTGTCCGCATCCCACCACATTTATATCCATATCAAAACCCCAGCCTTTCCTTTACAAAACCAAAATGTGGCACACATACACCATGGAATACTGTGCATCCATTAAAAAGAGTGAGTTCTTGTCCTTTGCAGGGACATAGATAAAGCTGGAAGCCATCATCCTCAGCAAACTAACACAGGAACAGAAAACCAAACACCACATGTTCTCACTCATAACTGGGAGTTGAACAGTAAGAACACATGGACAAAGGGAGGGGAACATCACATAGTGGGGCCAGTCAGGGGTAGGGGGCAAGGGGAGGGAGAGCATTAGGACAAATACTTAATGCATACTGGGCTAAAAATCTAGATGACAGGTTGATAGGTGCAGCAAACCACCATGGCACATGTATACCTGTGTAACTAACCTGCACATTCTGCACACGTATCCCAAACTCAAAGGAAAATTAAAAAAAAACAAACATCGGGATCAAGATTGCTCACATATTGTGTTAGATTTTGGCAACAGTATTTGAAAGAGTTTGACTTTTAATCCACCTTTCTTGTCATGTCTTTTACAGAATTTGCTGTCATAATTTTCCCAGTTAAAAGGGAGCAGTGTGAGCATGTTCTTGTACATACAAAATTGAAGTTGCTTCTATTTAAAATATAGATAGACTCCCAGGGAGACAATAAGGATGGATGTTTGCACGATGGAAAGATATGATTTGCATTAGTTTTTAGGTGATGGTTGTTTTACCTGTGGCGCAGTGCACACATATGACACAGACTGCTGCCTTCTTACAGACACTGTTACACCACCCAGATGTAAATCTCCTGGCAGTCCCTCTTCAGCTAATTTCCAGGCAGTAACCCTAGGAGATACCTACTCTGATCATGATCAATGTATTTTAAATTTATTTTTAAACATCATAAAAATGCAAACCTACAGCATGTACTCTTCTGTTTCTGGTTGAAAATTATATGTGAATATGTGAATTTCACCCATGTTCCACGTGATGAAACATTTGTCATTTTGTTCTGCTGGGTCAGTATACAGCATTGTAGAAAGTTGGCACAACTAGCTTACACCTCTGTGTTTTTTACATTCACTCTGCTGTTTCTCATGATGGTTGCCTGAAACAAGGCTTCTGTAAAGTCCCCGAGGTGGACAACATCCTTGGCTCATGTCTCTTGAACATAGGTGGCAGGAGTGGGACTGTAGGGTCACAGGTGCTGATGACTGCAGTACACACTAGAAAGCCATTTATCAAAATGGTGGAAACTAAGTATGTTCCCAGAGTAACATGACAGTTCAAGTTCCTCCACATCCTCACCATCCTTTGCATTTTTATCTCCAATAACGTGCCTATTCTGGTGGGTGTAAGAGTGAGAAACTAGTTCCAATGTGTACTCTGCTAATGACAGGATTGAGTGCATTTTCATGTGCTGAACTTGCTGAGGTTTCCAGGATTCTGATAAGGCACATAACCTTATGAACTCCTGAATGGCTATTTAAGGTGCTTTGTTAGAAGAAGGATCCAACAGGCAAACTTGCAGAGGGATATGGAACAATGGAAAGATATTGGCAAGGACAATCTAGATTTCAGAAAAAAAAAAACAGAAAAGACATAAAATGGAAATGTCACTAAAAATGGACAAATATCACAACAAAACAATTTAGAGAAGGCAAAATGCGGATGAATAAATGTCACATGAACACATGTTCTGATCCACCTGAGGTTAAAGAAACCCCTGTGGAGCCCAGCACGTCTGTGTGGGAGGAGCTGCCTGGAACAGCAGAGAGCAAAGCAAAAGGGTTTGGGGGGAGCAAAATGGGAGTGACAGGAGCTGCCAGAGCCCCCTGGCGGGCTTGGAGATCAGCCAGCCAGGGTCAGGGGCAGGCAAAACCTATAGGTTCCTGTGGATGCCCTAGAATTGTGCAGTTACTTCTGAGTGAGGCATGAAACCCGTGAGTGTTGAGCAGACAACTAATGTTGCAATTTAAAAAATAAAAATAAATTTCCAGCCAGGCTGTGGACCTTCAGAAGCTCTTACAACTGGTCTATTTATAAGGTCAGCCATCCGGCAGGATGTCCCTCTGCACATAGTAACATAAGTGTGCACCCTCCATGCAGCTAGTCCACTGTGGTTCAGAGATGGAGGGAAATGTGCAGGAGGGAGTCCTCACTGGACACGTGGTATCAGCAGCAACCTGGCTGCTCAGTGCAGGGTTTAAATTAAAATATAGTTTACACAATGCTGACCCATTGGAAGTAACAGAAATGGTTCATATGCACACATGGATGAAACTAAATGTTTAAGTCTGAGTTTAAATCTCAGAAAACATAAAAAATAACCAGATGAGGTCTAAAGAGGAAAACTTATTTGCTAAAGAAATGACAACACACTATGAATTCTGTATCTGTAGAGATGACTTGGAAGCCAAAGTGGAACCACATGATTTACACTTAAGTTGGTGACTCAGAGATGAAGGAAAACATGAGTTGAAATGGTGATAAGAAAAATATGAAAGAGAGGCCTTTAGGTGGCTGAGGAGAGTGTTAATAGTGTGAGTAAACTCTGCTTCTGGGTCCCAGGAAACACCGACAGATAGAAAGTGCCACACATGCTCTGCTGGCACAGCTGGCAGGAACAAGTGACCTCCCTTCAACCCATGTCCCCTTTATTTAGGATTCCTGGCTGCCCACGACGCCCCAGGAGTGGACATCGTGAGCAGCTTCAGAAAGGAGGATCAGGACAGCCAAGGCTCTCCACCTGAGATGCCCTGGTGTGTCAGAGGCAGAAAGGCTTTGGGGTCTGAGGGCAGTGTGGGACTGTGAGGGACACTCCAGAGATGGCCTCTCCCAGCTGGAAAATGACTCAGAGCCTCAATGGAAGTTTGGTCATCAGGGAGCCCACTGGGTAGAGTTGGGTGGCAACACTGACCTGCTAGGACACACCTTCACCCCACCGGGTCAGCTGTGAGAACTCAGGGCAGAGGGGCCCAGAACAGGTGGGTCGCAGCTCTTATTTAAATGCAGTGGCTCTGCTCCCATGAAGATTTTGGGAGACGTGAGGTGGCTTCGGAAAGCTCAGGCCCCACAGCAGTGTCACAAAGCAGTCACATCTGAACCATACCCAGGGCTCCTGTCTTTACCCTCCTCACTGCACAGAGGAGGGGTCACCTCACCCAGGGACAGGGATCCAGTCAGCTCTGCTCCACACACCCGCCCTCCTCACTATGCTGATTCTGAACCACAGTCCCTCCCCTCTGTCCAATTTAGGGTCTGTGGCCCAGGCAGGGCCGATTCAGCCACTCTCAGCATCCGAAGGTTCTGAACAAATGCCACAGCTGTCTGCACTGAGGACAGCAGCAACATTGGCAACATTGACAGCCAAGGCCAACACAACACATTCTTCACATGAACACGCTGTGAGCATTTTCTGTCACTCTGCGCTTTGTAAGTCATATTCTTAAAGGGGACTTTTGCTATGCCAGATAGTTTCAATATTTATGTAGACCAATTCTTTTTTCTCAAGATCAGTATTTTTGTGTCCTAAAATTATACATATATGCGTATGTGTGTGTGTGTATATATATATATACAACTATATACATAACTGTATACACATGTATGTGCATATATATACAACTGTGTGTATACATACACACATATGTATGTAGTTATATATATATACACATACATACATGTTCATGTAAAAAACATTTGAATTATATCTCAAAGCCTGTTAAAAACATGAATGGCTTGATATTCTAGTGCTAAGGAATGGCTTTATTTAAAACATAGTTTCCAGTAGATTCCTTTAAAAATATTATAGCAGGGATTTCCAGATCACCTCCACTTCCACCTTTTTATAATTTTTGACTATTTTCCAGTCATGAATCCAATGAGATGAAGGTGGAAGAAAGCATTTAGAAAGCCCATAGGTACAGGAGAGCTGGTGTTGGGTGAGGCAGAGTGGGGAGAGACACTCCTTTAAATGGGAGCCTCTGGAACCTGGAAAAAGCAAGGGTGAGGTGGGCAACCTTCCTGCAGAGCTACCAGAGGCGTGGATGATGCCCCAGGCGTGGATGATGCCCCAGCAGTGGATGATGCCCATCTGTGGATGCCCCAGGCGTGGATAATGCCTCAGCAGTGGATGATGCCCCAGGTATGGATGATGCCCCAGCAGTGGATGATGCCTCAGCAATGGATGATGCCCATCTGTGGATGCCTCAGCAGTGGATAATGCCCAGGCATGGATGATGCCCCAGGTGTGGATGCCCCAGCTGTATATGCCCCAGGCGTGGATGATGCCCATCTGTAGATGATGCCACAGGCATGGATGATGCCCCAGCAGTGGATGCCCCAGGTGTGGATGATGCCCCAGCAGTGGATGATGCCCCAGCAGTGCATGATGCCACAGGTGTGGATGATGCCCCAGCAGTGAATGATGCCCCAGGCATGGATGATGCCCCAGCAGTGAATGATGCCCCAGGTATGGATGATGCCCATCTGTGAATGATGCCCCAGGCATGAATGATGCCCATCTGTGGATGATGCCCCAGGCATGGATGATGCCCATCTGTGGATGATGCCCCAGGCATGGATGATGCCACAGCAGTGGATGATGCCCCAGGTGTGGAAGATGCCTCAGCAGTGGATGCCCCAGGTGTGGATGCCCCAGACATGAATGATGCCCCATCTGTGGATGATGCCACAGCAGTGGATGATGCCCCAGCAGTGGATGATGCCCATCTGTGGATGATGCCCCAGCAGTGGATGATGCCCCAGGCGTGGATGATGCCCCAGCAGTTGATGCCTATCTGTGGATGCCACCCCAGCAGTGGATGATGCTGTAGCAGTGGATGCCCCAGGCATGGATGATGCCCCAGCAGTAGATGCCCATCTGTGGATGATGCCCCAGCAGTGGATGCCCCAGGCATACGTGATGCCCATCTGTGGATGATGCAACAGCAGTGAATGATGGTCCAGGAGTGGATGATGCCCATCTGTGGATGATGCCCCAGCAGTGGATGATGCCCCAGGTGTGGAAGATGCCTCAGCAGTGGATGCCCCAGGTGTGGATGCCCCAGACATGAATGATGCCCCATCTGTGGATGATGCCACAGCAGTGGATGATGCTCCAGGCATACATGATGCCCATCTGTGGATGATGCCACAGCAGTGGATGATGGTCCAAAAGTGAATGATGCCCATCTGTGGATGATGCCCCAGGCATGGATGATGCCCATCTGTGGATGATGCCCCAGCAGTGGATAATGCCCCAGGCATGGATGATGCCCCAGGCATGGATGCCCATCTGTGGATGCCACAGCAGTGGATGGTCCAGGAGTGGATGATGCCCATCTGTGGATGATGCCCCAGCAGTGGATAATGCCCCAGGTGTGGATGATGCCCCAGCTGTATATGATGCCTCAGGCATGGATGATGCCCATCTGTGGATGATGCCACAGGTGTGGATGCCACAGGTGTGGATGACCCAGCAGTGGATGATGCCACAGGCATGGATGATGCCACAGCAGTGGATGCCCCAGGTGTGGATGACGCCCCAGCTGTGGATGATGCCCCAGGCATGGATGATGCCCCAGAAGTGGATGATGCCCCAGGCGTGGATGCCACAGCAGTGGATGATGCTCCAGGCATAGATGATGCCCCAGCAGTGGATGATGTCCCAGGCATGGATGCCACAGCAGTGGATGATGCACCAGGCATGGATGATGCCCATCTGTAAATGATGCCCCAGGCATGGATGATGCCCATCTGTGGATGATGCCCCAGGCATGGATGCCACAGCAGTGGATGATGCCCCAGGTGTGGAAGATGCCTCAGCAGTGGATGCCCCAGGTGTGGATGCCCCAGACATGGATGATGCCCCATCTGTGGATGCCACAGCAGTGGATGATGCCCCAGCAGTGGATGATGCTCCAGGTGTGGATGCCACAGCAGTGGATGATGCCCTAGGCATGGATGATGCCCCAGGTGTGGATGATGCCCCAGCAGTAAATGATGCCCCAGGCATGGAAGATGCCTCAGCAGTGGATGCCCCAGACATGGATGGTGCCTATCTGTGGATGATGCCACAGCAGTGAATGATGCCCCTGGCATGGATGATGCCCCATCTGTGGATGCTGCAGCAGTGGATGATGCCCCAGCAGTGGATGATGCCACAACAGTTGATTATGCCCATCTGTGGATGATGCCACAGCAGTGGATAATGCCCCAGGTGTGGATGATGCCCATCTGTGGATGCCACAGGCATGGATGATGCCACAGCAGTGGATGATGCCCAGGCATGGATGCCCCAGGCGTGGATGATGCCACAGCAGTGGATAATGCCCCAGGCATGGATGATGCCCATCTGTGGATGATACCCCAGCAGTGGATAATGCCCCAGGCATGGATGCCCCAGCTGTATATGATGCCCCAGGCATGGATGATGCCCATCTGTGGATGATGCCACAGGTGTGGATGATGACCCAGCACTGGATGATGCCACAGGCATAAATGATGCCCCAGCAGTGGATGATGCTCCAGGTGTGGATGATGCCCATCTGTGGATGCCACAGCAGTGGATGATGGTCCAGGCATGGATGCCCATCTGTGGATGATGCCCCAGCAGTGGATGCCCCAGGTGTGGATGATGCCCCAGCTGTATATGATGCCCCAGGCATGGATGCCCATCTGTGGATGATGCCACAGGTGTGATGACCCAGCAGTGGATGATGCCACAGGCATGGATGATGCCACAGCCGTGGATGATGCCCCAGGCATGGATGATGCCCCAGCAGTGGATGATGCCCCAGGCATGGATGATGCCACAGCAGTGGATGATGCTCCAGGCATAGATGCCACAGCAGTGGATGATGCCCCAGGCATGGATGATGCCCCAGCAGTGGATGATGCCCCAGGCATGGATGATGCCACAGCAGTGGATGATGCTCCAGGCATAGATGATGCCCATCTGTGGATGATGCCCCAGCAGTGGATGATGCCCCAGGCATGGATGCCACAGCAGTGGATGATGCTCCAGGCATGGATGATGCCCATCTGTGGATGATGCCCTAGCAGTGGATGATGCTCCAGGCATGGATGATGCGCATCTGTGGATGATGCCCCAGGTGTGGATGATGCCCCAGCAGTGGATGATGCCCATCTGTGGATGATGCCCCAGGCATGGATGATGCCACAGTGGATGATGCCCCAGGTGTGGATGATGCCCCAGGCATGAATGATGCCCCAGCAGTAGATGATGCTTCAGGCATGGATGATGTCCATCTGTGGATGCCCCAGCAGTGGATGATGCCCCAGGCATGGATGATGCCCATCTGTGGATGCCACAGCAGTGGATGATGGTCCAGGAGTGGATGATGCCCATCTGTGGATGATGCCCCAGGCATGGATGATGCCCCAGCTGTGGATGATGCCCCAGGCATGAATGATGCCTCAGCAGATGATGCTCCAGGCATGGATGATGCCCATCTGTGGATGCCCCAGCAGTGGATGATGCCCCAGGCATGGATGATGCCCATCTGTGGATGCCACAGCAGTGGATGATGGTCCAGGAGTGGATGATGCCCATCTGTGGATGATACCCCAGCAGTGGATAATGCCCCAGGCATGGATAATGCCCCAGCTGTATATGATGCCCCAGGCATGGATGATGCCCATCTGTGGATGATGCCACAGGTGTGGATGATGACCCAGCACTGGATGATGCCACAGGCATAAATGATGCCCCAGCAGTGGATGATGCTCCAGGTGTGGATGATGCCCATCTGTGGATGCCACAGCAGTGGATGATGGTCCAGGCATGGATGCCCATCTGTGGATGATACCCCAGCAGTGGATAATGCCCCAGGTGTGGATGATGCCCCAGCTGTATATGATGCCCCAGGCATGGATGATGCCCATCTGTGGATGATGCCACAGGTGTGATGACCCAGCAGTGGATGATGCCACAGGCATGGATGATGCCACAGCCGTGGATGATGCCACAGCAGTGGATGATGCTCCAGGCATAGATGATGCCCATATGTGGATGATGCCCCAGCAGTGGATGATGCCCCAGGCATGGATGCCACAGCAGTGGATGATGCACCGGGCATGGATGATGCCCATCTGTGGATGATGCCCCAGCAGTGGATGCTCCAGGCATGGATGCCCATCTGTGGATGATGCCCCAGGTGTGGATGATGCCCCAGCAGTGGATGATGCCCATCTGTGGATGATGCCCCAGGCATGGATGATGTCATAGCAGTGGATGATGCCCCAGGTGTGGATGATGCCCCAGGCATGGATGCCCCAGGCATGGATGATGCCCATCTGTGGATGCCACAGTGGATGATGGTCCAGGAGTGGATGTTGCCCATCTGTGGATGATGCCCCAGCAGTAGATAATGCCCCAGGCATGGATAATGCCCATCTGTGGATGATGCCACAGGTGTGGATGACCCAGCAGTGGATGATGCCACAGGCATGGATGATGCCACAGCAGTGGATGATGCCCCAGGCGTGGATGATGCCCAAGGTGTGGATGATGCCCCAGCTGCGGATGATGCCCCAGCAGTGGATGATGCCCCAGGCATGGATGATGCCCCAGCAGTGGATGATGCTCCAGGCATGGATGATGCCCATCTGTGGATGATGCCCCAGCAGTGGATGATGCTCCAGGCATGGATGCCCCAGCAGTGGATGATGCCCCAGGCATGGATGATGCCCATCTGTGGATGATGCCACAGCAGTGGATGATGGTCCAGGCGTGGATGATGCCCCAGCTGTATATGATGCCCCAGGCATGAATGATGCCCATCTGTGGATGATGCCACAAGTGTGAATGATGACCCAGCAGTGGATGCCACAGGCATGGATGCCACAGCAGTGGATGATGCCCCACGCGTGGATGATGCCCAAGGTGTGGATGATGCCCCAGGCATGGATGATGCCCCAGCAGTGGATGATGCCCCAGACGTGGATGGTGCTCCAGGCATAGATGATGCCCCAGCAGTGGATGATGCACCAGGCATGGATGATGCCCATCTGTGGATGCCCCAGGTGTGGATGATGCCCCAGCAGTGGATGATGCCCATCTGTGGATGATGCCCCAGGCATGGATGATGCCACAGCAGTGGATGATGCCCCAGGCATGGATGATGCCCATCTGTGGATGATGCCCCAGGTGTGGATAATGCCCCAGCAGTGGATGATGCCCATCTGTGGATGATGCCCCAGGCATGGATGATGCCACAGCTGTGGATGCCCCAGGCATGGATGATGCCCCAGCAGTGGATGATGCTCCAGGCATGGATGATGCCCATCTGTGGATGCCCCAGCAGTGGATGATGCCCCAGGCATGGATGATGCCCATCTGTGGATGCCACAGCAGTGGATGATGGTCCAGGAGTGGATGATGCCCATCTGTGGATGATGCCCCAGCAGTGGATAATGCCCCAGGCATGGATGATGCCCCAGCAGTGGATAATGCCCCAGGTGTGGATGATGCCCCAGCTGTATATGATGCCCCAGGCATGGATGATGCCCATCTGTGGATGATGCCACAGGTGTGATGACCCAGCACTGGATGATGCCACAGGCATGGATGACGCTACAGCAGTGGATGATGCCCCAGGTGTGGATGATGCCACAGCAGTGGATGATGCCCCAGCTGTGGATGATGCCCCAGGCATGGATGCCCCAGCAGTGGATGATGCCCCAGGCGTGGATGATGCCACAGCAGTGGATGCTCCAGGCATAGATGATGCCCATCTGTGGATGCCCCAGCAGTGGATGATGCCCCAGGCGTGGATGCCACAGCAGTGGATGATGCTCCAGGCATGGATGGTGCCCATCTGTGGATGATGCCCCAGCAATGGATGATGCCCCAGGCATGGATGATGCCCATCTGTGGATGATGCCCCAGGCATGGATGATGCCACAGCAGTGGATGCCCCAGGCATGGAAGATGCCTCAGCAGTGGATGCCCCAGGTGTGGATGCCCCAGACATGGATGATGCCCATCTGTGGATGATGCCCCAGCAGTGGATGATGCTCCAGGCATGGATGATGCCACAGCAGTGGATGATGCCCTAGGCATGGATGATGCCCCAGGTGTGGATGATGCCCCAGCAGTAAATGCCCCAGGCATGGAAGATGCCTCAGCAGTGGATGCCCCAGACATGGATGATGCCCATCTGTGGATGATGCCACAGCAGTGAATGATGCCCCTGGCATGGATGATGCCCCATCTGTGGACACTGCAGCAGTGGATGATGCCCCAGCAGTGGATAATGCCACAAGTCGATTATGCCCATCTGTGAATGATGCCACAGCAGTGGATGCCCCAGGCATGGATGATGGCCCAGCAGTCGATGATGCCCATCTGTGGATGATGCTGCAGCAGTGGATGATGCCGCAGCAGTGGATGATGCCGTGGCAGTGGATGCCCCAGGCATGGATGATGCCCCAGGCATGGATGATGCCCCAGCAGTGGATGATGCCACAGCAGTGGATGATGCCCCAGCTGTGGATGATGCCATAGCAGTGGATGATGCTCCAGGTGTGGATGATGCCCATCTGTGGATGATGCCACAGCAGTGGATGATGCCACAGGAGTGGATGATGCCCCAGGTATGGATGATGCTGCAGCAGTGGATGATGCCCCAGGTGTGGATGATGCCCATCTGTGGATGATGCCCCAGGAGTAGATGATGCCCCAGCAGTGAATGATGCCCCAGGCGTGGATGATACCCCAGCTGTGGATGATGCCACAGGCATGGATGATGCCCCAGCTGTAGATGATGCCCGTCTGTGGATAATGCCCCTGATGTCCCAGTCATGGATGATGATTCAGCTGTGGATCAAAGCCAACAGTTGTTTTCAAGAAAAATCTAGTACACAAGTCATTAGTGAGATTTATCAAGAAAAAGGGAAATCACATAATTACTATCAGAAATTAATAGGAAGACATAACCACAGAGAGAGCAGAGATTACAAAACAATCAGTAGACATTATGAATACATAACTTGTTTGAAAGCAACGTTTTGTTTCACTTTGGCTGGTGTCCATATGCTGCAGTAGCCGGCCAATAGTGAGAGTCTCCTCATGGAGGAGGCTTGGGTTGAGGCTGAGGTCTTTAACACGCATGCACAAGAGAGTTGCCATGAGAGGATGGAAACCAGGCTACCAACCAAGTGCTGCACAGAGTTCGTACCTGTCCCTCTCCTCATCATTTTCAGCTGGTCGGGTTTGAGCATTTTAGGGCTTGGGAAGATATTACTAAATCTACTAAAAGACATCACTGACCCTTATATGCTTTGGCCAATTGCTGAGCAAATTAACTTCACAACTGAAGTGGGCCGCATTGGTCAGTGTGGTCCCCCACTCCTCTTAGAATTTGTGAGCTTGCGGCCTGCTGGAGGGTGGACGGTGAGAGTAGGGGGAAGATCAGGAAAATAACTGATATTAGGCTTAATATGTGGATGATGAGATAACCTGTACCACAAACCCTCGTGACACACGTTTACGTATGTACCAAACCTGCTCATCCTGCACAGGTTCCCCTGAACTTGAAAATGAAACAAAAAAGGATCTGTGAGCCGACCCAAACACCTGGGGATCTTTGTGCTTTTCACACTGATGATTACGCCGGTCTGTGGGGAGATGTACCTGTAACTGCCCTGGGTTGTGTGACCATGGAGGCCACTTTATGACGGGCAGTGTCTGGGACTTCCTTAGGGCTTATACATGAATGCTAGACTCCCTGCATGGTGGTGAACACCCCATGACTGAGAGCATGCCAGTAGTTGCTAGTGTCAGCACTGGCCCACACTCCTGGGTTTGTGTTTTCACTTTTTCATTCAGGAACTCAGGAGCTGGGGCCACCCCCTGGCCCTTCAGGTTCTCCACCTGAGCTGTGAGGATAATAAACCAGACCCAGGGATGGCTCTGGTGAGGGTGGAGGAGTCACTGTACAGACAGTAGAGTGGGGCTGGATTTTATTCTTTAAAAGTGGACACTGGAGAATGGGCTATGTAAATGGGAAATCTCTCCTGAGAAAACACAGCCTCACCTTCACAGAAGCACACACAAAATTCACACACATGATGCAGCCTCACACAAGACACCACCAATCCTCAAGCACCCAACTCAGTACCAGCCAAAAGGGAGCACAGCTGCTGCCTCAAAATTAGGCCACGATTTTTCCCTGGGGAACTCAGGTTTCTAAAAAACACTTTCACTATGCTTATTCCTATCACAATCCCAGAATCAGGGTGGCACTGCACATTGAAACCAGCTTTTTTTCTTGACAATAATTCCAGAATACTTACCAGAGTCACACTTCAGATGGAACACCGGCACTACCTGCAACACAGAAACAAAGCTTTATGAGGAGCACATCGTGCTGTGGATTGCTTACAAAAGGTTGTTTCTCTCAATGAATACTGAAAACCTGATCACAAACTTAGCTGCTACACTAATCAAAACAGCATGGTACTGGTACCGAAACAGAAATGTAGACCAATGGAACAGAAAAGAGGTTCATTGGACAGGACAGAATGGGCGGCCACAGAAGCCTGGGATAGATTTTATGTCCCCACAACACAGCAGTGAGCACACTTCATGGTGTGCTGATGCTTACCAAATGGTACAACTGAGGACTGGGCGATTCTGTTTGATTGTATCTGTTTTTATTCCAAGAGGCTCAACATGCTCCATGGAAGCATGATCCTTCAAACGCACTCATCTATCCTTTCAGTAATTTTTCACTCCCTCAGCCAAGAGCTTCTCTATCTGGGTTTCTGCAACACCAATCTCAAACCCATAAAGCAATAGGTCACAGCAACACCGCTAAGCTCACACGCCCAGCTGCAGAAGCAAACGTCACTTTACGGCAAGTCTACTTCACCACTACAGGCAGTGCAGCATGTTAGTTTATAGATTAGCCTTTGGTGTTAGAGAGATCCAGCTGTGGGCGTGTCTCGTGAATAATTTACTTAACCGAGACTCACATTCCTCAGCTGTATAATGAACAGAACAAAACTAATTATGCCTCAAAGTGACTGATGCTTCAAAGAGGCAACATAGAGAAGTGACCACATAGTATCGATGACTTAAATGTATATCAGTTATCCTTCACATTTTAATAACGTAAGCAGCTGTTATCAAGTACAGTCGTGGCACAGTGACATTTTGATCAATGATTACTTACATGGCTGGGGTCAGATGGGCGTACACAAACCTACTGGCCTGCATCATTAGATTAAAACAAAATTTTTGGTTAAAAATTTTAAGTAAGATGCTATACAATTGAAAGACTAGCCACAGTGATGGAATTTTTAGGGAGAGATAAAACTAAAAGTGCACAAGGATTTGGAGAAATGTCTCCTCACATATGCTGCTACAGGAGCATGAATTAGCATCACCATTCTGAAAAATATTTGGCACTATTCATGACAATAAAAGATACATTCCCTTCTAACAATCTACTTCACAGAAATGAGTGCCAGTATTATTCCAAAACCAGTTACACTTATGAACATGAATGAATTTCAAATCATAATGTGAGCAAAAAAGCCAGACACTGAGAATCACATACTGACTTATTCTATGTATGACAGTCCAAACCTGGAGAGGTCTAAACAAGTCATTAGCAGTCAGAGCAGTTCCCTTAAGGAAGAAGATGATTAAAAGAGGAGGGAAATTTCAGGGAGGAACTAGGGATGTCTGCACTTGTGCCATCTCAACCTCTCAGATATCAGGGTCCCAAAAGAGGGTGCTGGCAATATTTAGGTGGTTCAAAGGTCTCATGAAGAAAAGCAAATGACAGGCAGCAGCAAACTCAGTTCTTTAATGAAGTGCCCCAGGCTGGATAGAGGGTGCCCACTTAGTTTTGCATCTTACTATGTAAAATGAGGATCCTCCAAAGATAAAAATGTCATCCATAGCATGGACAGAATTATGTGCCATCAGCACATTTTATCCTATGGAGTTTCCTGTACAACTTTTAGCAATCTGTGAATAAAAGGTCCAGAACTTAACTTATAAATATCAACTTAGAGAACAACGGAAGCCTAATTTTTGAAGACAGAAAATAGTGTAATGCCATCTTCTGTGGGAAGGAACTCTTAGTTTCCCCCAAAATTAAAGAACTGGAGAGAAAGAAGCCTCATCTCAGAATCTGTGGTAGAAGTGGGAAGTGGAGGCTACAAAGATGATCAAGGTCAGACTCCCTCTCTGCCTTCCCAGGAGACTGGAGATGCACCAGTGAGCCCAGATTGAATATTCACTCTCTCATCCACCCCTGGGAGATCCCTTTAAACCCGCAGAGAAAACAAACATAAATGTGCTATGACAAGTCTTATAAGTTCAGAGGGTGATTATCAACTTCCCCTTAGCACACAGCAGAGCTTTTTCTCTAACTTCAAGTAAATGCCTGTGAGAAAGATGTTCCCACAGATTCCTTCCTTTCCTTACAGATGACACTCAATGCCCAGCGCTACATCCCTTGTGCATAATCCCAAGGAGTGCCGAGTAATCTAAACCAAAGGTTTTGATGTTTCACTGGGCAGAAAAGAGCAGGCATATTGCAGAAATCATCTCTAATAAACACAGCACCCTCATAGCCCAGAGACACAGTTCCTACCTTTATGACAACAAACTTTGAAAAGAGCAAACCAATCCTTGTGCACATTTTCATTTTCTTTCTGATTTCATACCCCCTGCTTCATCCCCTCAAGCAGCAAGGATAACCTGAAGGTGAAGGCTCTTAGGAACCCTTTCCCATTAGGTCCTACCTGGAAAGTAGATCCCTACCTTGGGGGTCATCTTTGTGGGGTTTGAAGTTGCTCCCCAGAATCCAGCCTTTACAAACAAAAACGTCAGGACAAGTCATTAGAAAGAGTGACTCACCCACTCCTCTTCCAGCAGCTAAAGCCATGCGGCCTCACACATCATTCCCTGGTCTTTGTTCTGAGTTAATAAACCTTCCTACAGCCTCTCTGGCTGGAGTTCTATATTGGCCAAATCACTTTCAGGAGACCCCCAATCCTCCTTCCCAGCGGGATCCCAGAGTCAGGTTTCTATACACTCAAGCGGCAAGCTGGTCCCTCATGATGTGAGTTACTTCATGGTACTTACTTCTCGCCCTTTCCTGGGATGTTCTCTGCAATTATACAAAAACAACATTATGAGGCTGAGACTCTGTGGTGCACCCCTTGGCAAGAGTAGAAAACAAGAGTGGCCCAGCAGCTGAGCCATAGGTCAACATCCCCAAAACCATGAGGATGCTTATGGAAAAATAAGGTCTTTCTTCACAGAATTCACCTTTAAAGTTGATTTAATAGGCAAACACACAATGCTTAATCCAAGGAGAAAAACATGTTGAGGAACGTGCCTCTGCACTGCAGCTGATAATGGATGCTGTCATTTGAAAACCTCCCAGTGGATTGCATGTTTGTTGGGAAGACATTCCCACTGAATTTCACCCCCACAAAGAGAATTGCATATGCTGTAAATAATGTACATTTTCAGATTTTCACATCCAAATTAACTGAGAAGAAATCACAAAAGCAAAATTTCTTTAGAAGACAAAGAAAAAGAGTCTTACATAGAGGTCTTCCTCCTCCAGATCTTCTTCCTCTGTCCAGGATCTGAGTCCGACCGTGCTCGCCTGGTCATTTGAAGACACTGGAAGTACAAAGGGGAAAGCTCAGCACCCTGGTGGTTGGTGGCTGTGAGTTACTCAGGGAGCTTTGCTGGATGTGGGGTATGGAGGTGGGTGATCAAGCATGGACTGAGTTGCTGCTGTGCTGTCCCCCTGGGTGGAAGAGGGCTGGCAAGGGAGGGCAGCAGGAAAGAGATGAGACATGGAGGTCTCCACCTCATACTAGAGCATCATGCAGCAACACAAAAGTGTCAACCGAAAAGGGAAACTCAAATGCACACTAAGGTTCAATGGAAGAGTGCCTTTCTGCCTCTCACACGTTTTGAAGCTCTTTTAAACAAACAGCATATTCAAGACTATGGCAGTACTCTAGGACCCAATCATGCTGATGCTACATTTAGCATCAGTTTTAAAGATGCATAATAAAAACCTGGGTCTACCCAGACCCTTATCTGAACCCACTTTTTTCTATTGATTCAAGGTTTTTAAATTCAACCAATTGACAATCAAAAAATCTTGAAATCTTCCTTATGACCTGGAGCCCCAACCTTCTCCCACTTTCAGTTGTCCTGTCTTTCTCAAGGAAAGAAATTGACATCTTGCATGTATTAATTGATGTCTTATGTCTCCCTAAAACATGTAAAAACCAAACTGTAGCCCGATCACCTTGGATATATGTACTCAGGACCTCCTGGGGCTGTGTCACTAGCATGTCCTTAACCTTGGCAAATTAAACTTCTAAATTGATTGAGACTGGTTTTATATAACCTTTTGGTTTGCAATGTGTAATCATAGTGAAGTATATTTTTTAGAAGAGGACACTAGGGATTTATTGTGTCAAATAGATATAACAATATTTGTTTATGTGATTTATGTCCCAAGAACATTTTTCCATTTATGGATTCACTTGAAGGAAAATGGCTGTCACATAAATGGCTGTCGCTGCAGTTCTGCTTTTTAGAATTTTCAATCCTTGAATAAAAGCTAAGTTGATCAGACAGGTGTATTCAATTCTAGGCAAAACAGTCTATTTTAGTTAAGTACTAAACTTTTGTTATACCCAATGATGGAAGAATTGGAAACATTGAAGTTATATTCTATAAAACAACTGGTGTTAATCACATGAATAGTTCCTTCTTCAGTCCATCTTTCCTTTGTCATGCATGTGCTGTAATTGCCTATGGAGGATACCTATACTTTTTTGCTGTCTTGTCATTGTGTCTAACGAATGTAGTTTGCAGAATTTGATCATTTCTAGGTCTTCTGGTGATAAGAGTTTTCAACCATCTCAAAAATATCTCATTCATCTTATTTGTTTGGGGCCAACTGCTGAGGAATGTCCCCAGCACTGAAAGGAGTTTCTCAATATTTCTAAGTACTGCTTCCTAATATTCAGAACTTGCACTTGACCCTGTGGTCAGAGGTATTGGGCAGCTCTGCAGTATTCACACCAATGACTGTGCCATATCCTGCAGTTGCATTCACTGTGGTCTGCCCTAAGCCACGTGACTGCTGCAGCCATCTTGGAATCATACAGTGTTTGGGATCTCTGTAGACTCATGTAAATCTAGGACTTGCATGTGTGAGGGAACCAACTTACAGCTACCCATGATGGTAGGGTTGAGAGCCATCCTCCTCAGGGTAATAACTGCAGTTCAACAATATATTATCAATTCAGCTTTAGAGCTATAACCCTAGGTTCATATCTTGCCTCCTTCCCATAGGGGCTTAAAAGCATGGGCACATTCATTAGCCCTTCAGTTTCTCCATCCAAGGAGTATGTGGATAGTAAACAATCACTGTTTAGGTGAGGTCTGTAGTGAGGATTGAATGGGTTTATTAAAATAAACTGTGTATTGTAGATCTTCAGAATGGTAAATTAAAAAGAACTGACTTGCTTGATATCTCAAAGCTTAACACATTCCAGACCTGCATGCAAACCCAAGATATAAGCTCCCAAGTCAGGGGTGATGCCATAATGCACAACTGCTCTGTCCAAAACTAGTCATTTCAACTTAACTCTAACCTTGGGACAAAAGAATGAGATATGAGTATCAAAAATGCTTTTGGTGACATCCTGATTCCACACAGTAGCTACTTCTAAAAAAAAGAAAATTTAAGTGCATGTTGTCTACAAGATCAGCCAGTGACCTGATGAAAGATCAACAGATACCTTGTAAAATGGAATGAACACCAGTTTACTTGGGGAGGAGAACTACCTACCATATTGGAAGGTTCCAAGCATGTGATATCATATCCTGTATGATTTCTTTCTCTTAAATGAAAAGTGGCTAAACTGAGGCTGTTGCCAAGTTATGGAGATGACCGTAGCTTAGCCTTGGCAAAGTGCTCCGGATAGTGTCATGAGACCTGATTTGTGCATTCCTTCCTTCTGAGGAGGATAATAGGTTGGGTGAAAGCATATTATTCATATCTCTGTACATAGGGAATTTTGAATAATCCACAAAAGTATGTTTAAAACTATGTTTTGGTAGGTAAACTGGCCTAGACACAGATATTATCAGTATGTATTTGGGAAAACTTGTGATATGAGTAGAAGTAACACGGTCTCAAATACTGTGAAGTAAATATACATTTATGATAAAGGAGGGAAGCCATGGGAATAGCAACATTAGGTTTCTTTCTTGTGCATTTTCCTTCACATTTCCACATTCCAGATTCACTTCAGATTCTGAAGTCTAGGGTTTAAAAGATAATTGATGGTGGAAAAACAAAAGCACAATAGACCTTCCTATGTTCTTCCAGTCAACACAAAAAGGGAAGTTAGGTATGCAGAATCTAATCAGAAATACTGCATTTTATTCTATGGAAAAATAATAAACGTACAATAGCATGAACAAAGAATTAGAACTATAAATTATGGAATAAGTAGGCAAAGTATTTCTTGAACAACCTTACTACACCAACTGGAAGGACACCATTCAGTAGGTGAATATGAACAGACCTTCACAGTAACAATATACTTGAGAAGAGAAGTATGAAGCTGAGAACTTCTTTCACATTCTGCATATGGAAAATCGGAGATAGTCTACAACAATGCTATTCATGCTAATAAATTAATCAAAATTGCAGAGTACAAGGTTAACACTCAACGGCAGTTGTGTTAATATGCACTCAATATCAACAATCCAATAGCAAGATTACAAATGTAATTCCATGGATAATAACCTCTGAAATCATTAGATACTTAGAATCTAACCAATGAGATGAAATACTCATAACCTGGTAAGAACAGAATGTGACTGAAAGAAAATAGAGAAGGTACAAATAAATGAAGAGGCATCCCGTATTCACAGACAGGAAGACAAAATTTGACTAATACACAATACTACAAAATGATCCAAAGATGCACAACTACTATCAAACTGGTAATAGCCATCTGTGCAGAAACAGAAAAGATAACCCCAAATTTTTTTTGAATTCTTGTATGTCTGAAATAATCATAACAATGTTGAAAAAGAATAGCATTGGAAGATACGCATTCATGAGATTGAAATCTACGAGAGGAAAAGATACAGAAATTCAGACAGCAGGGTCCTAGCGTGGGGGCACCCATAAGTATTGGAGATATGGAATAAAGAGCCCAAAATTCAATGCATACATACACAGTCAACTGATCTTCAACAAAGGTGCCAAGAATGCACAATGGGAAAAGGAAGACCTCTTTAACAAATGATGGTATAACTCCATATTCTCATTAAAATAATGAAATTCAGCAGTGTGCTCAAGGGTGTGCTTCTTCCTCTATTTACAAGACACTGGAGCTTTGCAATGACCCTAGAGCAAATCTTCATCCTGTCCCCCATGCCCAGAGAGAGCCCTTGATATCAGGAGTAAACAGCAAGGACAGACAAATAAATGTGCTGCCATGAACTAGAGCAAATCTTCATCCTGTCCCCCATGCCCAGAGAGAGCCCTTGATATCAGGAGTAAACAGCAAGGACAGACAAATAAATGTGCTGCCATGAAACCTAACAGTTCAGAAGGTGAGGAGCAGTTTCTCCCAAGCATCTGGGCACACTGTGGAAAACTTGTCTCCGAGATTAAGTAACTGCCATGACAGAACTATGTCCCAAACCAAAGGCTTTAACATTTGCAGTGGCAGAGGCAGAAAAGAGGTATCCTCAGAAAGACCATCTTTAAATAATAAAGCAAGAACAGGGGACACACAAAAAAAAAGAGGTGATGACAGGGGATGCAGACTTCTCACCACTATGGCATTAAACTCTGACAAGAACAAACTTCGTCGATGTTTTCTTTTTCTTCTCTTTCTACATGTTCGCTCAGCCTCCCAAGCAGCAGGCAGAAGCTGAAGGCTCCTGGGAACCTGCTTTATTAGATTCCACCTATAATCTTGTTGCCTACCTGGAAAGGCATCTTCTTCACTGTTGAGATTTTCCAGAATCCCCTCTTTAGAACCACCAACAGCAGAATAAGTCAGAGGTGCACTCACTTTTACTCCAGCTGAAGCCACGTCGGCTCACACAACATCCCCTGGCTGGTCCTCTGGGTTCACATGCATTCATACAGTCCCTCTGATCATAGTTATACACTTGCAAAATTATTTGCTCTCACTAGACCCCCAATATTCTTTAACCAGAACTCAGAATCAGGTTTCTATATATTAAAACCAGCAAGTTTGTTCCACAGCAAGTGAGCTACTTAAGGGTACATACCATAAACACCGAGTGATGAACTCTGCAATTAGACAAAAGACACTATGAGGATCAGATTAATTCTTCTGCACCCCCGCCCCCCCCACCCAAAGACCTGTCAGTCTCTTGATGACTTCAGGAAACTAGTTGTAAGACAATGGTTGAGTCAAAGGCCAAGAATCAAACATGCTACTAGTATAGGGACACCTGCGGAAAAAACAAGACCTTTTCCCACAGAATTTATCTAGAAGTTGATTTACATTGGCAAATGCACAATGCCTAAACCAAAGAGGAAAACTGGTGTTGAGGAAAATTCCTCTGCATTACAGTTGATAATGGATGCTGTCATCTAAAAACATTCTAATATATCACATATCCGATGGGAAGACACTCCCATTGAATTCCAACCCCAGAGAATTGGACATGTCAGACATAATGTGCCTTCTCAGATTAACACAATTAACAGAAGGAAAGAAATAAGAAAAGAAACAATTGTTATTTCATTTTGTTTTCTTTTGAAGTTTAGGTTCCAGGATGCACGTGCAGGACATGGCATTAAACTCTGACAAGATTTGTGCAGGTTTATTACAGAGGTAAACACGTGCTATGGTACTTTGCTGCATGTATCAACCCATCACCTAGGTTTAAGCCCTGCATCCATTAGCTATTTATCCTGATGCTCTCCCTCCCCAATCCCCACCTGACCAGGCATTCTTTAGAGGACAGAAAAAGGGGTTCTTACCTCAACATCATCCTCAGAAGTGATGCTCCTGCAATCCTCAGGAGGAGCTGGAGGGAGACAGAGTAAAAGTCAGTACCCTGGTGGCTGGAGACTGTGAGTAACTCAGGGAGCTTTGCTGGGTGTGGCATATGGAGTGTGAAACTGAAGATTATGAGACCATCTCAGGGAAACAACTATGTTCAAATAGTACCGTGAGGGAGTCTCACCAGTTATCTTTCATCTTAGACAATGCCAAGACCTAATAATACTCTCACATTCCCAATTCCCAAAAGATATTAACCAATCAAAAAGCAAGGCTTAGACATTTGCTGTGACATAGGCAGGAAAGTTTCCTGGGAAAAAGTAATCATTAAATACCAGAGCAAGAAACGATGGTTACAAAAGCAGCCCACAAAGCCCATAAACACACACCCTCTCATCTCTACCTTATTAAAATACAACAGAAACAAATCAGACCTCTACAGCTATTTCTTTGTTGTTGTTGTTCTGGCTTCATAGCCCCCTTCCTAGGTTCCAAAGCAACAGGTGTAACCCAACTGCTCCCAGAAATACTCCTAGAATATCATTTTTTGTTTGTTTGAGACAGTCTTGCTCACCAGGCACCAGGCAGAAATCACCTTTCCATTTTTTCTTCCACTGGCCCATGATAGGTCTCACCTCCAATCCCACAACCCTGAGATACCAACTTTGATGTGCAAGCTTTGAGTGACATGAGTCCAGCAATCAGACCCTGGGCCAGGCTCACAGCAGACATGCAAGACAGCATTCTGTGGGGAGGGAAATGCTCTCTGATGTACGGTTGCTGGGTCATTGCATGGTGGCTGTTGTGATAAGGTTTTGACTATTTCATTGTACATATTTATTTAACTATAAAGAGGCATGTATATGACTGAGAAGCACACTAGACAGGACAGCTCCAGAGATCCAGACATGAGGAAGACCTGACTCCCCTCTCCTGGTGTTTTTTGCAGAATCATTTGCTGCTCTGATCCTACCACCACTTACAGTTACTTCCTGGGCATCTGCACAAGGGCTCGTCACTGTGTGGGGCTGGGGATAGGACAGTGAGGACAACATCCAGGTTCAGAGGGATTCTAGCAGGGATGTGCTCACACCCAGTGGAAGAGTGTGGCCCTATGCACCCTGTCTAGACTAGATCAGAGCAGCAGAAGCAGAGGGGTGGGGGCATCTCACTGCCCTCAGGAGCTCACCCTAATCTCCAGAGACCCTGACTCAGAAGCTGGGCAGGCTCCAGGATGAGTGTGTGGCTCAACAGGCTGGACAGGCTGAGAAAAAAACCTTTCCACACTTGTACTAGATCCCAGCCCAGGGGTGACCTAGAGCTCATCCCAGGGGTGTGTTCATTAAAACATCCATGGAGACTAATGTGTCCATCCCAGGACTGAGCTCTGTGGTAAGGACAAATGAGGAAGACACAGTCACTGCCCTGCTAGTAAACACCCATAGCCAGGGTTCCTCTATTCACCTGTGGGAAGACTCAGACTTTGAGACAGAAGATTTTAAACCATCTCCAAAGTAAGTGGAAACTGAGATGTTATGGATTGCACAAGAGTTGCAAGGATGACCTGGAGTCTGGAATCAGTCCCCAGCCCTTTGCTGAAATTACCCTGCACTGGAACTCATGTCCCTCCCCACCTGCCCTGCTACTTTGGAGTGCTGCAACTGCCCAGGCCAAGAGCTGGAAGACTGTCCAGTTGATAAGCATTTCTGAACCTGAAGACCCTTGGCCAACAGGGTCTACTGAAGAATCATTCCTCAGGAGATTTCCAGAAGAGGTGAAAAATAAAAACTTGACTGTCTCAGCCCAAAAAAGATCAGTCCTGGGATCTGTGTCTGGTCTGACCCTGAGGACAGTTCTTACTGACTTGTGTCCTGTCTGTTCTGTGTCAGAAAAATGGAGACCTGATTCCTGTTCTGCCCCTCTCTGCAATGACACTGCTGGTATCATTGCCATCATCACACAAAGAGATTGAGAAGACATGGGTCAGGAAGGAAGCTCCTTTCTCAAGGCAGTTAGGGTGATGTTCACACCAAGCTTTTGACAGACAGGAAGGCCAAGTCCTACTCACTCCTCCCCAGAAAGGGTCTCAGGGCCCATCACCTGGGCCCTGGTGATGATGCTGAACTAATGCCCCTAACATCGCAACCTTAACGTTCTCTTTTAACAATGTCCCAAATATTCTCATTTTCTTTCCCTCTGATCCTCTAAATCATGTTCACCTTCAGGTCTAGCATGAGGCTCTGCCTTGCTCTCTCCCATGGAGCCCACTAAGCAGGTGTCCATAAATTCTGAAAACCTCAATGTTGGTAACACTGATATTTTCCTTGACTCACACACAGCAGCGCCCCTGCAGCACCAATGGGAAGCTTCGTCCAGAGATTAAAGATGTCTAGGACAACCTGGTCATGAGAAAAATCACTTCTGGGGTGAACAAGTGACACTGCACAATCAAACAGTTTCATTCTTTTGTTCCATTGGGAAAATACTGGCCCATACAGAACAATCAAATTTTACTGAAAAGCAATGCATTTCCACAGAATGAATGCTCCAAAAAAAAACTCCTCAATCCATCACGTGGTCCACTTGATCTTCATCATGACTTAGAGCAGCTACCTTGGCTCTCTGTGTGTGAAGATCTTCAGAAAAAAAACAAAAACCTATTTAAACAGTAGCATCAATAGGGCATGATGGAGATTCTCCTGTCTCAGAGCTGAGATCTTCATGGAGACATCTGTTTCTCACAGCACACCCCAGATCCTCACACCTATCAGGAACCTGAAGCTAGGGCGGTTTTCCAGACAAAAGCAAGAAAATCCCCCGACTCATCACTTAGATCTGTCATTAGGAAGAAGTGATATTAGAATATGTACAATGTTAGAGAGGGAAACAACACAAACTCTGGGGGAAGTGGACAGGAGAGCATCAGAATAAAGAGCTAATGTATGTGGGGCTTAATACCTCGGTGATGGGTTGACAGGTGCAGCAAACCTTGCCACACTTTTAGCTATGTAACAAAGCTGCACATCCTGCACATGTATCCCCAAAATTAAAATCAAATTTAAATTTAAAAAGAAATTTAAATTAAAAAAGAAATTGCCAGAGAAGGCAAATCTAGAGAAACACAAAGTAGCTTAGCGGCTGCCTAGGGCCAGGGGTGTGGGCCTTGGGAAAAAAGAGAAGTGACTACTAATGGCTATAGGGTTTCCCTGAGAGGGAATGAAAAGACTCTAAACTTAGATTGTGACAATGGCTGCACAACCCTGTAAATATAGTAACAACACCACATCACCCACTTTCAGTAAGTGAATTGTTTTGCATGTCAGCTGTGTGACAATAAAGCAGTTTATAATAAAAAGAATACGTACGGAGGTCACTTGGGGCTGTCACGGTGTCCTGCAACAAAAGAAAAACACACAAAACATCGTAAGCATCATGTGCTGGGTGCTACTGGTGCAGGTCTTGTCACATGGTGACATTAGAAAACCACATCACTGGTCCCCAAATGAAGCATAGAAGATGCTTCTGGAAAAGACAGTGGGGTGTTTTGGAAATTTAGCAAGAGGCCATGTCAGCTGGCAAATACAAAATAATTTTTCAAGAAGAAAATGCTGCTACTAAAAAACATGCCCTTGATCAGATTGTAAGTTATGCAATCAATTAACTCACATTGTCAATCAGGCCTCAGTTGGTCAGAAACTCCACTGACTGGTCGCTAGAGTCCATGACAACTGAGGTCTGATTCACAATGGCAGTCAAAAATGATATTCACTTGATATTCCAGAGGCCCCAGAAATAAAAATTTCTCTTTGAGACAAAGAAATGCATCTTACCACATCAGGGAACAGCTCATCATCCTCAATGTCTTCTATGATGAGGTCCTGTGGGACCTCAACAGGACCTAAGAAAACACAGAGTGACAGTCAGTGCATTGGTGCTACTGAGGAACCTCACAAGGAACTTTGGGAAATGTGGACCGGGCTGGAGTGTATGGAGCTGGGCGTTTGACAAGCATGGACTGAGCTGCTGCTGGAACCATTCTCTTTGGTGCTGAAGGAAGGAAGAGAGGAGGGGCAGAAAGAAATGAAAGAGCCTTGGCTTCCTAGGTAGGGCAACCTCATCAATGTGAAATCATCATTTGAAGAACCAGTTAATGCCAAAAGGCAGTGTACTATAGAAACAGGAAGTAGATTAGGGCTGCCTAGAACCAGGGGTGTGGGGGGTTGGTGAAAAGAGGAGTCACTACTAAGGGGGTTTTCTGAGAGGGAACCAAGAGCTTCTAAATTTAGATTCTAATAATGGTTGCATTGCCCAACCCTGTAAATATAGTGAAAACACTGAATCACCTACTTTAAATGGGTGAATTGGTTTGCATGTCAACTATGTCTCGGTAACTATTTAAAAGAAACAGAATACGTACGGTGGTGATACTGGGCCGCTGGCTTCTCCTGCAATAAGAGAAAAAGAAACACCATGAGGATTACATCATGCTGGGTCCTGTTGGCACAGGTCTTCTATTCACTTGGTGACATGAGAAAACCAGATGGGAGGCTGGGCGCAGTGGCTCACACATGTAATCCCAGCATGTTGGGAGGCTGAGGCAGGCAGATCATGAGGGCAAGAGATTGAGACCATCCGGGCCAACATGGTGAAACCCCGTTTCTACTAAACACTACAAAAAAGGTGGGTGTGGTCATGGTGAGAGCCTTCAGGCCCAGCTACTCGGGAGGCTGAGGCAGAATTGCTTGAATGCAGTAGGAGGACACTGCAGTGATCTGAGATCACACCACTGCACTGTAGCCTGGTGACAGAGACTCTGTCTCAAAAACAAAACTGAACTAAACAAAAAAAACAGATGTCAAACAGTGATGAAGTCACCGGCCCCAAATGGAGCACAGGGGATGCTTGCAGAAAATGCAGTGGGTTTGGAATATTTAGCAAGCATCTATGCTGGCTGAAAAATACAAAATTATTTTTCAAGAAGAAAATGTTGCTACTGAGAAATATGCCCATGACCAGGCTATAAGTTATGCCATCTTTTGACTGACATCATCAATCAGGCCTCAGTTGGTCAGAAACTCCACTGACTGGTCGCTAGAGTCCATGACAACTGAGGTCTGATTCACAATGACAGTCAAAAATGATATTCACTTGATATTCCAGAGGCCCCAGA
This sequence comes from Callithrix jacchus, assembly GCF_049354715.1. NCBI lineage: Eukaryota > Metazoa > Chordata > Mammalia > Primates > Cebidae > Callithrix > Callithrix jacchus. Next base: position 187,004,717 of record NC_133502.1, read on the forward strand.
AATAAAAATTTCTCTTTGAGACAAAGAAATGCATCTTACCACATCAGGGAACAGCTCATCATCCTCAATGTCTTCTATGATGAGGTCTTGTAAGACCTTAGCAGGACCTAAGAGGACACAGAGTGACAGTCAGTGCACTGGTGCTGCTGAGGAATCTCACAAGGAGCTTTGGGAAATGTGGACCAGGCTGCAGTGTATGGAGCTGGGCGTTTGACAAGCATGAACCGAGCTGCTGCTGGACCATTCTCCTTGGTGCTGAAGGAAGGAAAAAAAGAGGAGCAGAAAGAAATGAAAGAGCCTTGGCTTCCTAGCTAGGGCTACCTCATCAATGTGAAATCATCATTTGAAGAACCAGTTAATGCCGAAAGGCAGTGTACTATAGAAACAGGAAGTAGATTAGGGCTGCCTAGAACCAGGGGTGTGGGGGGTTGGGGGAAACAGAGGAGTCACTACTAAGGGGGTTTCTGAGAGGGAACCAAGAGCTTCTAAAGTTAGATTCTAATAATGGTTGCATTGCACAACCCTGTAAATATAGTGAAAACACTGAATCACCTACTTTAAATGGGTGAATTGGTTTGCATGTCAACTATGTCTCAGTAACTGTTTAAGAGAAACAGAATACATACGGTGGTGATACTGGGCTGCTGGCTTCTCCTGAAATAAGAGAAAAACACCATGAGGATTACATCATGCTGGGTCCTGTTGGCACAGGTCTTGTATTCACTTGGTGACATGAGAAAACCAGATGGCAGGCTGGGCACGGTGGATCACGGGCAGATCATGAGGGCAAGAGATTGAGACCATCCTGGCCAACATAGTGAAACCCCATTTCTACTAAACACTACAAAAAAGGTGGGTGTGGTTGTGGTGAGAGCCTTCAGTCCCAGCTACTCAGGAGGCTGAGGCAGGAGAATTGCTTGAATGCAGTAGGAGGACACTGCAGTGATCTGAGATCACACCACTGCACTGTAGCCTGGTGACAGAGAGACTCTGTCTCAAAAACAAAACTGAACTAAACAAAAAAAACAGATGTCAAACAGTGATGAAGTCACTGGCCCCAAATGGAGCACAGGGGATGCTTGCAGAAAATGCAGTGGGTTTGGAATATTTAGCAAGCATCTATGCTGGCTGAAAAATACAAAATTATTTTTCAAGAAGAAAATGTTGCTACTGAGAAATATGCCCATGACCAGGCTATAAGTTATGCCATCTTTTGACTGACATCATCAATCAGGCCTCAGTTGGTCAGAAACTCCACTGACTGGTCGCTAGAGTCCATGACAACTGAGGTCTGATTCACAATGACAGTCAAAAATGATATTCACTTGATATTCCAGAGGCCCCAGAAATAAAAATTTCTCTTTGAGACAAAGAAATGCATCTTACCACATCAGGGAACAGCTCATCATCCTCAATGTCTTCTATGATGAGGTCTTGTAAGACCTTAGCAGGACCTAAGAGGACACAGAGTGACAGTCAGTGCACTGGTGCTGCTGAGGAATCTCACAAGGAGCTTTGGGAAATGTGGACCGGGCTGGAGTGTATGGAGCTGGGCATTTGACAAGCATGAACCGAGCTGCTGCTGGACCATTCTCCTTGGTGCTGAAGGAAGGAAGAGGAGAGGGCAGAAAGAAATGAAAGAGCCTTGGCTTCCTAGCTAGGGCAACCTCATCAATGTGAAATCGTCATTTGAAGAACCAGTTAATGCTGAAAGGCAGTGTACTATAGAAACAGGAAGTAGATTAGGGCTGCCTAGAACCAGGGGTGTGGGGGGTTGGGGAAAACAGAGGAGTCACTACTAAGGGGGTTTCTGAGAGGGAACCAAGAGCTTCTAAAGTTAGATTCTAATAATGGTTGCATTGCACAACCCTGTAAATATAGTGAAAACACTGAATCACCTACTTTAAATGGGTGAATTGGTTTGCATGTCAACTACATCTCGGTAACTGTTTAAAAGAAACAGAATACGTACGGTGGTGATACTGGGCCGCTGGCTTCTCCTGCAATAAGAGAAAAAGAAACACCATGAGGATTACATCATGCTGGGTCCTGTTGGCTCAGGTCTTGTATTCATTTGGTGACATGAGAAAACCAGATGGCAGGCTGGGCACGGTGGCTCACGCATGTAATCCCAGCATGTTGGGAGGCTGAGGCGGGCAGATCATGAGGGCAAGAGATTGAGACCATCCTGGCCAACATGGTGAAACCCTGTTTCTACTAAACACTACAAAAAAGGTGGGTGTGGTCATGGTGAGAGCCTTCAGTGCCAGCTACTCAGGAGGCTGAGGCAGGAGAATTGCTTGAATGCAGTAGGAGGACACTGCAGTGATCTGAGATCACACCACTACACTGTAGCCTGGTGACAGAGAGACTGTCTCAAAAACAAAACTGAACTAAACAAAAAAACCAGATGTCAAACAGTGATGAAGTCACTGGCCCCAAATGGAGCACAGGGGATCCTTGCAGAAAATGCAGTGGGTTTGGAATATTTAGCAAGTATCTATGCTGGCTGAAAAATACAAAATTATTTTTCAAGAAGAAAATATGCCCACGACCAGGTTGTAAGTTATGCCATCTTTTGACTGACATCATCATTTTTCTGACCCAGTTGGTCAGAAACTCCACTGAATGGTCGCTAGAGTCCATGACAACTGAGGTCTGATTCATAATGGCATTCAAAAATGATAGTCACTTGATATTCCAGAGGCCCCAGAAATAAAAATTTCTCTTTGAGACAAAGAAATGCATCTTACCACATCAGGGAACAGCTCATCATCCTCAATGTCTTCTATGATAAGGTCTTGTAAGACCTTAACAGGACCTAAGAGGACACAGAGTGACAGTCAGTGCACTGGTGCTGCTGAGGAATCTCACAAGGAGCTTTGGGAAATGTGGACCGGGCTGGAGTGTATGGAGCTGGGCGTTTGACAGGCATGGACCGAGCTGCTGCTGGATGATTCTCCTTGGTGCTGAAGAAAGGAAAAGGAGAGGGGCAGAAAGAAATAAAAGAGCCTTGGCTTCCCAGCTAGGGCAACCTCATCAATGTGAAATCGTCATTTGAAGAACCAGTTAATACAGAAAGGCACCTACTTTAAATGGGCCAATTGGTTTGCATGTCAACTATGTCCCAGTAACTGTTTAAACGAAACAGAATACGTACGGTTGTGATACTGGGCTGCAGGCTTCTCCTGCAATAAGAGAAAAAGAAACACCATGAAAATTACATCATGCTGGGTCCTGATGGCACAGATCTTGTATTCGTTTGGTGACATTAGAAAAGCAGATGGCTGGCTGGGTACGGTGGCTCACGCATGTAATCCCAGCATGTTGGGAGGCTGAGACAGACACATCATGAAGTCAAGAGATTGAGACCATCCTGGCCAACATGGTGAAACCTTGTCTCTACCAAAAAGTACAAGAAACCTGGCATGGTGGTGCGATGAGCCTGTAGTCCCAGCTACTCAGGAGGCTGAGGCAGAAGAATTGCTTGAACCCAGTACGTGGAGGTTAGAGTGATCTGAGATCACACCACTGCACTGTAGCCGGGTGACAAAGTCTCTGTCTCAACAATGAGAAAACCAGATGTAGAACGGTGATCAAGTCACTGGTCCCAGATGACGCATAGAGGATGTTTGCAGAAAATGCAGTGCATTTGGAAAATTTAGCAGGTGTCTATGTTCTCTAGGAAATACAAAATTATTTTTTCAAGAAAACACTGCTACTGAGAAATGTGCTCACGACCAGTTTGTAGGTGATGTCCTCTTTTGATGGACATCATCCATCAGGCCTCAGTTGGTCACAGTCTCCAGTGACCAGTCACTAGAGTCCAAGACCCCCAAGACCTAATTAATGATGGCAGTCAAAAATCATATTCACTTTATAGTCTAGAAGCCCCCCCAAAAAAAATTTCCAGACAAAGAAATTTACCATGTCAGAGGCAACCTCTTTCTTCTTAATGCCATGTGTACACTCCTCTGAGTCATCAACAGGAGCTAGGAGTACACAGAGTGACAGTCAGTGCATTGGTGCTGCTGAGGAATCTCACAAAAAGCTTTGGGGAATGTGTATATGGAGGGGCTTGAGTGTGTGGAGCTGGGTGGTTCACAGACATGGACTGAGCTGCTGCTGCACCATTCTCCTGGTGTTGAATGAAGGAAAAGGAGAGGGGCAGAGCCTTGGCCTTCTAGCTAGGGCAAACTCATCAACATGAAACAGTCACCTTAAGAACCGGTTAATACAGAAAGGCACTGTATATAGAAACAAGAAGTACATTAGGGCTGCTTAGAACCAGGGGTGCAAGATTGGGAAAAACAGAGCAGTTTCTACTAATGAGGTTTTTTTGAGAAGGAATGAAAAGGTCTTAAAATTAGATTGTAACATGGGTGCTTAGCCTTTAAATACAGTAAAAACACTGAATCACATATTTGGGTTACATGTCAACTACATCCTAATGAAGCTATGTTGAAAAAAGAATACGTACTGTGTTGATATTCATCTGTAGCATTTTCCTGCAGTAAGAGGGAAAAAACCACCATGAGGATCAGATTATACTGGGTCCTGACTGCACAGATCTTTTATTCACTTAGTGGTGTTAGAAAACCAGGTATCAAACAGTGATCAAGTCACTGACCCCCCAAATAAAGCATAGAGGATGCTTGTGGAAAGGGCAGTGGGTTTCTGTCTTTGGTTTTGGACAGATTCTTGCTCTGTCACCCAGACTGGAGTGCAGTGGCATGATCTTGGCTCACTGCAACCTCAGCTTCCTGGGTTCAAGCAATTCTCCTGTCTCAGCCTTCCAACTAGCTGTGACCACAGGTACCTGCCACCATGCTCGGCTTATGTTTGTATTTATAGTAGAGATGGGGTTTCATTATATTGGCCCTGTTTGTCTCAGCCTCCCAAAGTGCTGGGATTCCATGTGTGAGCCACCAAGGAAGTGGGTTTTCATGGAATGTTTAGCAAGTCCATGTTGGCTGCCAAATACAAAATTATTTTTCAGGAAGAAAATGTTGCTACTGACAAATATGCTCACTACTAGTTTGTAAGTGATGCCATCTTTTGACTGACATCATCAATCAGGCCTCAGTTGGTCATACATTCCAGTGACTGGTAGCTAGAGTTCATGACAGCTGAGGTCTGATTCACAATGGCAGTCAAAAATGATATTCACTTGATATTCTAGAAGCTCCAGAAAAAGACATTTCTCTTCAAGACAAAGAAATGCATCTTACTATGTCAGGTGATGTCTCCTGAAACTTTTCAGTTTTGCACTCCTTTGGTTCTTGAACAGGAGCTAGGAGAACACAGAGAGACAGTCAATGCACTGGTGATGCTGAGGAATCCCACAAGGAGGTTTGGGGGATGTGGCCCGAAGCTGCAGTGTATGGAGGTGGGCTGTTGACAAGCATGAACTGAGCTGCTGCTGGGCCAGTCTCCTTGGTGCTGAAGGAAGGCAAAGGAGAGGGGAAGAAAGAAATGAAAAAGCCTTGGCTTTCTAGCTAGGGCAACCTCATCAGTGTGAAAGTCTGAGAACCGGTTAATACAGAATGGCACTGTAAGGCTCAGTCAGAGCGTCTCATCACACCTGCTGCCCACGTAAAGGTCTAGGCAAATCCCAATATTTTATGAAACATTACATGATTATTTAACTTCTGTGGATCTACATATCCCTGCTACTACATTTATCATCTATCCTGTTGTATTTTTAAAATTTTTAAAGCTTACATATTTATTATTTTAATTATTAAGTGTGCATTTCAGTGATGGTATATTTAGTAACATTCATGATGCTGTGTCAATAATGAGAAAATTCAAATCTAAATTCATAATCTAGCTTCCACCTTGGGCAATGAAAGAAAAACAGCAGTATAATGTCGAATAGAGGAAAAATAAATAATGATTGCAGAAATTAATAAAATAAAAAACAGGAAATCAGAGAAAATCAACAAAACCAAAAACCAGTTCTTTAAAAAGATCAATAACACTGATAAACCTCTACCTTGTCTAACCTCCAAGGAAAAGAAGGAAGTCACGATGTACTAATAATATCAATTCAAGAGGAGTGAAATAAAAAAATAATAATAAATACTTGAACACATCTGTGCTCACACTTGGAAACATTATATAAAATGAGCTAACTTTTTGAATCTCTTTCAGAAGGTTAAAAGTCTTCTCATGATAAATGAATCATCTGAATAGGCCTATATTTATATTAGAAATGGAATCAATAATTAGTATCTTCTCAAAAGAACCAAAACACTACCTTCAGATGACTTCACTGGTAAATTCTACCAAAATTCTTACAAAGAAATGTAGCTTTACCATACGAGCAAGTAATCATAATTTTAGTATTTCCTTAGTTACATTTTAAAAATTATGTTTCCAAACAAGACACAAGAAGGTTTATAATTGCTGTATTCATAATTGCCCAAACTAAAAGCAAATGTCTAAACATTTGAGATGTCCTTTACTATCAAAAGTGAATCAAGCCTGAGCAACACTGTGAAACCCTGTCTCTACAAAAAAAAAATAAAATTAAAAAAATAGCTTGGTATAAAGCATATGCATTACAGCCATCTTCTTGGGAGGCTGAGGTAGAAGGATCACCTGAACATGGGGAGGTAAAGATTGCAATGAGCTGTGATTGCACCAATGCACTCCTGGGTGACAAAATGAGACCTTTTCACAAAAACAAACAAACAAAAAGAACCAAACTCTAAGTTGTCAACGTAACTTTACTTGTGTAGTTGCATCACCCATTGATTTAATGCATTTAAATGGGCACAAATGAAATAAATGAAGAACCTGACACAGCATTTACTGAGTTTCTCTGGGACACTGGATGAGTAAACTGGAATGATTTGCTTCAATAAACTTAAGGATATAATTTCCACCCTACCTTCATTTTCAATGGGGCAAATTTTCTTATGCCTCCATTTTTTTTTTAACCAGCTCCTGGCGCGGCCAGCCAAACCTGCAAGGTAGAAATGTATTATAATAAAGACAGTGCTTGACATCTTGCTGGCAGAAGACCACAGAGAAATTAGTAAAAACTTATTCAGTTTAAACTTTTGATCCCGGTTTTTACTGCTTTTCAATGCTACCTGAATTAGATCTGGGTTCTAGGAAGATTTGTTTGTCCAGGCAGATACCTTTATTCAGATGAGACAATATAGAAAAGCAGAAGATCCAACTAACTAAAAATAGGCTGGGTTCTAATCCTACTTGGAATCTGCGCATACCCGGGAGAGGGATATGAACCCATCTGTGCTTCTCTTCCCTATTCTGATATGTAGAAACATTAGATCTATGCTGTAGACCTCTAAGGTTTATAGCACCTAAGAAGATGAAATGCAGATAAAGACTTAAAAAGACTTTTTTTTTTTTTTGTAAATGCCCTAAAATGTTCAATCATTCAATGTGGAGAAGGATAATCCAGATACTTGGTAGTGGTTAAATATAGAGAGAAAACTTGCATGTCTCCTGTGCAGGGTAGGACAGAAAGTGACTTCAGTTTCCGTGGCCACATGATTTCCAGCTCATGACAGAGATCTGTGATTTCCCTAATCCCCACATCAGCTTCAAGGGACAGGCAAGGAAGGGGCTACAACCCATATTTTCCAATTCAGTGAATTAAAACTCAGATGTTTTGAGTGACTTGCCCAGAGTCACCACAGTGAGGAGTGATAGGTCTGAGGTAATAATGTAGTTGGTTCCCTGGGGATAGAGATCCTGGAACACCTGAGTCCTCTAGATCATGCCCTGGACCCTGGACTGAGAGCTCTTCTCACAGGCTTTGTCAAATCCTGCTGCCCCAACATTTCCGTGGGATGGTTGAAGCTCTGGAGAGGTGGCAGGTGGCTTACCGCATTTACTAACCTACTCTATTATCCCTATGTTGTCACTTTTATTAGTTTTATGACCCATAAGGCAAACATTTTAAGCCTCTCAGTTATGACGCATGATCAGAGATTTTACCTGAGTCCACTCTTTCTACCCATCAGGTGATTCTCATCTGCTGGGCTGAAGCTGGCCTGACATAAAAGAGGACACATAGCATACCACGGAGCTGCTGCGTGCCCCACTCCTGTGAACATGGCATACCACAGAGCTGCTGCGTGCCACACTCCTGTGCACACGGCATACTATGGAACTGCTGCATGCCACACTCCTGTGCACATGGCATACCACAGAGCTGCTGCGTACCCCACTCCTGGGCACACTCTTGCCTTGTTTCTGCTTTTCCAGCTCTGACAATCCTAATTCTGGCTTCCAAACCAATCCTGTACATCCCTCTTTGTTCTCAGACTTGCCTCAACTGTTGGATATTTTAATCACTGTTGTAGTGACTATGACTGAACTGTGACATTTTATATACCATAGTATATGTTTATCTTTTTATATATTTCTTAATAAAATTTAACTTATTTTTTCAGACTTTTAGGAACATTTCTGGGCTAGGTGTGCTGGCCCACAGCTATAATCCTGACATTTTTAGAGGCTAAGGCAGGAGGATTGCTTAAGTTTAAGACCAACCTGGGCAACACAATGAGAACTCGTCTCTACAAAAAATCTTCTAAATGTCACCAGATGTGGTGGTGAGCCCCTGTATCCCTATCTATATGGAAGACTGTTGTGGGAAGATCGTTTGAGCCTAGGAGATTGAGGCTGCAGTGAGCTATAATCATGCCACTGCACTCAGCCAGGGTAACAAAGCAAGACCCTGTCTCTTCAAAATAAAAAGCATTACTGTGTTACAAGTATCCCCATTTTATTTCTCATTATCTAATATTGCTGTTTTCATCCTGAGGCTTAATTGCTTTAGGAAGCTAAAAAAAAAAAGTTTTTTAGACAAGGTAGTATTTAAAGCAGGCTATATGCATGCCTTTTTATAAATTCTAGTTTTATATGCCATATATCTAGAATTTACATTCTTGATCTACTCAGTCTTCTTCTTAGAACCAGCCTCCTCATATGTAACAAGTATAATTCCCATATTACACCTAAATCAAAACATTGAAAGGATAGAATAAAATCAAAGAGCAGTCTGTATCCGACACAAGGCACAATAGATTACAAAGCAAAGCTTTCTCTAACTCAAAGGCGAAAAGTGCACAGTTAACATCCTTTGCAGAACCCATAGCAAAATATTATTTTGAGAAAATATGCACTTTGGCTACCCAGTGAAGGTAGGAGAAAACTGTCACAGGTCATCAAGACTTCCCCAATGTTGTCTTTCATTTTTAAATAATGAAATACACATTATTTCTCCTGCTTTCTTTCATGTATATTACTGTATGTTTTCCTTTTGGCTTTTCTGCATACCCTATCTTGGGAATCACTCCATAGCAATAAAGACATCTTACTCTTTTTTACAGCTCCATACTTCTTTATGTAGAAGTACCAGCTTATTTTACTAGTCCCTTACTAGGCATGTCAGTTATTTCCAATATTTAACTATTGAAAATAATGCAACAAGAACTTTGCACATAGTTTGTTTTATATTTGTGGAGCATACCTTCAGAATAAAATTCCTCAAAGTAGGATGTCTGGTTCAAATGCATTTTCATGGTTGTGAGATTGTGCCAAATTCCCCTTCATGGAGTTGAGCCTTTTTGCTCAATATATGAAATGTCAATAGGAGAGACACTGCAGTAGAGCTGTCATTTGCCTTTCTTTTATGAGTGAAGATGTGTTTAAATTCTTTTTCTGTGACTTGTCTATTTACCATTTTATTATCTACTTTTAGTTTCACTTGATTTTTCTCATCAGCCTCTTTCAGGTCATTGTTGTTTTTCTGTTCACTGTCGGCTCTCACCTGAACTACTCCACCAGCCTGCTACCACCCTTTCCTGTATTAGAGTATATTCACACGGAGCTGCTGCTCAGTCTTTTTCTTAGAGAATTAATAGTAATCCTGGGCTATAAGTCCATCTTCTCTGTGAGTGCTCACTACATGTACAAGGCCTTCACCCACCTTATTCATCCCAGCATCCTTTTACTCTGCTGCAGCCACCCTTGCGTCTTTCTGTCCTTTGCCTAAAACTTTGTTTCAGTTTCAGGAATTCCAAAGCTGATATCCATCTCTGGAAACCCACTCCCATCATCCTCACAGGGTTCCCCTCACTTTTTTATTTTTTTAAAATAAAGTTTTAAACTTCCAGCCTCAAGGAATCCCCTCATCCTGGCTTTCCAAAGTGCTGGAATTAAAGGTGGGAACCACTATACCCAGCCCATTTCACTTTTAAGACTGTTCACATGTCACTGAAAGAGAACATCCAGCTCTTAGTGCCAACCATCCATAAAACTGCCCTCCTCTTTAATCCATTACCCTGCTTTACTTTCTTCCTAGCACGTCACCACCTGCCATTCTTGACTATTCATGTGCTGGCTGCCCTTACTTCCCTATCAAATGTAAGGGTCAGACTTAGAATGGGGCTCTCTGTTGTGTTCCACTGTTTGCCCTGCATCTGCAACACTGCCAGGCTATTTAAAACTGCTCAATACATATATTTCATTTTACCCCAAACTAGTTAAGTTTCTCCCAATTCTCCCAGATCTGCTAAAGTTGTCTTTTGTTTTATCATCTAAGACAGCATCAGATTTTTTAAACTGGTAGCTATTCAGAATTAATGACACAAGCTATCAAGATCCACAAAAATATAAATGAAGAATGTTAATGTCTATTTAGAAGTCAACGGTAACTGCAGTTTGACACAAGTATATTTGATACTAAAATACCTTAAATACAAAGTGACTCATTTCATCAGTTTAATTGTCACTAGACAAAATATATTATCTGAATTTTATAATGAGATATCACACATCTGTCATCAAAATGTGCTTTATATGTGTTTTTAGAATCAAACATGACTTAGAATCAAACATGACAGGATTGTTTCTGACTTTACAAAAAAAGATAGCCAATCGCAAAAAGTAGGTAAATAAATAGTGCTTTAACCAGTCTGTAGTACACTAAGCAGTTATTCAAAGTCATCAAGTACAGCAGGGTGCCCTGGCAGGCAAAGACATCCTGGAGTGCTCTCTAGATGTCAAGTACTGTTTGAGAAACTTACACCATTATTTCACTGCTTTAAGTAAAAGTTACAAGGCAGCACATATAAAATGATCAGAAAGTTTTATTTTACAAAACAGTTTGTGAAATAAAATACTATATTCAAATGCATACCAAAAATTTCCAGAAAAACAGTACTCAAACAGTAACACAGGTGAGCTCTGGGTATTCTGAGTGTAATAAATAACTTTTCTTTATATTCTACATCTTTTACATGAAACATACTGAGAGTTATTTTAAAAGGAGGGTTCCAAAATAGCTACTAGAAAGCTGAAAGACCTGCTGCTCAGAGGTCTCCACATCATATGCCCATTCTTTCCCTTCCCTGACCCCACTTGAGAGAGCCAACAAACTAGCAGCGTTCCTATGGTAAGAACACAAAAGGCTGTATGAAAAGTCGATGGGTAGTGATAAAATTGGATAATGAGCTCCTACTATCTTAATCTGTGTTACTTATATTACCCCTGGTCATATTAGATATACTGCTAAATAAAGGCATGATAGGATGGAATATGTTTGAGTCTGAGATCTAAACTGGGTTCTTAGAACTTCTCTTTGAAATGGCTTCAAGACACAATGTTCTTTTGAAATATTTCAGAAGAGAACAATGAAGCAGAGCATCATTTATGGCATAAGTTCCTGAAACAGGACTTGCCACCTAGAGAGCACTCCAGGATGTCTTTCCACAGCAGTGTGCCCTGCTCTGCCTGATGGCTTTAAATGACTGTTTAGTGTGCCACAGAATGGTCGGAGCACTGGTTGCTGTGATATTTGTCTAAGTCACCAAAAGAATTCAATTCATCATAATAGAAAGGCTAAAATGTTTCACATCTAACTAGGAATTCATCACTTTCCAAGAAAAGTGATACACAATCTTCTGAAATAAAAATATTAACAACAAACTTTGAATGTGTCTATACTTTATATTGAGTGTTCTGAATGTTCTGAACATGTTTCTTTCTTGTTTTATTTGCCCAGCCAGGCTGGACTGTACTGGTGCGATCTCGGCTCACTGCAACCTGCAACTCCCAGATTCAAGTGATTCTCCTGCCCCAGCCTCCCAGGTAGCTGGGATTACAGGTATGTGCCACTGCACCTGGCTACTTTTTTGTATACTTAGTAGAGAAGAAGTTTTATCATGTTGGCCAGGCTGGTCCCAAACTCCTGACCTCAGGTAATCCACCCACCTCAGCCTCCCAAAATGCTGAGATTACAGACATGAGCCACTGCACCTGGCCAAAGAATAAACACTGAAATTGAGGTTTCTGTTATCTCTTTACTGAATACCACAAAAATACGTTTGAAGAGACATATAGAAACTTACTGTCATGCACATACACATAAAATGGTAAATTCTGTGCTCACAAACTATTTTCTTCAACTGTTCTGACTTAACACTTCTTACTCGCAGCCTGTGCTTTAATGTGTGGGGCTTACCTGCCCTCTTGCCAGCTTCTCCCAACCAGGGCATTCTCAGCTTCAAATCAGTTAGCAGAAGAAACTCTTCCACATTCATTAAACTGTTAATTTGACTGGTAAATGTAGCCATTTTGTTACCCCTACTTTTATTCTTATCTGTTTCAATAAATGTATAGACAGAAGGTAGAGCCAGGAGAAACGGCACATGTCTGTATTGTCAGCTGTCCTACAGGCTGAGGCAGCAGGAGTGCTTGAGCCCAGGCCAGGAGTCAGAAGCTGGCCTGTGCCACACAGTGAGGACCCATCTCTTTAGGAGGAAAAACAGAGAGGTAAATGTTGCCTGTAAGTTGTGTAAAATAAAATGCAAGAGGAACTAATCAAGATGAAGGTAAGTTCTAAGAGAGGTCTATATTATGGGTAGACCTTAAAATATAAGGCATTCTGGAGTTTGTCAAGTTCTTTAAGAAATGAGTTAAGCGTCACTACGACCTCCAATGTCTACTTTGATGACTTAGAACCTCAGTTCTGTTCAGTAGCTGTCTCACACAGTCCCTTCAGATCTCTAAGCCTTCCTTTCTGCATCAGCAACATGGGGAGAATATACACAGGCCTTATTTGTATTTGGAAGGTTCCAATAAGATGTACATGAAGACATGCTTTACATCCTAAAGAATAAGGAAAAGGCTCACTTTGTTCTCTCACTACCTCATCTACCAAATCAGACAGAATATTACACAGAGGCTTGCCGTACACCACCAAGCAAGAAGTTTCCACAGGTACTTGCATGCTTTGTGTATAAGGTACAATCTATTAAGTCTCATAATTATTTGTTTATTCTTTCACAATTTTTCAATATTCTGAAAAGGGAGTACAGCACTTCCTTGTTACAAAGGCACACCCATTGTGAGGCTTAATTATTCTGTGAAAGAAGGTAAGAGCCAAACTGAAGTTTAAACACAAGACCTATAAGACATTTTCTCCATACTAATAAAATCTCTGCCATTAAAATGAAAGAAATGAGCTGATCATATTTCTATGTCTTTATGATATAATGTTTTCTATTTCAGTGGACTTAGTTTTTGTTCAAGGAACTGGTTATAGAATTATCTGTTACTAGATTCATCTATTTCTAAATTAGGATTTTAGACTGAAGGCTGCTGGCCCTGGCTGATGCCTGTCACCCAAAAAGGCTATGTCACCTGGTTACCAGGAAACAACCAAGTCAGGCTATTGGCTCACAATGCCCTGCCCCACAGCCCCACCCAATGGCTCACAATGCCCTGCCCCACAGCCCCACCCAATGGCTCACAATGCCCTGCCCCACAGCCCCACCCAATGGCTCACAATGCCCATCCCTGCTGCTTCCCCCCATGTGGCTGCATTATTCATCCTGGACTGCCTGAGCTTTCCAATCCTGAGAAAAGTGTGTGGAGGGGAGGGTGGTTGTTATTGGAAGTCATCCTGGGCGCTGAACTCAGTAGAAAACCCTGGTTACTAATGTCAGTTCCATTAGCATCTCTGGTTTTCTGAGTCTGGTAGCTTCCATTTGCTCAACGAACGTAGTGATACACAAATGTTTGACTGATTTTGTACCTAAATGCTCCTCTCCTGTCTTACAAGTGTTAGTTTTTGTCTTCAATTTGACCATAGCAAAAACATAAAATGCTTCCTCTCTCCTCCCCTTTCCCATCCTGTAGGAAGGGGAGCCGTGAAAACAAACTCTTTTCCACAGGCAGGGTCTGGCCTTCTAACTCTCAAGTCTTTACCTTACAAATTCAAGTCTAAAGTCATTTCATCTCTTTTGGAACCTGTAACCATGAGCTAGCTCTACCTGTCTTTCAGAACAAGGAGGTAAACAAAGCCCGTGAAGTTACTGGAGTAGGGCTGAAGAGACATTCATGTCAACGTGGGAATTTTAAAGTAATCAGAGCTCCTCGGCTAAACTTTTGGGTAAAACAAAAACGAAAACAACTTTTTTACAGCTCTGGCGGTAACATTTCTTACCTTTTGCAGTCATTTTAAGCATGTCCCTCAATCTTTCCTTCAGTTTTCAAATTACAATTAGAAGAAATAAAGCTGCTTCTGTCAAGGTGACTTCAAACCATCTATTAAGAACACCATATAATCTCTTCCATGGCAAACTCTATTTTAAATTTAAGAAGTCTCCAAATATTTGAGTCTGAATTGTCCAAATTATTAGCTTCCTTATCGAATAGGAGAAAAGAAATGATTGGGCCTTTAACCAGCTCCTTTACTGAGGTGCCATAGCAGCTGGATAGGTAAGGCTAAAGAATGGGATGGAGACTCCAAAACTGGAGTATCTGAATTTTCACCGTGGAGAGAGAGAGACTAGACCAAAAATGCCTCAAGCTAGAAGGCTCAACAACAAAGACAAGAGGCAGGAGTAGCCTTTGTCCCCCATGCCCAGCCCTGGGAAAGCTGGCTATAGGCAGAAGGGAGCTGAAAGCTGAGGATGTCTCTGGGGTGAGGGGATGGGAAGGAGGTGTGGGAGGTGGTGGCCAGAGAGAAAATGGCACCCGTGGCTTCTTTACCTTTGCGCCGCTTGATGGGCTGCACGTGCTGGACTTCCGCCACTCCAGAATGTAATATGGCAGGCTCTGCAGTGGTGGTTGCTATTTGTGTAGGATCCACTACCTGAGTCTCACAACACAACAGCACTGCCTGCATGCAGTAGGCACAACCTAGGTCATCCTTGGAGCCTAGGCAATTCCCCATGGGTGACCTAAAAGGGGACTTTCAAAATAAAGCAACACAAAATCAGAAGAAAAAAAAAAGAACAATGAGAACACATGGACACAGGGAGGGGAGCACTACACACTGGGTTCTGTTGTGGGGAAATAGGGAAGGGACAGCAGGGGGTGGGGGGTTGGGGAGCAATAGCATGGGGAAAAATGCCAGATATAGGTGATGGGGAGGAAGGCAGCAAATCACACTGCCATGTGTGTACCTATGCAACAATCTTGCATGTTCTTCAAATGTACAACCAAACCTAAAATTAAAAAAAAGAAAAAAACAAAACCAAACAACACAAAAAAAAAACAAGAAAAAAAAGCAACACACAAAATAAAAAAAAAGAAAAGAAAAGAAAGAAAAAGCCAAGCAACAGAGCAAGTGCCACTTCTATGAGAGTCGTCAGAGCTCTTCCTCCTCCCACTACCAGCTTCTGACTGAAGGCTGCTGGCCCTGGCTGATGCCTTTCACCCACAAAGCCTCCTATGTCATCTGGTTACCAGCAAACAACAAAGTCAGGCCAGTGGCTCACAATGCCCATCCAGTGGCTCACAATGCCCATCCCTGCTGCTGGCCACCCTGCCCCTCTTGGTGACTGCATTATTCATCCTGAGCTGCCTGAGATATTCCATTTTTCACCATAGGCCTCAAAAAAACCCAGAAATGTCACTTCATAGATTCTATATAGAGAGTGTGTCTAACCTGTGAATAAAAACAAAGGTTTTGTTCTGCGTGATAAATCCACAAACACAAAGCATTTTCACAAAATCCTTTGGGGCCCACCTCTCACCTTCAGCTTCCTGTTCTTAGTTATTTGGGCTTCTGTCTTGTATGCTCTGTCAGGTTCTAGGCCTTGTAAGGGTGAGTTCCATGTCTCCACTCATTTATATGTGCCCAGGATGGTTGGCTCTTGGGAGGGTCTTCATGGTGATTGAGGCCATAGATCCTTCACACTGTTCCTTGAATCCACTTGATGCAAAATACTCATCCTGAAATGATGCTTTGAAAATGATGCTTCCAATTAGGGGCCAACTGTATTATGGATCCCTAGTACCCAATACATGGCTTATAAGAAATGAATGAAAAATGAGAGAATGAACTCAAGTGTGCTTACAAGGTGAGAGAAAAATGGTCCTACTTACTAGGTGTGCCACAAAGGCATCTGGGATCATTAGCTTTGCTATTTCATAGTAGGCCTGGGGCTTTGAAGGCTGGTATTTCCTCATTCTAGACCTCAAATTCCAATAAATTACCACCAAGTGGACAAAGGTCCATGGGCCAGAGCTCTTGGTGTGAACAACATACCTTTTTTGGGTGTGATTAATAGACAGAGACTATACAAAACTAAAAACAATGTTTGTGTGCTGACTACCTACAAGCCATGGTGATAAAACACTGTATACATGATCTTATTCAATGCTTGTTACAAATCCATGAAGTGGATTTTTACACAAACTTTCTATTTGAGCTTTTTGGAACAAGAGGCTAGTGTAGTGACTTTCACCTACTCAGCAGCAGATTCAGATATTTGTTATCTGATGGTCAATCTCTTTACATGTATACTCCTACATGCTTCTCCTTCCTGCTCATGATTTTATAGCAAATCCCACACATCATATAATTTCCTCCCTGACTGTCTTAGTATATGTCTGTAAAAGATATGATTCTTGTTTGTTCTTTCAAGACAAGGTCTCTGTCAACCAGGCCGCAGTTCAGTGGCATGATCTTGGTTCACTGTGGCATTTCCTGCCTCAGCTTCCTAAGTAACTTCCTGAGCATCTACAGACTCACATCACTATGCCAAGTTAATTTTTTAATTTGCATTTTAGTAGAGACAGGGTCTTGCTATGTTGCCCAGGCTGGTCTAGAATTCCTGGATTCAAAGGATCTTCCTGCCTTGACCTCCCACACTACTGAGATTATAGGTGTGAACCGCCATGCCCAGAGACAAGAACTCTTTGAAAAATATAATAATCCCAATACCATCATCAACCAACCATCTCACACCATTACTCTTTATCACTGTCAAACTCCTTCTAGCTCCAAATTTCCAGTCATTTCATGTATTTATTGTGTGAATCAGGATCCAAATAAAGTCTCTCCTTGGAATTGTTTGATTCACCTCTTAGGGTTTTTTTGATCCTGACAACTTCTCACTTTGATCTCTGTGCTGTCCCTTGCAGTCAATTTATTGAATAAATCAGGCCACTTCCCCATAGTTTGGATTACGCTAAATGTGTTCTTATTATGCTGTTTCTCATACTGTGAATTTTGCTAATTGTATCTTGTGATGTTGGTTAACTTGCTCTTCACTTTGTTCTAGTTTTGACAAATTAGTAGTTTAATCTCAAGACTTGGTGAGATTCAGGTTGGACTTGAGGGTCAGGTCAAAGACTGTGCTAGTTTCTTCTAGGAGGAGGTGTGTACTTTCTGGACATCTTTTTTTTTTAATTGGTGATGTTAATGGCCATTGATCAATTATGGATTGAACAATGAAAATATTGTTGTATCATTCCTTCTTCATTTATGAGCTGCCATACTTCCAGAAAGAGATACTGCTACCTGAAGAAGGGTCTTGCATGAAGAAAAAAATGCAGCAAATATAAAAGAGATGCTGCTTCTTATAAACTGTGTTACTCACTTGTACAACTTATATAGAAAACGCCAGTTCATGGCTTGATTTCTTCTGTTTACCATTTTTCAAAATGATGGGCTGTTTCATTTATATCCTTCAATGGTGACCACTTCTATTAATTAATTTATTTAGACAGGGAGGGTCTAGCTCTGTTGACCAGGCTGGTATGCACAGAAGCAGTCATGCCACTATAGCCTCAAACTTCTAGGCTCAGGTGACCCTCCCATCTCAGCTTCCTGAGTAGCTGGGACCAAAGACACAGGCCCTCAAACCTGAGTAATTTAAAAAATGTTTTGTAGAGACAAAGTCCCCCTATGTTGCAGAGGCTGGTCTTGAACTCCTCGATGAAGTGATCCTCCTAACTCAGCCTCCCAGAGTGTTGAAATTACAGGCATGAGGAACTGTGCCAGCCCACTTTTATTTTTTCAAAAGGATCATTATGAATGCAGATATTCAAACATATCTGATATATCTCAATACACTGCAACTATTATTCTTATTAATGTACAAAACGTCCTATCTTTGGTTAGGAGTCCCTTCAGATTGGCCCTTCGGACATGTTGAAATCATCCTAATAATCTTTGATGGATTATTTGCTATCCAGAGTGACAATATGTTCCAGGCTCCTTACACATTTCTGGCCTAGACCTGGAATCAGCACTTTCTCCAGGAAGGCTTGTTTTCTTTCATTGGGCAATGGTATTTTGAGACTATATTGAGACTACAATCTTGGTGCTAGGGGTAAATAGTATTATTTTAAAACTTAGAAAACTGCCTGGCTCATGCCTGTAATCCTAGCACTTTGGGAGGCTGAGACGGGTGGATCACCTGAGGTCACAACTTTCAGACCAGCCTGGACAACATGGTGAAATCCCATCTGTACTAAAAATACAATAAATTAGCCAGGCATCATGGCAGGAGCCTGTAATCCCAGCACCTTGGGAGGCGGAGATGGGCAGATCCCAAGGTCAAGAGATCGAGACCATCCTTGCCAACATGGTGAAACCTCGTCTCTACTAAAAATATGAAAATATTAGCCAGGCTCAGTGGCACTTGCCTGTGGTCCCAGATATTCCGGAGGCTGAGGGGGAAGAATCGCTTGAACTCAGGAGGCAGAGGTTGCAGGAAGCCAAGATTGGGCCAGTGCACTCCAGCCTGGTGACAGAGCAAGACTCCCTCTAAGATAAATAAACAAACAAAGAAATAAATAAATAAGTAAATAAATGCAAGACTGCCTCTAAATCATTATACAGATAGTTAAAAAATGAATAAATGCAAGCCTGCACACAAATACATAAGTATAAAAATAATGTTGTGAGCCTCGGTCTCAATAAAATAAATGAGTAAATGTAAGCCTACCTCTAAACAATTAGATAGCTAGATAAATACATAAATAGAAGTAGGCCTCCAAATACATAAATAAGTAAATTCGACCTGCTTCTCCATAAGAACATCAGCAAATAAATAAATGAATACATGCAAGTCTGCCTCTAAATAAATCAATTGATAGATAAATAAATCAATAAGTAAGCTGCCCCTCTTGAAGGCTCATGTTTTTAATCCCCCACCCATTGGGAGCCTGAGCCAGCAATACCACCTGAGGTCAGGACATTGAGACCAGCCTGGCCAAGATGGTGAAAAAAATCCCTATCTCTATTTAAAAAAATAATAAGGTGAAAATAATTAACTTACTAAATAAAAATATAAATAAATAAATGCAAGCAGGTCTTCCTGCATCTAAGTAAATAAATCAGTAATTATGTAAATAAATAAACAAAGGCCAGGCGAGATGGCTCATTCCTATAATCCCAGCACTTTGGGAGGCCAAGACCGGTGGATCATGAGGTCAAGAGATCGAGACCATCCTGGTTGACATGGTGAAACCCCGTCTCTACTAAAAATACAAAAATATTAGCCAGGCTCAGTGGCACTCGCCTGTGGTCCCAGATATTCCGGAGGCTGAGGAGGAAGAATCGCTTGAACTCAGGAGGCCAAGGTTGCAGTAAGCCAAGATTGGGCCAGTGCACTCCAGCCTGGTGACAGAGAAAGACTCCCTCTAAGATAAACAAACAAACAAATAAATAAATAAGTAAATAAATGAGACACTGCCTCTAAGTCATTATACAAACAGTTAAGAAAATGAATAAAAGCAAGCCCACACACAAATATGTAAGTATAAAAATAATGTTGTGAGTCTGGGTGTGAATAAAATAAATGAGTAAATGTGAGCCTGCCTCTAAATAATTAGATAGCTAGATAGATAAATACATAAATCCAAGCCTGCCTCCAAATATATAAATAAATACATACATAAATACATAAATTCAACCTGCTTCTACATAAATATGTCAGCAAATAAATAAATAAATAAATTCAAGTCTTTCTCGCAATAAATCAATTAATAGATAAATCAATCAATCAATAACCCTTCTTGGTGACTCATGTTTTTAATCCCCCACTGATTGGGAGCCTGCCTGAGCTGGCTACATCATCTGAGGTCAGGACATTGAGACCAGCCTGGCCAAGATGGTGAAAGAATCCCTTTTTCTATTTAAAAAAATAATAAGATTAAAATAAATAAGTAAGTAAAAATATAAATAAATAAATGCAATCCAGGCTTCCTGCCTATAAATAAATAAATCAGTAATTATGTAAATAAATAAATAAAGGCCAGGCAACATGGCTCAATCTGGTAATCCTAGCACTTTGGAAGGCCAAGACACTTGGAACACGAGGTCAAGAGATCGAGACCATCCTGCCCAACATGGAGAAACCCGGTCTCTACTAAAAATACAAAAATATTAGCCAGGCATGGTGGCACGCTCCTGGGGTCCCAGCTACAAGGGAGGCTGAGGCGAAAGAATTGCTTGAACCAAAGAGGGGGAGGTTGCAGTGAGCCAAGATTGTGCCACTGCACTCCTGCCTGGTGAGAGAACAAGAATTCATCTAAAATCAATGAATCAATGATCCAATCAATCAATCAAGAACTGCAAGTCAGCCTCTAAATCATTACATAGTTAAGAAAGTGAATACATGCAAACCTGCACACAAATACATAAGTATATAAATAAATGTCAGCCTGTGTCTAAATAAATAAATGAGTAAATGTAAGCCTGCCTCTAAATAATTAGATAGATAAATACATAAATCCAAGCCTGCCTCAAAACATATAATTAAATGCGACCTGCTTCTCCGTAAGTACGTCAGTAAATAAATAAGTAAATGCAAGTTTGCCTCTAAATAAATCGATTAATATAGATAAATAAATCAATAAATAAATAGCCCCACTTGCTGGCTCATGGACAATGGACTGCTTTGGTAGTGATTTTGTTTTTTCTTCATTAGTAACCAACAGCACAGCTAACCAAGAAATCATACACATTTGGGGCCATGTCAAACTGAAGAGTTTGTGCCTAACAAACAATGAACAAATTGAAAAAGCATACTAAAAATTGCAAGAAAAGTTTGGGCAAACATTCAGTTGGATAAGGGGTTATTTTTGAAAAGGCACAAGCCAGTAACACTACCAGCTGGCAAAAAAAAAAAAAAAAAAGCAGAAAAATAACCAAACCAAATAACCTGAAGAGATATTTGTGCAGACAAGAAACTGATGCAACATTTGCAAAAATGTGGTTACCATTACTAGGCATGAGAAAAATGAAGATCAAACCACACTCAGATCTTATCTCACTCCCAACTAGAATGAACATTACAAACAGATTAAAATATTTTAAAAGACAACTTCTAGTATGAATTTCACAAAGGGGAATTGTTTGTGGAAACATAAATTAAGTATTAATGCTATAAAAAACAGTTGGGGGTCCTGCAAAGAATAGAAAAGAAAAATACCATACCATCTAGCATTCCCACTACTGGGTATACATTCTACCTACCTGTCCATCCACAAAGGGATCAAGAAACTTTCATATGCATACACTAGGGAATATTCTTCAGCCACCAAAATGATGAAACAGTGTCATGTGGAGCAACCCAGATAAACCTGGAAAACATTATGTTAAATATAATGAGCTGGGACAAGAAAGACAAACACTGAATCTTAAGATGTCTATCTTAAAAAGGTAGAAAGCACAATATTGGTTACCAGGGTCTGGGAGCTAGAGGGAGAGTAGGGATTGGTTATGGAAGCAAAGTTATTTTAACCTTAAAGGAATCAATCTGAGTGTTCTCCTCCTCAGCCTGGTGACTGGAGTTAATGATACTATATTTTTCAAAAGAACAAGAAAGGAGAATTTTGAGTGTTCTCTCCACACAAAAATAATACCTTATGAGGGAACAGAGACCTTAAGTACCCTGATTTGACCATTACCCAATCTATATGTGTGAAAAATGTACCCTTAATTATGCACCTTTGTGTTGTGAAAAAAAAAGTTAACAGAAATAAATACATATTGCTAAAAATCGCAGGGAACCATAAAAACAATTCATATCTAAAGGAATCCTGAGAAATACAAAGTGAGGACCCACAATCCTCGATATTAAATCACACTGCCAAGCTGCAGTTATGCTGCAGATATATAGTACTTGAATAAAAACAATACCTAGAACTGTGGACAAAAATGGGGAGGACAAAACAAGATTAAAGCAAAAATGGACTCACTTTTGCAAAAACTCAACTCACTTTGATAAAGACCACCACAATGTGGAAGGCAGAGTCTGCTCAATGAATACCTTTGAGAAAAATGTTATCTGGATGCAGAAGAAAGAAACAGGACTCTGATTTTACATGATATATGAAAATCAACCCCTGCACCCCCCACAAAAACCAAACAAACAAACCCCTGAAGACCAGAACAAAAGACCATAAACCACAAAATGTTTTTAACTAAAACACAGGTTGAGCATATATTCTGGGTCACTTGAATCTCGGCTCACCTTTGCAAAGAGAAAAAGAAAGAAACATCCTGGAAGAAAAACCTCACTGACAATTAAATGCTTTGTCACTGATATGTATTTCCTTATATGGATGATCAAAATTACATGCATAAAACGCAAAAATAAACATAGACTACATCAACTTGAAACGGTTCTGCATGGCAAAAAAACTGCTTTCCAAATAAAAAAAAAGCATCCTATAGATTAGGCAAAAATTTCAGGTAATCATGTAATTCATGTGTTGTCATCTAAGGTGTACACAAAAAAACACTACAAAGTAACAAAAGAACCTAATATTTTACAAAGGACCTGAACAGGCAATTCTGTGACATAAAATAGAACAACAGATAAAATGTCCTCAAAATTAACTATCCAACAAAGTTAACTGTGTGTGGTTTAATTGAAAACCACACAGGTAATCTCACACTTACTGGATATTCCAAGGAAGTTTTTTAAGAATATGAGAGGCCAGGCTCAGTGGCTCATGCCAGTAATACCAGAACTTTGGGAGTCCGAGGCAGCAGATCACCTGAGGTCAAGAGTTTGAGACCAGCCTGATCAGTACTGAGAAACCCCGTCTTTACTACTGATACAAAAATTAGCCTGGCGTGGTGGCGGGCCCCTGTAGTCCCAGCTACTCAGGACGCTGAGACGGGGAAATCGCTTGAACCCAGGAGTGCAGGTTGCAGTGAGGCCAGATGGCACCACTGCACTCCAGCCTGGGCAGAGCGAGATTGTCTCCAAAGAAAAAAAAAAGGAACGCGGGTATGGTTTTGGAGAAAAGGGAACTCATACACTGTAGATGAAAATGAAAATCAGAATACACACCACAGAAAAGAGCTCAATACCTGGAGACTCCTTAAAGAATTGACACTACAGATGTCCCCTGCTCTATTGTGCTCCAGCGAGGTCTCTTTCTTAAAGGTCTTGAGACATCAAAATAACTCTGGACCTCAGCTCAGAAGCCCATGGGGCTCAGAGGGTCCCAGGTCCCATGCTTCACCGCGGCCTCTGGGCCAGGTGCTCCTATATGCTGGACGTGGGTCGCACACCGTTCCCGGCCAGGGTGTGGACACTGGGGCGGCCAGGACCCCACAACCGCCGCCATGCAGACTACTGGGGCCCAGATGCCCACAAGGAGTCAGGGCCCAAAAGCGAGCCGCGGGGAAGGAGCAGGGAGGTCTGGAGGGTTCCCGGTGGGGTCCATGCCCCGCCACTTACCGCGGAGACCTGCCTTCTGCTCCCCCATCACATGGAAGCCACCAAGGCTTCTCCAAAGCTGGCTGGGACTGCGTGGCCACTTCTGCTGGCTGGGACCACGCCATCGCTTCTGGACGCCACGGCTTCTGCTCGTTGGTAGATGACTCCTCTTCTGCTCCATGGGACCGCGCCATCGCCTCTAGCGGCAGCTTTCGCTCTCTCCAACCACACCGCCATGACTTCTGCTAGGCAGCGGTTTCTGCCCGGCCCTGCGGGAAGCGCCGTCTCAGTAAAGGTGCGCAGGCCGGCAGCGTCCCTAGCGATTGGCTGATGCACCAGCCCCTCTTAAAGGGGCCGCGGCTTGGACTGCACAGAAGCAACTTCGCCTTGCCGCACAGGCTAAGCCTCTGTCCAGCCCCAGAGGTGGACGAAAGGCGCCCAGTCTCTCCTCCCGGCTCTAGAGCCCTAGAGATCACAGGAGTGGAGCCCTGGGACCCCAAACTTGAGATCAGCTCTCTTTGCCTCAGGAGCTTCCAGGACCTGCCCCTGCCCCCCTCTGGACATCAGCTTCACAACCTGCAAAGGAAGCAGCCTGGCGGGAGCTCTGGGGTCCCTCAAGTGTGGTGCCTCAGAATGCAGGCCAGGCTCCCTTGTGATCCCAGCACTTTGGGAGGCCGAGGCGGGTGGATCAGGAAGTCAAAAGATCGAGACAATCCTGTTCAACATGGTGCAACCCCGTCTCTACTAAAAATACAAAAAATTAGCTGGGCATGGTGGCGTGTGCCTGTAATCCCAGCTACTCGGGAGGCTGAGGCAGGAGAATTTCCTGAACCCAGGAGGCAGAGGTTGCGGTGAGCCGAGATCGCGCCATTGCACTCCAGCCTGGGTAACAAGAGCGAAAGCTCCGTCTCAAAAAAAAAAAAAAAAAAAAAAACACGGAAAGCTGGGGGCTAGAGGGACAGTCCCAAGGGCAGCAGGGCCTCCCCAGCCTCCCTGTTCGCATCCGTCCTGTGGGAGCCTGGGGGCCTTGCTAGAGCCCAGACACCCGCAGCCTCATCGGGGCTGCCTGGGTCACCCGGCTCCCCAGGAGGCAGGCAGGGGCCCTGGGGTCCAGCGCTGCCGCATCTCAACTCCATCCTAGGTCAGCGCCCGGAGGTGCCCTGCGGACTGGACCCAGCCTGCCCCTTCCCAGGGAGAGGGACCCTCATCGCATCTGTCTCTGTGCCACCCACAGGAGGGCTGTGCTGGCCTCTCCAGGGGATCTGGGGTGAGGCGGGGGAATCCCAGCCACCTGGCCATCATGCTGAAACCACATCTCTACTAAAAATACAAAAATTAACCGGGCATGGTGGCGCCTACCTGTAATCTCAGCTACTGGAGGGGCTGAGGCAGGAGAACAACTTGAACCTGAGGAGGAGGTTGCAGATTTGGGGTCACTGCTGTCTCCACCTCCCAGGCTCAAGCAATTCTCCTGCCTCAGCTTCCCGAGTAGCTGGGATTACAGGCACCCGCCACCATGCTCAGCTAATGTTTGTATTTTTAGTAAAGACAGGGTTTCACCATGTTGCCCAGGCTGGTCTCAAACTCCTGACCTTGTGGTCTGCCGTCTTGGCCTCCCAAAGTGCTGAGATTACAGATGTGAGCCAACTTGCCTGGCCGGGTCAGGAGTTCGAAACCAGCCTGACCAACATGCAGAAACCACGTCTCTACTAAAAATACAAAAATTAGCTGGGCATGATGGCACATGCCTGTAATCCCAGTTGCTTGGGAGTCTGCAGCGTGAGAATCACCTGAACTCGGGAGGCAGAGGTTGCAGTGAGCCAAGATTGAGCCACTGTACTCCAGCCTGGGTGACAGAGCAAGACTTCATCTCAAAACGAAAGCAAAATAATACTCAAAACAGTAAAGTCAGAGAGTAGAATGGTGGTTGCCAGGGGCTGGAAGAGGAGGGAATGGGGAGTTTGTCTTTAACTAGTAGGGAGTTTCAGTCTTACAAGAGAAGAGCCAGCTGGGCATGGTGGCTCACACCTGTAATCCCAGCAGATTGAGGGCCTCAGGCCAGCAGATCACCTCAGATCAGGAGTTTGAGACCAGCCTGGCCAACATGGAGGTACCTTGTCTCTACTAAAAATACAAAAGTTTACATACAGCCCACCAATTGCACTTAACATACAGCCCAGAAATTGCACTCTTGGGCATTTATTCCAGAGAAATGTAGACTTATGTTCACATTTAAAAAACAAAAACAGGCCGGGCGCAGTGGCTCACACTTCTAATCACAGCACTTTGGGAGGCTGAGGCAGGTGGATCACAAGGTTAGGAATTCGAGACCAGCCTGACCAACATGGTGAAACCCCGCTCAGCTAAAAATACAAAAATTAGCCCAGTATGGTGGTGCACACCTGTAATCCCAGCTACTCAGGAGGCTGGGACAGGAGAATTGCTTGAACCCGGGAGTGGAGGTTGCAGTGAGCCAAGATTGGGCCACTGCACTCTGTCCTGGGTGACAGAGCAAGACTTAATCTCAAACAAACAAACAAACAAACAAACAAACTAAAAACCTGTGTGCATAGCAGCTTTGTTCACAGTAGCCAAAAACTGCAACCAATCCCAACATTCATTGGGCAAGTGAGCAGCAATTCAGATGAATCTCAAGGGTATTATGCTGAATGAAAAAAGTCAATCATAAGATTCCATACATACATTCCATGTATAATCATATACTGAGGATTTTATATATATCAAACGAAATATCAAAAGATCCCATATATATATATATTCTAGACGTATATTCTATATAATTATATGCTAATACACACACACACACACACACACACACAAAACCTTCATTTTATTTTATTTCATTTTATTTTGAGATGAAATTTCACTCTTGTTGCCCAGGCTGGAGTGCAGTGGCCCGATCTAGGCTCACCGCAACTTCTCCTTCTCAGGTTCAAGCCATTCTCCTGCCCCCAGCCTCCCAAATAGCTGGGATTACAGGCATATGTCACCAGGCCTGGCTAATTTTTGAATTTTTAGTAGAGATGGGTTTTCTCCGTGTTTGTCATGCTGGTCTTGAATGCTCAACCTCAGGTGACCCACCTGCCTTGGCTCCCAAAGTGTTGGGATTACAGGTGTGAGCCACCACACCTGGCCAATTTGTTTATTTTTTTGAGATGGAGTCTCACTCTGTCACCCAGGCTGGAGTATAGTGGCAAGATGTCAGCTCACTGCAATGCCCACCTCTCAGGCTCCAGCTATTCTCCTGTCTCAGCCTCCCTGGTAGCTGGGACTATAGGAGTGCACCACCAGGCCTGGCTAATTTTTTTTTCTTTTTTCTTTTTTTAGTAGAGATGGAGTTTCACCACGCTGGCCATATTGATCTCGATCTCCTGACCTTAGGTGATCCACCTGCCTTGGCCTCCCAAAGTGCTGGGATTATAGGCGTGAGCCACCATGCCCAGCCATATAACTTTCTTCAAAGAAAATTACACAGGTGGAAAAATTTGGGGGTGTGTGTATGTGTGTGTGTGAGTGTGTGTGTGTGTGTTTTGAGACAGGGTCTCACTCTGTCACCCAGGCTGGGGTGCAGTGTTGCAATAATGGCTCAAGTGACCCTGTCACCTCAGCCCCACTAGTAGCTGGAATCACAGGTGCACACCACCAGATCTTTTTTGTTTCTCTTTTTATAGAGACAGAGTTTGACCATGTTGTTCAGACTGGTCTCGAGCTCCTGACTTCAAGTGATCTGCCCACCTAGGCCTCCCACAGTGCTGGGATTACAAGTATGAGCTGCCACACCTGGCCCAAAATTGTTTTTTTTTTAAAAAAATGGGCTGGGCAAGTGGCTCGCACCTGTAATCCCACCACCTTAGGAGGCCAAGGTGGGAGGATCACTTGAGGTCAGGAGTTCAAGACCAGCCTGGTCAACGTGGTGAAACCCTGTCTCTACTAAAAATACAAAATTCCTGCCTACAGTGCCAGCTACTTGGGAGGCTGAGGAAGGAGAATTACTTGAAACCCAGATGTGGAGGTTGCAGTGAGCCGAGATTGAGCAAGTATGCTCCAGCCTGGGTGACAGAGCAAGACTCCCTCTCAAAAAATAAATAAATAAAATGTAGTATGACTAATGATAATAACAATCATTTCTTCCCTTCTATTAACATTCCAAGTACTGTGCTAAGTTCTTTACATAAAGTTTCACGTTTTTATCTTCCCCATGACCTTATAAGCTGGATATTATTACGTCCATTTATAGATGAGGAAGATTAGGGGCCTGGAGACATTAAGTAAATCACCCGAGGTCACACAGTAAGGAAGCGGCAGATCTCAGAGTTGCCTGGCTGCAAAGCTGGCAACTTTGCAACCTTTCCCTCCCCCACTGCGCCTTAACTGCCGTCTTAGAGCTGGGTTTGAGAATGCCTCCCCGGTCCGGGGTCATTATGGCATTTTCTTCTACAGAGTATGTTCCTGGTAAATGGAACTGTTTATTTTCCACCTATTTATTTATTTTTTCTTTAAGATGGTCTTGCCCTGCTGCCCAAGCTGGAGTGCAATGGTGTGATCTCTGCTCACTGCAACCTTTGCCTCCTGGGTTGAGATTCTACTGCTTCAGCCTCCTGAGTAACTGGAATTACAAGCACGTGCCACCACAACCAGATAATTTTTTGTATGTTTAGTAGAGACAGGGTTTCATCATGTTGGCCAGGCTGGTCTCGAACTCCTGACCTTGTGATCTGCCCACCTCAGCCTCCCAAAGCGCTGGGATTACAAGTGTGAACCACTGCGTCCAGCTACACTGATGCTCTTATCCTTTGTCCATCTGTTTCTGATGGCAACAGCAACCTTCAACTTCCAAAAACAATCACTGGGAGTCCACCTTGTGCAGAGGTAGGACAAGCTTCCATGCAGGTAGGGATGCTGCTGCACCCACAACACCCATGCATCCTCCTCTCTATCTGCCTTCAGGTTGCAGTCAGAGGAGTTTGAAGCCTCTGCAGGGAGCACAACTTCACCAACTGGAACAGACTCCCCTTAAAGGAATGTATTTAGGAAGATCATTTCAAGCATACCATGTACATGCATTTCTCCAAAATATGCTTAGATGGACTTCTGTAATCAGAAAGCTGTGTGTATGGGTTTTGCATTTTCTTGGTCCACACAAACCCCTCGAGAGGTCCCTGTGGGCACTGAGCCTATATGTAGACATCCCCTCCCCTCCTTGATGTCCCAGACATCACAGTCCCTCTGAGGGGCTCCCACCCCCTGGGGAGCAGTCCCTCTGACCTACTCCCCACCCTCTGGAAACTGGGAGGTTGGAAGAGGGGGCATATGCCACAGAGCCAGCACACAGTAGGGTACTCAAGGCACATCTAAGCCTTCGTTTCTGCTGTGTGGAAATGCTTCCTTCACAACTGGAGTCTCAAAACCTCCCCTCAGCAAGAAGGTGCTGCTCAAAACTCTG
The DNA here is from genome assembly GCF_049354715.1 of Callithrix jacchus. NCBI lineage: Eukaryota > Metazoa > Chordata > Mammalia > Primates > Cebidae > Callithrix > Callithrix jacchus. The sequence continues at coordinate 187,034,153 of NC_133502.1, forward strand.
GGCACACATTAGGGCTGGGAGGGGGTGGCGGAGAGGGGAATATGGCCTGCCCATCCACCAGGTAATGAGGCACCTGCCCATCTCTCAGACTGGTCTAGACCCACGTTCTGGGCTTTGACTGCAATGCCTTTCTCTTTCCCTTTGCAATTCCCTTGGGTCCTGCCCAAGACAGATAAAAGAGCAACTTGTCTTTATGAGAGGTTCCTCTGCCAGAGGGAGGGACCTGGAGAAAACCAGAATGAGGGCCAGAGCCAGAGAAAGATAAAGCACCAGGGCCTCCCACACCAGTGCCTGAGGGTACACTTTATTCCCCAAGGATTTACCCCCAGGTACATGCTTTATTTCAATCTATTTTTTTTATTTTCATATTCCTTTATGAAGGCACTGGGAAATGCATTTACAAGAACAAGGGGTGTTGACATCTTCCTGGCAAAAGTATTAATAATGTATTCCCAGGTTAAATTCTGGATCTCTTTATCACTAGCTACCTAGTGGACCCATGTGAATCAAGTGGGGATTAGAAAATGGGATCCTGTAGTGTGATGTGCATAAAATACCCCACAGATGAGTTGCATGGGAATAGTTGCTTTCTTTATATGAAACAATGTAGAAAGTCAGCACGACACAGTGACCAGAGCATGGTGCCTGTGCCCGGCCTGAAATCTAAGCCACGTGTTCCTGGTACTGTCACTCAGCTCCTCTGTCCTCAGCTTCAGTTCTAGGATGTGAACTTGTTACTAGGGCTTGCTTATTACTACGCTGTTACGAGGCTAAATATAAATGCAGACACAGCGTTAAGAAAGATGATGGGTACTTCATAAGTGCTGTTCTACACAGGTGTTCAGTTACACATCTGGAAGACACGCAGCACTGGTGACCTCCAGAGACGGGACATGGAAGGTGACAGGTCAAGGCAGGACAAAGCTCCACCTTTCCACATTGGCATGGACATGATGCTTTACAACTCAGGGGGAAAAAATCTGTTATCTCTTGTGACGTGGGATGAGAAGAGTGGGAGCTGACTTCTATTTTATGGTTCAGGGAACTGAAATTTAGAGAGATTCAGTGATTTGCTCAGAGTAACAATGCTGATGAGTAATGAAGCTAAGGCAGGGAATTTAGTTGGTTCCCTGGGGATGAAGATCCCTGAATGCTTGAGACCAGGAGTCCACACCCTGGACTCCAAAGTGAGGACCCTCATCCATTCCCAAATCCTCTTATACCCCAACACTGCTGCAGGGAGACACTGATGCCCTGGAGGGGGTGCCTGGCCCAAGAAAAGGGCCCAAACCCTGCCTTAACTCCTGGCTTGACATTTCAACCCCTCACCCAAAATGCAAGACTTTCCCCCAAAGAAGCCCTGCTGAAGGCTTGGGGGCCCAAATTTGTGTCTGTCTTACCCACACTTGACCCTGTATCTGCCTTGTGGGGTGACTTCCTTGTGGTCAGGTGACCTCCCTGAATGACCAGTAGCCTCCTTGACTCCCAGCTGACTCAGAATGCAGGACGTTCCCAGCCAACTGCCCCTGTGACAGTTGGACTTAGAATCAGATTCATCTTCAACCAACCAAACCAGGCTACTGGGCAGTTAAGATTCATTAAGTGAAAAAGTGGCCTGTGGGGCTGGTGCTTGGACAGCTCAGGGAATGAAGCCGACAAGCTGCCAGGGTCTCAGTACCTATTGACCAGAACAGCTGCCCGAGCAGCCTGGAATCAGGCCTGGCTAAGAAGGGTCAGAGGCTGACCCAGCTCTGAGTGAGCAGCTCCCTGCTCGTACCCTTCCTCACCAAGACTCAGGTCCTGCTGTGTAAATCACAACCATTCCAAATCTTCTGATGGCTTCAGAAGTCCACAGCACCTTCAGTGGAGAAGCTGGCAGGGGGCGACGACCGAGGCTCCACCTGCTGTTGGCCAGAGGCTGATTTAGATGCTCCTGGGGATGGGCAGGAAGTTTCCTTGTACCCAGATCACTTTTCTGGCATATCCTGTATTTGAATCTTTCAGGATCTCTTGTATCCATGAGCCATGAGCATGAGAAAAACACATTCAAAGTGGAGACCGCAGTTGATATGTTCCTGGCAGGAGACCATGGGCCAGTGCTCGTGTTTCCCAGGTTACACTTGTGTTCACCAGCTGCCTAAGAGGGACTGAGTCAAAGTTGGGCTTAGGAGGAGGGGTCCTGCAGTGTGGTGGGCACTTACAATACACAACAGGCCAATTGCATTGAAGATGTTACTCTAATGAGAGGCAGCAGCAATTCAAGAAGTGTCTGCTTCCCACGCTGAGCAAGGGCGGCAGCCGCTCCGAGGGTTTTATTTCTGCCCGCAAACTTGTCCGAGGGGGCGGTAGGCGCGCTCCGGTGAGGCGCCAACACCGTGGGCTCTCGTTTTTGGACTTTGGGGACGGGGGCAAGACCGGCGTTGCTGGAGGGGCGGCCGCCCGGGGCGGGAGAGGCTACCGGAAAAGCACCTGCGCCTCGCCGCTAGCCCTGTGAGCTGCCCGGGTTCTGAACTCCCTGGCTCCTGGGGTTCGAGTCAGCATTCGGTCCCGGAACCCGGCAGGCTGCATGCCGGCAGGAGCTGGCACAGCTGGTGCGGAAACCCCCAGGAACTCCGCGGCTTCGCCCCGCGGCCCTTGCAAACATGGAGGTGACTGCTTGCAAAACCCCCTTGCACACCTGGAGCTGCCGGCTTCCAAAGCCCCCTTGCACACCTGGAGCTGCTGGCTTCCAAAGCCCCCTTGCACACATGGAGCTGCCTGCTTCCCCGGCCACCCCAAGGCCGGTGGGCTCCAGCGGTACTTCTTCAATAGGCGGGATTTGAGTTAGGGAAGCTCCCCACCCATAGGGGCTGGAGAAGGTGAGCAAGGGGGAGGGGCGGGAAGTCAGCAGGCAGGCTCGGTGATTGGCTAAGTCTTTGATGGATGGGTATTGTGTCCAATGTTGGAACGAAGCTGGAGGTTTTTTGTTTGTTTGTTTGTTTGTTTTCCTCTGCGGGGCGGGACGGTATTTCCCTGGTAACGGAGAAGTGGCGGGTGGTAAAGGTGGTTGAGGGTTTCTCCATCTTCCCTCCCTCCCTCCTTCCTAGTCTGGGCATCAGGGCCTGTGACCGTTTCGTTAGCGGAGAGGTAGCTGCCAGTCAGCTTCGGTAGGCCTGTGCCCCCAGCCCTTCTGGCGGCCTCCGTGCTGAGCTGGTGGCTCACGCGGAGAGGGACGCGCAGTGACGAGCGGCCGAGCAGCTTTGCGGTGAGAGCACGCGGGGCCGGGGGTCGGGCGGGAGCCTGGTGGCGGGTAACGCCGCACTCTAGGGTGTGTATGGGGTGGGGGGGGCCTGACCTCCTTGGCTTCCCGCAGAGCAGACGGGCTGGAGGTGTGTGGCTGTGAGAGGCGGGTGGGAGGCAGGGCGGGGTGGCTCTCCGCGAGGGAGGAGGAGAGTGTAGTCCGGTTGCACGTTGAGTGGGACAGGCTCTCGCGCCGCCTCTCTGAGGCAGGACCCGCGCACCCGTGCAATTGTGGAGAAAGGGACTGGGCAACTTCGCGCTGAGGGCGGTTTACAGCGGATCACACCCTCTCCTCCCCGGTGTGCGGGGCCTCGGGCGTGCGGCCGCGTTCCGCCCTGCTGGGGTCCGGGACGGGTAGGGGGTCTCCGCGAGTCGACTCTGGGCGTGGCAGGAAGGGCGCGTGAAGTCTGAAGTCTCAGTTCTTCCACCTCCTCGAGATCCGGTTGGCTGGAGGGTCGTACTGATGGTGCTGCCAGTCCCCTTGCTCCCTTTCTCCGCTTGTCTGTCTCCCTCTCCCCTCCTGGTTTCCGCCTCACTGCTAAGGAGGCGGAACCCGCTGTCGGATCGTGCTGGGAGTTTGGGCGCCCAGATCTGCCCCACCCTATGTCTTGGAATTTTGTAATTCAGAGGGTTTTAATAATTTACATACAGAGCAAGTTTTTTGTTTTTCTTTTTTAAGGAAGGAGGTGTATAGTAATTTAACAAGATTCCTGGCAAAGCATAATTCTGTTTACATTTTCTGTGTGAATATACAAGACCAGTGACAGCCATGCGTGGCAGATGTTAGTACCTGGGAATTTTAATTGGAATTAAAAGGTTATGTGCATGGCAATCAGTAGTATAGCATAGTGCTTTTCAAGGCTTTCTTACTTTTCTGGGCAATTCCACCAGTCAAGAAAGAGTTTGTTAAGCTTTACTTTCCATAGGCCTTTGAAAAATTACATAGTGTATGCTTTTTCAAAACACACCCTCCTCTCCCCTTAGATAATAAAAGCTTATATTTATTGAGCACTTACTGTGTCACAGGTACTGTGTTAGGCACTAGACTTTTTTTTTTTTTTTTTTTTTTTTTGAGGCAGAGTCTTGTTCTGTCGCCCAGGCTGGAGTGCAGTGGCGCGATCTCAGCTCACTGCAACCTCCACCTCCCGGGTTCAAGCAATTCTCCTGCCTCAGCCTCTTGAATAGCAGGGACTACAGATGCACGCCGCCACCCTCAGCTTTCGTATTTTTGTAGAGATGGGGTTTCACCATGTTGGCCAGGCTGGTCTCTAACTCCTGGGCTCAGGCAATCCACCTGCCTCAGCCTCCCAAAATACTAGGATTATAGGAAGGAGCCACTGACTGTGCCTGGCCACATAATGTCCTTTTTTTTTTTTTTTTTTTTTTGATGGAGTCTCATTCTGTCGCCAGGCTGGAGTGCAGTTGTGTGATCTCTGCCCACTGCAGCCTCTGCCTTCCAGGTTCAAGCGATTCTCCTGCCTCAGCCTCATGAGTAGCTGGGACTACGGGCACACACCACCACACCCTGTTAATTTTTGTGTTTTTAGTAGAGATGGGGTTTCACCATGTTGGCCAGGGTGGTCTCCATCTCTTGACTTGTGATCCACCCACCTTGGCCTTCCAAAGTGCTGGGATTACAGGTGTGGGCCGCTGTGCCTAGCTTTTTTCATCCCTGTTGTAGCATGTGTTAGAATTTCCTTTTTTTTTTTTTTCTTTCAAGATAGAGTCTTGCTCTGTTGCCCAGGCTGAAGTGCAGTGGTGTGATCACAGCTCACTGCAGTGTCGATCTGAACTTAAGCAATCTTCCTACCTTAGCCTTTCAAGTAGCTGGGACTACAGGTATGTGCCACCAATGCACCTGGCAAATTTTTTAACATATTTGTAGAGGTGAAGTCCTCCTATGTTGCCCAGGCTGGTCTCGAACTTCTGGGCTCAAGAGATCTTCCTTTTTCGGCTTCCCAAAGTGATAGGATTACAGATGTGAGCCACCATGCCCAGTCATTGGTGGCAATTTCTAATAAAATATTTCTTATTTGCCCCTCCTTTTGCTTTTGTTTTCCCTACCCTTTCTCTGTCTTGTGCACTTGTATGTTACCCATATTTCCCAGCATGACAGTGGACCCTTCATGAGTCCTCTTGGTGTCCTCCAGGGCTAGCTTGCTCACATGCGGGCTATTGGAGGATATGCAGGTCCACATTCCTTATTTGCAGTTATGAAAGGAAAAGGTTTTGTTTGTTTTTTGGTAAATCTAGTTCCACAACTACTTTTGGGGGGCAACCCAACCCAGGCTGTCCCATGTGATGCAGAAATGTGACTGCTTGATTATGGGGAGCTGCCCCAGCCTTAGCTGGGAGAGAGAGATGATACATTATATGTACCATACTACCTTTCTAAAATCAAAGCAACCCTGATGACTCTAAGTGGAGTCTCTCCCTCTACTGTGGACTAATATGTCTCGTGGGCCACTCAGGGTCTCCACTCAGTGTCTCCTCTTGGATAGCTAAGAGGCGTTGTAGACTCTTTACTGTCTTTTTCATATGCCATCCATCAGCAAATCTTACTTGCTCTATATCCAAAATACTACCCAGAATTAGACCACTTAGGACCTGCATCTCCACTACCCTCGTCAGTGCCTGTGCATTTCTAGCTTGGTGTTATCAGTTCTGGAAGTCAAGCTTCTATTAAATGTGGGTGACTGGTCCTATGTTGCGTCTGTCATACTGGAGTGAGAATTGACTTGCATGCTATCGCTTTTGGTTTTTGCTTGAGCGCAGAATGAAGTGGCATTTGGATAACCAGGAGTCAGTCGTATGCAGCCCAGCGGTGTCAAATCCCTGGCAGCACAGAGGCTTTCCTCACTGGCACCGGGTGCTTGCCCCCACCCCTCCTGTGAATGAACCAGTGGCAGAGACCATGCAGTCAGCCCGGGAATTCAGTACGCTAACACCCAGCTACCAGGTAAGCTAGAGCCAACCTGAGAGTAACCCCCCATATAGGCACCGAGGAAGGAGAGCTAAGCAGAATCCTGGCACAATTAAGATCTGAAGAATATCTCAGTTTATAATATTACTACTCAGTTATTTCCTTTTATATAATTCTTTATATAATCATATATTAGTTTATAGAGTGAGGTGAAGAATGTCTCAGTTTATAGTGTTACTACTCAGTTATTTCCCTTTATATAATCCTCTATATATAATCATATATTAGTTCATAGAATGAGTGCCTAAAGAATATCTTACCACTCGGTTATTTCCATATATATATGGATAGTTAGAAGATATATGTATAACTATACATCATATATATATAGAAATAGTTTTATGTATATAACTTTATTTTATAACTAAATGTAAGATATAATTATAGTTATATTTTTATATGTTATATATATTTATACAACATATAAAAGTATATCTTAGTTCGTAATCAGAGGAATGTCTAGAGTAGACATGGTACAGAGCATGAATTAAGGAATAAGCAGCTTATAGTTGGACGAATGTCTGGAGCAGATACAGTGCAGAGCATGATTTAAGGGAAAACAGTTATACCAGGACAAGAATCCATGGCCCAGGCAGCAGTGTTCAATATCGTAAGATACCCGCTGTATGACAGGAGGGGCAAGAGCCACTCCTCTTGATAAAGGAGTTGTAAGACCTTGCTCCAGTTCTTGTGGAGGGCTGCCTTCAGACCAGCAATCCCTTGAGCATCCGAGGGCTCAAAACCCCTCTGGATAATCGCACCTTGGTGACTGTGAACCTTATCAGCTCCTGTTACTGTGCTGCTCGAAAAGCATCTTCCTATAGAACCCACTGGAAGCTGCCAGCAGGTGGCAGTAATCCTGACAGCTCTGTCACTGCTGTGTGACTTAAAGCATCCTCCTATAAATCTTTTTAAGGTAGCTTGCCCATAGATAGAGGTATTGCACACTGCACCCTCTTCACTGCCCACGGCCCACCTCCATGCCTCGGTGACCTAATGGGGGTGGACTCCTGACTGCACATGGCCCACTTCCTTACCTTGATGAGCTAATGGGAATGGACCCCTTGCTGCACACTGTCCACCTTCTGGCCTAGGTGACCTAATGGGGATGGACCCCTTGTTTTATGGCTCACGATCCTAACACTATCCTTAAAGATGGCTTCAGTCATTACCCTGCCCCCTAACCTAAACCCAGTAATACTGACGCTTCTGGACATTCAGGGCCTCACCTGACTCCGCTTATAGGTGGCATGGCCCTGCTGAACCCAGCTGTGTTTTCCTTGTACTTCTGTGTTCTGTCTCTATTTCTGAGATACTGCACATCAGCACAGCATAAGGGACACCCCACAACCCTGTGGGGTTCTCAGCCCTACACAACCAAGGAACTAGAGTGAGGGAGGAGGAATAGTGATTTTGGGCAATTAGAAAACATTTTGTAATACTGAGATATTAAAAAATTGTGGAGTATGTGTAAGGTTAAAAGAATAAATAACTTGTGTCCTCACCATACAAGTTTTTGAAAAAAGAATGTCATGGCCTTTGAAGTTCCCTGTGTATCCCTCTCTGATCCCTTCTTTTCCCTCCCTTCAGAGATAGCCACTCATCTAAACTTTGTGTTTATCATTCCATTGACTTTATTGACTTAAAAAAAAAAAAACTCTAACATAATTGTTTAGTTTTGGTATTTTTGAATTTTTATATAAATGGAAACATTTTCTTCTTTGGCTCACTTTTTTTTAAAAAAAAAACTCCATATTTATGTAGATAGCTCTAACTGCACCATTTTCACTCTGGTATGAATTATATGCATATATTCAATTTATTGCATATATTCAATTCAATAACAGTCAATTCTACTGTTGGACTATTGAGCCATTTCCAGGTTTTTGCTTTTACAAAGGTGCTGTTGTGAACATTCTGATGTTCTCTTAGTGAATTCAGTGGTAATTCATGATAAAATCAGAATCTTGTGCCAGAATTTAAATCAGCACACTCATTAAGACAGTTTTGCTGTTTATTTGGAAAAAAAAAAAAAAAGCAGTTGAATTAAACATCATTATAGAGAAATACAACTAACTCTTGGACAGTTATCAAAACCACGTGTATAACTTTTTTTTTAAGGAGATAGGGTCTTGCTCTGTGGCCCCGGCTGGGGTGCAGTGATGCGATCATGGCTCAGTGCAGGCACAAATACACAAAATACATACTAATCAACCATATGTGTTATCGGTAAAGCTTCTGGACAATGATAGGCTATTTGTACTTAAGTTTTGAGGGAGTGAAAAGTTATACATGGGCTGGATGCAGTGGGGCAGACTTGTCCCAGCTCTTTGGGAGGCTGCGATGGGAGGATAACTTGGGGCCAAGAATTTAGGACCAGCCTGGGCAATATAGCAAGAATTCATCTCTACAAAAATCATAAAAATTAGCCAAGCATGGTGATGCCCACCTGTAGTCATAGCTACTAGGGAGGCTGGGGCATGGGAGGACTGCTTGAGCCCAAGACTTTGAGGCTGCAGTGAGGCTCCCTGCTTTGTTACTGTGGATCTTAAATCTGTTCTCAAGACAGCAATCCAAGTGATTCTTTTGAAACCTAAGTCATACCATTGTCATTTCTCTGCTGAAAACCATCTTGTGGCTTTACATTTCAGTCTGAGTATTAAACTGGAGTCCTTATTAAGATGTGTCTGTAATTGTGACACTTTGAGAGCTGAAGGGAGAGGATCATTTGAGGCCAGGAGTTCAAGTCTAGTCTGGGCAACAGCAAGACCCAGAAAACAAACTAAGAGAAAGTACAGGTTGGCACAGGCCCTTAGATCTGGGAAAGCAATTTGTTCCAAAGCTGCTTGAACTCACAAGACTACCAGCAGTCCATTCCCTCTAACCTGTAACATACACCAAACACAAATCAATTTTTTAAAAAAATCTCCTTCCCCATTTTCAAACGTTCACTAGTTGAGATGGGAACTGCCTCTGTGGGTGGGGCTTTCGAAGAGTTTCAGAATCAGAAAACCTTCGTTTTGGTTTTATTTAAAAATTACTTGCCGGGCGTGGACTCATGCCTGTAATCTCAGCACTTTGGGAGGCCGAGGCAGGTGGATCACCTGAGGTGAGGAGTTCAAGACCAGCCTAGCCAACACAGTGAAATCTCATCTCTATTAAAAATACAAAAAAATTAGTTGGGTGTGGGGGCAGACACCCAGCTACCTGGGAGGCTGAGGCAGGATAATTGCTTGAACCTGAGAGCTGGAGGTTTCAGTGAGCCAAGAATATGCCATTGCACTACAGCCTGGACAGCCGAATGAGACTCTGTCTCAAAAAAAAAAAAAAGTTCAATGGAGGTCAGAAGTGTCAGTGCTTCTGACGGTTACCACTGACCGAGAACGGAGACCTGGAAGGGATATTCCCAAATGAGGCTCTGCTGTCACAAGCGTGTGTGCGCACAAACGCACACTTGGCGCTGGACTTCACACCTGCCTGGCTCCCTCTAACAGGGCTGGTCAAGCATGACAAGAAGGTTTTCACTCAAATTATTGTCCTGGAAACAAGGTGGCTAAATGCATTCAGCACCAGCCTTCTCTCATCATCTTAGATCCGTTAAACCCATTCAACCGCCAGTCAGGTGGCTGGAAAAGAATGTTCCCCAGCTGTCTGTGGAAGGATCCTTTAATGAAAGGTCAGTGTCATCTAATGAAAGCTTCAGGCTCCTCTTTAGCTGAGGCCAAAGAAAGGTGGGGAAAGGGATATTACAATCAAGGAAATTTTTTTTTTTTTTTGAGACGGAGTTTCGCTCTTGTTACCCAGGCTGGAGTGCAATGGCGCGATCTCGGCTCACCGCAACCTCCGCCTCCTGGGTTCAGGCAATTCTCCTGCCTCAGCCTCCTGAGTAGCTGGGATTACAGGCACGTGCCACCACGCCCAGCTAATTTTTTGTATTTTTAGTAGAGATGGGGTTTCACCATGTTGACCAGGATGGTCTCGATCTCTTGACCTCGTGATCCACCCGCCTTGGTCTCCCAAAGTGCTGGGATTACAGGCATGAGCCACCGCCCCCGGCCTAATCAAGGGAATTTAAACAGGGCTTAAGCAGCACTGAGAGTTCTACTTCCCATTGATTAGGATAAGAGAACATCATCCTCCAAGGACATTTGGGGGCTATTGAGTTTTAAGGTAAATTTCTATCAGAGGCACTGGTATTCAACCGCCTGGCTTGAATTCTTGATCCTACTTAGTGATCCGAGTGCAGACTCAAGGTGTACATTCTTCAGCTGGGCAGCTGGATTCAGCTGCCTTTCCCCAGCTCAGCAGACCCACCTGGCCGTCTAGGAGCTGGTTAAGGATTCTTTGCAGATGATGCAAAGCACACAGGAGACCTCACATCTCGACATCATTGTGACGGTTCTCTGGCCTTCCCATCTCAAGCTCACGTGTGATCACGGCTTCTTCAAGCCTGCATGGCTTCATCTCGTTTCACCCTGTGTTCCACACTGTCACCTACAGCCTGGAATGCCACAGCCTCTCCATTCTTTTGAGTTTCATTTATTCACTTGACAAACGTGTAGTGAGAGTCCACTTTGGGCCAGGCATTGTTCTAGGGGGAGAGGAGGCACGTTAATCAAGTGAATGTGGCCGAGTGCAGTGGCTCAAGCCTGTAATCCGAGCACTTTGGGAGGCTGAGGCAGGCGGATCATGAGGTCAAGAGATCGATACCATCCTGGCCAACATGGTGAAACCCTGTCACTACTATAAATTTTAAAAAATTAGCTGGGAGTGGTGGACTGTGCCTATAGTCCCAGCTACCTGGGAAATTGAGGCAGGAGAATTGCTTGAATCTGGGAGGCGGAGGTTGCAGTGAGCCAAGATCGTGCCACCGCACCCCAGCATGGCACCTGGCGACAGAGAGAGACTCTATCTCAACAAAAAAATAAAAATAAAAAATAAAAAAATTAGCCAGAGGCTGGGCATTGTGGCTCATGCCTATAATCCTAGCACTTTGGGAGGCTGAGGTAGGAGAATCTTGAGGCCAAGAGTTCAATACCAGCCTGGGCTACATAGGGAGACCACATCACTACAAAAAATAAAAATAAAACAATTAGCCTGGCATGGTAGTTCCAACTACTCAGGAAGCTGAGGCAGGAGGATTACGTGAGCCGGGAGACTGCAGTGGGCAACAGAGCAAGACTCTGTCTCAAAAAAATAAAAGAGAGAGAGAGAGAGAGAGAGCAGACTTGGTGTCTTCCTCCTATAATTCCAGCATTTTGGAAGGCCAAGGTAGGATCATCCTTTGAGCCCAGGAGACTGATTCATCACTGCACACCAGCTTGGGCAACAGCGCAAGATCCTGTCAAAAAAAAGGAAAGAAAAGAAGAAAGTGAAAGAGAAAGAAAATAAAGAAATACATCAGGTGGGCCAGATGTGGTGGCTCATGCCTGTAATCCCAGCACTTTGGGGGGCCAAGGGGGAGATGGATCATGAGGTCAGGAGTTCAAGACCCACCTGACCAACATGGAGAAACCCTCTCTCTACTAAAAATACAAAATTAGTTGGGCATGGTGGCAAATGCCTGTAATCCCAGCCACTTGGGAGGGTAAGGCAGAAGACTGCTTAAACCTGGGAGGCGGAGGTTTCAGTGAGCCAAGATCGCACCCCTGTACTGCTGCCTGGGCAACGAGTGAAACTCATCTCAAAAAAAAAAAAAAAGGAATAAAAGAACATGGTGGCTGAGAGGGTCTGGTAAGGTCAGGTAACAGTGGCCTCAGGCCACAGGCACCTCATGTGGGCTCAATAGAGAGACCCACCCCCAACTCAAGGGAAAGGAGCCAGTGATGGCCACAGGGGGTTGGGGGTCTCTGGGTCCTGGGACAATGACTTTCAAACAGCGAAGGTGAAGAGAGACACTCTTCCTGTTTTGCCCTCATGTGCTGCCCACCTGGCTCCCCGTCTGCCAGCTCACACTCTGCATGGGCATGACCCCAGAAGGCTGTGGTGCTCCTGCTGGAGTGGGTTTGTGGTGGGCGAGAGTGTGGGCCCAGGGGAGGGTATGTGGACACCCACCTGGAATGGAAGGGGGCTCCCCCAGTCCTGTGGCCAACTCTGTGCAGCTGTCAGCGCCTGCACCCCAGGAGCTGTCCAGAGGGAAGACAAAGGCGGCAGATGGGAGAAAAAAAGGACACTTACTCAAAGTGCCACTTCCTGCTAACCACAAGACAAGGAGCTTCGGAGAGAAGAGAAATCACCAAGGGCATGTGGTAGGTATGTGGACAGCCTGCTTTGAACCGGCCCTGCCTGGACTCACCCTGAGCCAGGCTCTCCCCTCCCTGCGTAGTCCATCAGTGAGAGTGTTCATACTTGCTCCTTCCCAGGGAGGAAACACCAAGGGACTGCAGCCCTCCCCTCTGCTGACTTTCCAACTCCCTCTGGGGAGGATCAGAGCCAATTCATCAAGTGCCCCCCCAGCCCTTCCCTCTTGCCTCCTGTCCTCACCAGCTCAGAAGGTCCCTCAGGAGCAGCACTGCATCCTCCCACCTCCTCAGCCCTCAGGGACCTCAGCCTACTAACCTATCCCTCCTGGGCCTGAGTGAGCTGAGCTCTCTTCTGGCCTTCCTATCAGCTCAAATGCAGCCAACTCGCCCTCATCAGAAAGCACACACATAAAGTAAAATTTAAAAATTTCTGCTCCTCTCTCTCTCTCACTTACATACACACCCCCACACGTGCCCACGCACACACACACCCACAAGTAAGAGCCAAATTATAAACTGGGGAAAGATCTTTGCCACACAGAGACCCGACAAGGGTCAAAACCTTATTGATGAGCTCAAACCAATCAATAAGCAACATACAAAGAGCCTGGATGCTCATACTCTGACCCAGGGATTTCTTTTGTCTTTCTTTATTTTTTTTTAAATAAAGACGGGGTTTCACCATGTTGGTCAGGCTGCTCTTGAACTCCCAACCTCAGGTGATCCGCCCGCCTTGGCCTCCACAGTGCTTGGATTACAGGCGTGAGCCACCACACCCGGCCCGACCCAGGGATTTCCTTTCTAGGAAATCCCAAGAAATATCTAGCTGGGTATACAAATATACAGCCATTCTAAACGTCCATATGCACTGATTACCAGGTTAATTCCTTCCCAGGAAATAACTGGCAATGTACAACTGTATGTATAAATTCAATGTAACATTATCTAAAAGAGCCAAATATATTTTTTTAAAAGTAAAAAGAGATCCAAGAATTCAACACGATATAGCAAAATGCAAGCATTGAAAAGATAAAAAATGTTTGAGAGATGAGGAATGCTCATGAAATTATACTAATGGAAAAATATTTTATATAGACAAGATATTCAAATATGGAAAAATGTGTTTTTATTTTATTAAGTTTTATTTTTTATTTATTTTGGAGGTGGAGTCTTGCTGTCACCCAGGCTGGAGTGCAGTGGCACCATCTCAGCTCACTGCAACCTCCACCTCTTAGATTCAAGCCATTATCCTGCCTCAGCCTCCCCAGTAGCTGGGATTACAGGCACCTGCCACCACGTCAGGTTAATTTTTTGTATTTTTGGGGTGAAAGGATTTTACCATATTGGCTAGGCTGGTCTCAAACTCCTGACTTCAAGTGATTTGCCCACCTCAGCCTCCCAAAGTGCTGGGATTACATGCGTGAGCCACGTTGCCCCGCTGGAAAAACATGTTTTTAAAAGTCTGGCAAAAAAAGGCAAATGTTAATAGTCATCCACAAGTATGCAAACAGGAATGGTTTTTCCTACTTCTTTTAGCTAATTCATTCAAACAACATTCAGGAAGCACCTGCCAGGTGCCAGGCCTGACACTGGGCGTTGAGATCTGGACAAGACTCCTTCCCTCCAGGAGCTTCCAATCTGAAGGGAAGGATGCAGTGAGCCAATGAAAATGCAGGGTGGCCGGGCGCGGTGGCTCATGCCTGTAATCCCAGCAGTTTGGGAGGCTGAGGCAGGTGGATCACCTGAGGTCAGGAGTTCGAGACCAGCCTGGCCAACATGGCAAAACCCCATCTCTACTAAAAATACAAAAACTGGCTGGGTGTGGTGGCTCACGCCTGTAATCCCAGCACTTTGGGAGGCTGAGGTGGGTGGATCACCTGAGGTCAGGAATTCAAGACCATCCTGGTCAACATGGTGAAACCCCGTCTCTACTAAAAATACAAAAAAATTAGCTGGGCATGGTGGCGCGCACCTGTATTCCCAGCTACTTAGGATGCTGAGGCAGGAGAATTGCCTGAACCCAGGAGGTGGAGGTTGCAGTGAGCCAAGATCGCGCCACTGCACTCCAGTCTGGGTAACAAGAGTGAAACTCCGTCTCAAAAAAAAAAAAATTAGCTGGGCATGGTGGTATGTGCTTGTAATCCCAGCAGGGCTAAGGCAGGAGGATTGCTTGAACCTGGGAGGCGAAGGTGTGAGCTGAAATTGTGCCAATGCACTACAGCCTGGGCAACAGAGTCAGACTCTGTCTCAAAAAATTCAAAAAAAGAAAGAAAATGCAGCATTATCAACAGCAGTTTGTGAGCACACACACCTAGAAGGTCCCCAAAGAAGCAGGCAGCTGGGGAGAGTGGGAGGAGGTGCACCCCAGATCTCAGATGGCCGGCTTGGTGGCGGAGCTATCCACCTGCCACCACCTTCCAGGACCTGCATCCCAGATGAACTGCATCCTTGGAGGTCTGAACCCATCGGCCCACGGCCAGATGGGCTTGGCAGTTGCTGGCTGGGGCAGATGTGGTAGGTCACAACCTCCTGGTATTCCATACAAGCCACCTGCAGAGGTTCTCCCAACCCTGTTCCACACTGGTCCCCGGGCCCATCACAGGAACTCGAAAGTAACGGACACATTACCCTAGGCAGCTAGAGGGCTTCAATTAGTACAAGGAAACAAAACACATTTTTTAGATGGCTGTCCATTTCAGAGTTTATCCTCTAAGACTGAGCTGTCCCAGCAGACAAGCAACACAGGCACCCAAGGCATTAGAAAAATGTTTGAAAGCGAAACTAATAACAAAATTGGGTGTAGTGGCGTGTGCCTGCAGAACCAGCCACTTGGGAAGCTGGGGTGGGAGAATCGCTTGAGCCCAGCAGTTTGAGCTGTAGTGAGCTAGGATTGCACCACTGCACTCCAGCCCGGGTGACAGGGCAAGACCCTAAAAAACGAACAAAAAACTATTGACAGAGAGGATTCCGTCTCTCCTTGCCCTTTCTTTCCATTTATATTTTGTTTTCCTTTGATTTGGGGACCCTCTTTTTGGGGATTTCAGCTGGAAACCCAGTGCAGCCGGTTTCGGGTCCTGGAGAAAGTCTGCGGGGGGAGAGGGCTGTGGGACGTTTTCAGGGAGGCCTGGCCCATCCGTCTGCTATGGGACCCTGGGAAGGGGAAGGGTGGCTCTCCCATTCTTTGGGAGGAGGCGGCAAAGGGGAAGTCTTTGGGCAGTTGGTAGCGGAACGCCAGACCTGGCCTGAGCACATCAGGTGCTTGGGGTTATTCGCTGAATGCAGGGTAAGTGACCCCAAGGGGCCTTCGCGGAACAGTCAGTCGCTCGGTTTTGGGGAAGGTAGGAAGCCGCAGAGAGGGTGTCTGGACGGAAACCTGGGTGGGTGCAGGGGAGACGGCGCTTCAACCCTCTCAAGGCCAGAGGCTCAGCCGAGACTATCCAGGAGGTGGGAACTTGTCCTCCCAGATGACAGATTATGAGACCGTGGGAAGGGGACTCGCCCCGGCAGTGAAGCGGGATGGACGCCGGGACCCGGTGCCCCAGCAGAGCCGCTCCCAAGCCCAGCTGCGCTCCCGCTCAGCCCTCAACCTTTCCCAGCTGGAGAGGAGAGGGGGGCGCCTGCGGATCCCAGGCGAGCGCGGAGGCCGGGCGACTCCGACCGGCTCGCCCCGCGTCCAGCTCGTACCGAGGCCGTTTTCCGCACCTGGAGGGCCCTTCCCGCTTCTGGGCAGGTCCAAATCCTTGCCCTCCTTGAGGCCGGCGCCGACACCTCCAGCCCGGCAGAGCCCCCTCCTGCCGGCCGCTATCCATCCCCGTCCCAGTCGCATCCGCTCCGGGGCGAGCACCGCCGGGCGCCCAGGCCTCCCGCGGGACCGCGCGCCCCCTGGATGGAGGAGCGCGACTCGTCCAAGGTCGCGGGGCAGAGCCTGCCTGGGACTCGGCTTCTCCCGGACGCCCCGTCTCCAGCCCCGGGACCCGGCCGGGCGGGGCTGACCTCTAGGGCTCCCGGGCCGGGTGCGTCCTGCCCGCGAGGGCCGGGGCTCCAGGTCCAGCCGCCGGGCTCCACTTCGGGGCGCAGTTGGGGTGGAGGCAGTGGCCGGTACCGCAGCACGGGGATCGTGCGCGCACAAATGTCGCCTCCAAAACAGGTGGCCCGGACTGGGGCCGCTGCCCAGCCCCTCCGCCCCTCGCTTCCCCCCGCCCCCGCCCTCCCGAGGCGCCCCCTCCCCACCGGGAGCTGCAGGACCCGCCTGGAATCCCAGTCCGCTGCACCCTCGGCGCGGCCCCTAGTACCTCTGGCTCCTGCGGCGGCCGGCAATGGACAGCTGGGGCCCGGGCAAGAGGCGCTGCGGCTAGAGGGCAGGGCCGGGAGCCCGGCAGGAGGCGGCACCGCCCCTCCGGCCCGGGGCGGTGTCAGCCCCGGCCCGCCATGCCCCGCGGGTCCCGCTCCCCGGCCCCTGCTGGGTCCCCGCACCAGGCCGGCGACCCCTCGCTTTTCCCCAGGCGGGTGCAGACCGTCCCTGGCCCGCCGGCCAACCGGTAGGGAGAGCTCCCCGGCCTCCCCGCTGCCGGTATTACGGGTTACAATCCCGTTTTCCTCACGGAACTAATGAGAAAACGGAGATTCAGAAAGTTGTTAGCTCAATGTCCTGCAGTGGGGAAGGGACGGTGTCACCCGCTAGGACCTGGGTCGGCTCCCACCGCCCCCTGCCGGGACCGTGCTAAGGGCGTTGCCTGCATCATCCCAGTATTTACGGAATTCCAGTTATTTGCTGGATCCTTAACGCCGCCCGGTCTTTTCCCTACTCCTCCTTGCTCTCACCTCGTCCATCTTCTCACTCAGCTGCTGACCCGGTGCCCAAGCCACTGAGAGAACGGAACGTCTATCCTAGCCCTGAGAAAGAGCCTGGCACTCAATGGGTACCCAATAAATACGCTTCGATTGAAGGAATCGGTAGAAATTCCCACCAGCTTCCCCACGCACCTGCTGAGGTAGCGCCCACACTCCCTTCCCTCTTGGGACCAGGCTGAACCCGTCCAGCTTCCAGCCACGACCACCCCCTCCACAAGATCCCGACCCTTCAAGCCAACACTGATTCCGGAACTCTGCCCTCTCTCTGCTCTCCCTGGGTCATTTCCATCACAGGCTGTTGTTACTTCTCCCAGCTTAAAACTAAAACAAGAGGTGGGGCAAGCACTCACGCCTGTAATCCCAGCACTTTGGGAGGCCAAGTCAAGCGGATCACCTGGGGCTAGGAGTTCAAGATCAGCTTGGTCAACAAGGTGAAACCCGGTCTCTACAAAAATACAAAAATTAGCCCGACGTGCTCACTTGAACCCAGGAGGCAGAGTGCAGTGAGCCTAGATCATGCCACTGCATTCCAGCCTGGGTAACAAGAGCCAGACTCCATCTCAAAAAAAAAAAAAAAGGAATGAATGAATGTGGACCCTTTCTCCAGTGGTAATACTCCTTTTTTGTGTGTGTGAGACGGAGACTCACTCTGTAACCCAGGCTGGAGTGCAGTAGCACAATCTTGGCTCACTGCAACCTCCATCTCCTGGTTTCAAGAGATTCTCCTGCCTCAGCCTCCCAAGTAGCTGGGATTACAGGCACGCACCACCATGCCCAGCTGATTTTTGTAGTGTTCATAGAGACAGGGTTTCACCATGTTGGCCAGACTGGTCTCGAACTTCTGACTTCAAGTGATCCACCCGCCTCTGCCTCCCACAGTGTGGGGATTACAGGTGTGAGCCACCACACCCAACCCACTTGTAATACTGTTAATGCTTTCTCTTTATGTCGGCTTTTCCATGATGGTAAGTGTGTTTTTCAGAGAAACTTTGTATTGCTACCCTAAATAGAACACCAGTATCTCAGAGACTAGAAGGCAACAGCAAAAATGAAAAAAACTAAAACAGTGTTATAAAGCCCAGGTAGGTCCTAGTGAGGAAGGAGACCCAGGCATCTGGGATCACCTCCCCCTTGACGTCCATCCTGCGTTTCAATAAAAGAAAGGGCTGGCTGCCTGGTGCCTCCTGAGTCACCCTCCTGTAAATAGCAAGCTTGGTATTGGGGAAACCCTCCGGAAGACACTGTATTTACTTAAACAAGATCAAAGCCCCACCCTACTCCATCCGGAGACCAGAAACCTTTCACATGTGATTCCTAAAGCTGTAAACCCAAAACCCTTTCACCAGTAATTTCTAAGGCTGTAAACCTAAGATTGTTTCACCTGTAATATCTAGAATGTAAGCCTATATAAAGGCAAAGCCTCTCTTTGTTAAATGAACTGGGTCATTTAGACAAATCAACACCCAGCTCCTGGCTGTAATATTAATAAACTCCTTCCCTCCCTGTTTGGTGTTCGAGAGCTCTGTTTCTCAAGGCCGCTCCTGCTACACTGTTGCCCATCCAAGAGCTGAGCCCCTCCTGCCCTCTCTTTGTTCAAAGGAAAATTCAAAAGGTATAGAGAGGTTTTCAAGACAGGCCAGCTCCCATCAAAGACTTGCCCTGGACTTAAGCAAAGGCATTAAAAGAGAATTGAGAAGGGAATGGCTTTCTTTTTTTTTGAGACAGTTTCACTCTTGTTACCCAGGCTGGGGTGCAATGGCACCATCTCGGCTCACCGCAACCTTTGCCTCCTGGGTTCAGGCAATTCTCCTGCCTCAGCCTCCTGAGTAGCTGGGATTACAGGCATGTACCACCATGCCCAGCTAATTTTTTTGTATTTTTAGTAGAGATGGGGTTTCACCATGTTGACCAGGATTGTCTCGATCTCTTGACCTCGTGATCCACCCGCCTCCACCTCCCAAAGTGCTGGGATTACAGGCATGAGCCACCGTGCCCGGCCTTCTTTTTCTTTTTTTTTGGAGACGGAATCGTGCTCTGTCACCCAGGTTGGAGTGCAGGGGCACAACCTCAGCTCACTGCAACCTCTGCCTCCCAGGTTCAAGCAATTCTCCTGCCTCAGCCTGCTGAGTAACTGGGATTACAGGTGCACACCACCATGCCAGGCTAATTTTTTGTATTTTAGTAGAGACAGGGTTTCACCATGTTGGTCAGGCTGGTCTTGAACTCCTGACCTCAGGTGATCCACCTGCCTCGGCCTCCCAAAGTGCTGGAATTAAAGATGTGAGCCACTAGACTGGGTGCGGTGGCTCAAGCCTGTAATCCCAGCAATTTGGGAGGCCGAGGCGGGTGGATCACGAGGTCAAGAGATCAAGACCATCCCAGTCAAAATGGTGAAACCCTGTCTCTACTAAAGATACAAAAAATTAGCTGGGCATGGTGGCTCATGCCTGTAATCCCAGCTACTCGGAAGGCTGAGGCAGAAGAATTGCCTGAACCCAGGAGGCAGAGGTTGCGGTGAACCGAGATGGCGCCATTGCACTCCAGCCTGGATAACAAAAGCGAAACTCCGTTTCAAAAAAAAAAAAAAAAAAAAAAATTAGCCAGGCATGGTGGTGCATGCCTGTAATCCCAGCTACTTGGGAGACTGAGACAGGAGAATCACTTGAACCTGGAGGGAGACACAGGTTGCAGTGAGCCGATATCACACCACTGCACTCCAGCCTGGGCAACAAGAGCAAAACTCTCTCAAAAAAAAAAAAAAGGTAAGAAAGAAAAAGACAAGCAGAGGTTGGAATTCAAATTTGCCTGGCCCCCCAAGCCGCAGCAGCCTTTGAGGCCAAGTTATTTTCTAGCCTGACCTGTCCTGGCTATAGGGAGAGCTTCAGAGGCCAGGGCATGGAGGAAGAAGTGGGGGACAGAAGAGCCCTCATATCTGACCTGCCCTGGACTTAGTTTGCTCATCTGTGACCCTGCCCCGGAAGCACAGCCTGGCCCATGCTACCCTGGGCTCTCCTGACCCTGGAGCACCCCTTCTGCTCCTGAGCCCAGTGCACCCCTTTGCTCTCCCTACCAGCACCCCCGCAGGTCCCTTTCCTCCTAAGGTTGAGCACACAGGCTCCGAGAGGAAGGGAAGGCATGGCTTGTGGCTGGCTTTCCGGCTGGAGATGAAGAACCCTGCGATGCTTGTGAAAGAAGGGAGTGGTCTGCCTGGGGTTGAATCTGCCCCTATTAGTAGGGTGGGTGTGGGCACATTTTTATTTTTTGCAACAGCGCCTTACCCAGGCTGGGATTCATTATTATCATTATCATTGTTACTATTTAGAGAGTGTCTCACTCTGTTGCTCAGGATGGAGTGCAATGACATGATCACAACTCACTGCAGCCTTGACCTCCCAGGTACAAGTGAGCCTCCTGCCTCAGCCTCCTGAGTAGCTGGGACCACAAATGTGCACAACCATGTCCGGCTCCTTTTTTTGTTTTTTTTTGTTTTTTTTTTGGAGATGGAATTTCGCTCTTGTTACCCAGGCTGGAGTGCAATGGCGCGATCTCGGCTCACCGCAACCTCCGCCTCCTGGGTTCAGGCAATTCTCCTGCCTCAGCCTCCTGAGTAGCTGGAACTACAGGCACGTGCCACCATGCCCGGCTAATTTTTTGTATTTTTGGTAGACACGGGGTTTCACCATGTTGACCAGGATGGTCTAGATCTCTTTTTTTTTTTAGATGAAGTTTCGCTCTTGTTTCCCAGGCTGGAGTGCAATGGCGTGATCTCAGCTCACTGCAACCTCCACCTCCTGGGTTCAAGCAATTCTCCTGCCTCAGCCTTCCGAGTAGCTGGGACTACAGGTGTGTTCCACCATGCCCAGCTAATTTTTGTATTTTTAGTAGAGACAGGGTTTCACCTTGTTGACCAGGATGGTCTCAATCTCTTGACCTAGTGATCCACCCGCCTCGGCCTCCCAAAGTGCTGGGATTACAGGCCTGAGCCACCGCGCCTGGCAAAGTTGTTTTTTTGTTGTTGTTTTTTTGTTTTTTTTTTTTAAGAGACAGGGTTTCACCATGTTAGCCAGGATGATCTTGATCTCCCGACCTGGTGATCCTCCCACTTCGGCCTCCCAAAGTGCTGGGATTACAGGCGTGGCATGAGCCACCCCGCCCAGCCAAGGGTGTCTTTCTTTTTTCTCTCTGCCAATTGTCTTGTTATAGCACACTAAATATGTCCCGAGAAGTACCCCCTGTGTTTAGTGTGGTTGATCTGTCCCTTGACATAAGTAACTCTATCACTTCCTGTGTAGCTCAGATGGAGGGCCTGCCCTCTGTCTCCAAGGCCACCTCCCTGCCTCTTCCCCCACCATGCTACCCCACTCCTGCTCTCTGCCCTCCAGCCACATGGGCCTCCCCTTCTAGCCTCAGAGCTTCCCCCACAGCTCTGTCCTCAGCCTTCTGCCCTCTGTCTGGGATGCGCCTCCTCCCATAGACTCACCTGTTCCGACTGCCTCCTATTCATCTGGTTACCGGCTCATGGTAGGGTCCCAGGACCCCCTCCCCCTCCCCACCCTGGCTGGTCCCTCCCAGAAGACCACCCCTCACAAGAGGGCTACAAATACCGCTGTGTGTCCATGGGGTCAGTGACCTGTTCCTACAGACAGTCATTCCCAGAGGCCAGGGACATGCCTAGTTCTCCTGACCAGCACCCCAGGGCCTGGCACAGGGTGGGCACTGCCTGAGACAGCCCAGACATCCCTCGGGGTCCCAGGCCGGGGGAAACCCTGCTTTCACTCGGGGTCAGTTGAGGGCTGAATATAGAAAGGGCTACAAGAATAGGCAATTTAACAAATAGTGCCAGCCTGGGCCAGTAGGCCAAGTGCCAGCTGCCCGCCCTCCCTGATGGGTGCTCCAAGATGCCCACAAGCTGCTGTTCTGACTGAATGACACCTCACACTTCATAGTGCTGACAGCTCTGGCGCAGATGTCACTCAACTTGGAACACATCTGAACTCAGGAGCAGCTGGTATTGCAGGAAAGCATTGCTCACCCACTTTACAGATGAGCAAACAGGTTTGAGAGAAGGTATGGTTGCCTAATATGCCCGAGGCTCTGTCACGACCATGGCAGAGACCTGACCCGAAGCCCAGCTTCTAACAGCTCACACTCTAGCTCCAGACTTGAGCCAACACCGGCCTGGGGGCAGCTGGAAGCCTAACACCCCCTGTGCTTGGCCAGTGTGGACACTGTGCCCGTGGTAGTTACACTGACTCACAGTGCGTGGGCACAGCGGGTCCCAGGTGGCTCCCCCAGCACAACCTTCTACCCTCACTGAAAATCTCCGAGGTGAGTACAGTTAGGTGGCTCAGTCTGCACACATGGAGATTCAGACACAGAGAAGTTAGTTGCCTCACCCGGGGCTGCACAGTGGCTAAGGGACGGAGCAGGAACTCAAACCCTCTAGTCCTAACCAGCAGGCCAGCTGCCACCAGGAGAGGGCTGGGATTCCACAGCAGGTGGGTCATTTCCATGTCCCATTTGCCCCCCACTTCACCCATGATGGGAGGGTCAGATGCAGTGAGAAGCCAGGCTTGCAGCCCCGAGCCTGTGTACCTTGGAGAGGGGGCTGTGTGTGGTGGTGGGTGGGCTGCCAGTCTCACTCTCGATGCAGGCATAGACCTCCGTCTCACGGCGCTTCAGAGCCTGCAAGAGACAGGGTGCCACGATCAGGGGAGGTGTGCAGAAGGACAGTCCCCGGCCCCAGCAGCTAGCCTCCCTGCCTGTTACACACTCTGCCATGGGATCCCAGGGGAGGGTAGAGCCCGGCCACACCTTTGCACCTGCCACCCCATTTCCCAGAGTCACCTTGCCCCTTCCCTGCCTGTACAGGGCTGACCCCTCTCTGTTCTCTGCCACCTCCCTAAGGCCATTTTAGGACTCCAGTAAAGCCTTGTGCTCCACCTGGCAGGTTTTATCCAGGCTTCCACCTGGCTCTCCAGAGAAAGGGCCAGGTCTCCTCCTGCTGTCCCTGCCTGTCCCTAGGCTCTCAAGGGCCTGGCAGCCAGCAGGCCCCTGCAATGACACCTGTGGCCACTGCTCCAATAGGATGCCGCCCTGAACTCTGCCTTCCCGCCCCTGCTCAAAGCCCAGGCTCCTGTGAGGGTCCTCCCACCCACCCGCACCCTCTACATCTGCCCCCCGCCCCAGCCTGTACTCAAGGATAACCAGGCACCCAGTGGGGTCACACTCCCTGGCCATTGGGCCAGTACCCTGCTGGGGGACTCCAGAGTCCTGTCACTTTCCTTTCATTCCCCTCTGCCACCCCTCCCGGGCCACCTGGGCTGTAGCCATAACCCATATGCACCTCCCTGGAGATCTCAAGCTCCTGCCATCCACTCTCTGACCACAGGCCCTCCACAGCCCAAGCCTCCTCCCAGGAAACCCGAGTGAGTGTCGAGCTCAGCTGCAGTTGGAGGCCCTGCCCCGGGCCTCATGGCTCCTGTACTGGATCATGTCAGAATCCTGCTCCCACCAGCATCTCACCAGATTGGGAGCCCCTTGAGGGCAGGGACCATGCCTCGTTTGTCTCTGGGTTCCTGATCCCACAGCTGTGCTTAGCACCCAACAAGCTATCGTGAGGGGCTTCCCCATCACTCAGGTGTCCTAGAACCCATTCACTCTTGGCCCAGCTAAGAGAGGCCTGACCAGAGACCTCAAGGGGGTAGAAAGAACTGGGGCTTTTGGCGGGGCATGGGGGCTCACACCTGTAATCCCAGCACTTTGGGAGGCCAAGGCGGGCAGATCACGAGGTCAGGAGATTGAGACCATACTGTCCAACATGGTTAAACCCCGTCTCTACTAAAAATACAAAACTTAGCTGGGCGTGGTGGTGCCCGCCTGTAGTCTCAGCTACTCAGGAGGCTGAGGCAGCAGAATCACTTGAACCTGGGAGGCAGAGGTTGCAGTGAGCTAAGATCACAACACTGCACTCCAGCCTGGTGACAGTGAGACTTTGTCTCAAAAAAGAACCGGGGCTTTAAAATCAGACAACAGTAGGTTCAAATCTCAGCTCTGACTTCTGCCGGCCAAAGGCAACCCCTTAACCTCTCCATGCCTCAGTTTCCACATCTATAAAATGGGAATAATCACATCTATTTTGCAGGTTCAATGCATGATTAAATGAGATACTGTGCACAGAGGGCCCCGCACATAGGCAGGCAAGTAGTAGGTGCTTTATAGGCTGCTGTTGAATGGTCAAGAGATGCATGATGCCTTCCCACTCCCCTCTCTAGGATCACAGACCAGAGAGACCCTCCCTCAGAATCTGTTGGGCTTCACAGCAGAGCCCACCAACAGCCTAAGCAAGAGCAGAAGCCTTTCCTTCCTGAGTGTACATGTCATGTGGATGCCGGCTGGTTGCCAAGGAGGCGGTTTCCCTGGCAACAGGCAAGCAGGGGTTTCTGAGGCAGGCTGGAGAGACAGGTGGTGCTCAGAGGCAGGAGGAGGGTGGGAGGCGGGAGGCGGGAGGGGTGGAGGGAGGGAGGCAGGTACCAAGAGGCAGCTGGGCATGAAAATCCAAGTAATAAACCATTTGGCGCTTGGGAGACCCTCACTTCAAGGGCATCAGGCGCGGGGATGGTGGGGTGGCCCTGGGGACGAGTTCAAGGGGTTTTAAGCCAGAAATAGGCTGGGTCTGGGGAGAGGGGCTTTCAAACTCTCCTTGTAGGAAAGGGACCAGGGCTGCCCCAGGAAGAAGCCCCATTTCCAGTGGAGAGAAACGTCCAAGACCTGCCCTGGCTTGTGTGGCCTTCATACCTGCCCGGAGCACCAGGTACCCCCGCTACCCTGGCACCCAGGATGGGAATGTTCCTCTGTGGTCGTCCTGTGCCCTCCACCCTCCACCCACTCAGGCCCAGACCCCTGTGAGGTCTCGAGATCTGACAGTCTCTCTGAGCTGGACGTTTCTGGTCACAGAGAGAAGGGAGGGGAGCAGCCTCCTTGCCTGTGTCCCGGCAGAGGAGCAGGTCTGGGGACCCACAGGTAGTTCCCTCCCTCCTGTCCAGCTCAGCCTGGCTGCCCAGAACACATGAGCCCAGAGAGGGTGGGCGATGCAGGGCCAGAGAAGACCAGCCTGCCCTAGGACGCTGCAGGCCCCTGACCCACACAGTGGAGGAGTAGGCGAGTGGGTGAGTGGGCGAGTGGGAGAGGAGGCAGTGGTGCAGCGGGCAGGGCGGGAGCAGCTTCGGGGCTGAGGGCATGGGAGGCTGTGGAGGTGGCCACCAAATAGCAGCTGCTGAGTGAAGCCTTCGACAAGTCCTGACCTGCTGGGGTGCATCTATATGCAAGGTCTGACCTGCATCACCAGGCTGTGAAATGCAGGGTGCTGCCTTGGCAACAGGACACCCTCTGAGCCATGAACCATCCCCTCCTGGCCCTCCATTAGGTTTGTCTGCTGGGAGATTGCACAGGCCTTGGAGGGGACCGCTTGTGGGGCTGGGCTGGGGGTGGGCTGGGGCTGGGCTGAGCTGGGCTAGGGGCTTTGGGGTAGGGGCTGGGGACTGGGCTGGGCTGGGGTTGAGGGTTGGGGGTTGGGGGCTGGGCTGGGGGTTGAGGGCTGGGGGCTGGGCTGGGCTGGGGCTGGGGGCTGGAGGTTGGGGGCTGGGCTGGGCTGGGGGTTGGGGGCTGGGTTGGGCTGGGGGTTAGGGTTTGGGGGTTAGGGGCTGGGCTGGGTTGGGGGTTGGGGGTTGAGGGTTGGGGGCTGGGCTGGGCTGGGGGTTGGAGGTTGGGGGTTGGGGGCTGGGCTGGAGGTTGGAAGCTGGGGGCTGGGGGCTGGGGGTTGGGGGCTGGGGGTTGGGAGCTGGGGGCTAGGGGCTGGGCTGGGCTGCGGGTTGGGGGCTGGGCTGGGTTGGGGGTTGGGGCTGGGCTGGGCTGGGGGTTAGAGGTTGGGGGTTAGGGGCTGGGCTGGGTTGGGGGTTGGGGGTTGGGGGTTAGGAGCTGGGCTGGGCTGGGGGTTGGAGGTTGGGGGTTGGGGGCTGGGCTGGGGGTTGGAAGCTGGGGGCTGGGGGCTGGGCTGGGCTGGGGGTTGGAAACTGAGGGCTGGGGGCTGGGCTGGGCTGAGGGTTGGAAGCTGGGGGCTGGGGGCTGGGGGTTGGGAGCTGGGGGCTAGGGGCTGGGCTGGGCTGGGGGTTGGGGGCTAAGGGTTGGATGTTGGGGGTTGGGGGCTGGGAGCCAGGGGCTGGGCTGTGCTGGGCTGGGCTGGGGGTTGGGAGATGGGGGTTGGGGGCTGAGCTGGCGGCTGGGGCTTGTTGCAGAGTGAGGGGCCGTGTCAAGGAGGGGAACAGGGCATGGGGGGCACCTGGCATTCGTATGCTTTCCAGGGGGCCTGCACATGTCATCTCTTTTCAGCTTCACAGAAATTCCACAAGGTGGGAATTGTTATCCCTATTTTACAGATGAGGAATTTGAGGCTAGGAGAAGTCACACAGCTGGTATAAGACTGAAGCAGGGGGCCAGGCGCAGTGGCTCATGCCTGTAGTCCCAGCACTTTGGGAGGCGGAGGTGGGCAATCATGAGGTCAGGAGTTCAAGACCAGCCTGACCAACATGGTGAAACCCCGTCTGTACTAAAAATACAAAATTAGCCACGCATGGTGGCGTGCGCCTGCAATCCCAGCTACTAGAAAGGCTGAGGCAGGAGAATCGCTTGAACCCGGGAGGCAGAGGTTGCAGTGAGCCGAGATCGTACCACTGCAATCCAGTCTGGGTGACAGAGCAAGATTCTGTCTCAAAAAAAAAAAAAAAGAAAGAAAGAAAATGACTGAGCCAAGGAATCAGACCCTGCCTCAGGCCTGAGAGCAGTGGAGGGAGCCTGGGCCCCGGGACTCACTGTGTAGACGGATTCTGCAGGAGGCTGTTTGGGGCTGCTGGCAGATCTTGGAGCTGGGCACTTCCTGGTGGGGTCCTTCCGTGGAGCCTGCATCTGCCTCTGTAGGGAGAAAGGAGTCAGGGCCAGGGATGAGTGGCTCCCATCGTCCTCCCCGTGCAGACCTCACCAGGGGAAAGGATGGCAGATTGTCATGAGGCCACACAGAGATTCATCGCTCTGTCCCTCCCACTCACCCTCTCCAGTGAAACATGGCGAATACCTCCAAGACCTGCATCAAGCCACTCATGCACCTGGAGACACAGGAAATGGAAGAGGCCCACACGAGGTGTGGCCCCCGGACGGAGCACCTGGCTGTAGGGACGCAAGCTGCTGGGCCCGGTGCCAGTGGGGCAGGGCCCAGGGACCAAGCCGGCTGTCGTGGGTGAGCCTCTAGTGGCACCAGCCAGGCCTGGTGTCCAGTCCTGCCCTGCTGTCACTTACTGGCTCTGGCCTTGGTTTCTTTTTTCGTGTTTATTTTATTTTTTTTTTTGGGAAGGAATTTCGCTCTTGTTGCCCAGTGGCCCAATCTTGGCTCACTGCAACCTCCACCTGCTAGGTTCAAGCGATTTTCCTGCCTCAGCTTCCCGAGTAGCTGGGACTGCAGGTGTGTGCCAACATGGCCGGCTAATTTTGTATTTTTAGTAGAGACAAGGTTTCGAGATGTTGGCCACGCTGGTCTTGAACTCCTGACCTCAGGTGATCCGCCCGCCTTGGTCTCCTAGTGCTGGGATTACCATGAGCCACCATGCCTGGGGGTGGGCCTTGGTTTCCTCAGCAATAACCCTCCTTTGTGAGATTGTTGCTAAGATTCAAGGAGAGCACAGGGAGCAGGTGCCCGGTGCTAAGGAGGTGGCGCTTTGGGGGTCCTTGGCCAACCAGCACACACTTGATAGCACCGGGAACCAGGCAGTGTGAGGAAGTGGGCAACGTCCCTAGCCTCCTGAAGTTTAGGGGCCAGTGAAGAGATAGAGGATGAACCCACAGTTTTGCCAAAACATGGTATGTGGGCTGATCGCGGGTCATGGAGTCTCTGGCACACGAGGAGGAAACCAGTGCCCCACTGGGCAGAAGCAATATTGAAGGTGAAATCCTGAGGGCAAGTTCATTTAGCAAGAGAGGGAGGAGGGAGCCCCAGGAAGAGGGAACAGCAGGTGCCAAGGCCTGGTGGTCTTGAGGCACTAAGAGAAGGTCAGTGTAGGCCAGGCACGGTGGCTCACACCTGTAATCCCAGCACTTTGGGAGGCTGAGGTGGGCAGATCATGAGGTCAGAAGTTCAAGACCAGCCTGGTCAACATGGCAAAACCCCTTCTCTACTAAAAGAACAAAAATTAGCCAGGCGTGGTGGCGAGTACCTGTAATCCCAGCTACTTGGGAGGCTGAGGCAGGAGAATCACTTGAACTGGGAGGCGGAGCTTGCAGTGAGCTGAGATCACACCACTGTACTCCAGCCTGGTGACGAAACAAGACCCCATCTCAAAAAAAGAGAGAGAGAGAGAATGTCAGTGTGGCCAGAGAGGAGAGCCTGCCCAGGAGGGGCCGGAGTGGCCGTACAGGCTTTGTGAAGAGCACAGGAGATAACTGAGGGCTGGAAGTGGGAGCCAGGTCAGAGCTGCGCTGGAGAAAGACCCCGCTGGCTGCTGCCTGGAGCGCTAATGGTCACGGTGGAGGCTGGGCCCGGCCTGCTGGGAAGGTGAAGCCTGGGCAGGTCAGGAGGCGGTGCAGGCAGCCCTCTGGAGGCAGAGGGAGGTGGCCTGGACGTCCCCGCTCATTGCAGGCACCACACTGTCACTGCTGACAGTGGAGCCACAACTGCCTCATCTCAGGGCAGGAGCTAATTAAAAACCCTGGCCTCCTGCCAAACCCCAGCCCATTTACTGCAGGATTAGCTGTTGAGAGCTACTTAACTCTCAGGCAGAAGCCGGTGCCACCCCCAGTCACAGCATATAATGGCTTAGAGCATGGAGCCAGGTAGGACTCTGAACACCGGACCTGCCTTCTCTCACGGGCCTCTCCACAAACCTGCAGGTGAGTCTTTTCATCATCTCGGTTCTGTACCTGACGGAGAGGAGGCTCAGAGAGGGCAGATGACTTGCGGAGGCCATGAAGCCAGGAAGTGGCAGATTTGAATCTGGATCTGTGTTTCACCAAGATACCGACGAGATGAGAGCTGGAGTTGTCACTCCTCTGCTTTGTTAGAACATGTAAGCCTTACAGACTCAGAGAAGTGCTGGCGTCTGCGTAGCACTTGCTAGTTTACAAAGTCTGCTGGGACCTGTCCTTATTTTCATTTAATTCTCAAAACAACCTGAGGAGGTGGGCATGGAATTGCTCATTTAACATAGAGGGGACCAGGTACAGTGGCTCACAAATCCTAGCACTTTGAGAGGCCGAGGCAGGTGGATCACTTGAGGTCAGGAGTTCAAGACCAGCCTGGCCAACATAGCAAAACCTCATCTCTACTAAAATTACAAAAATTAGCTGGGTATGGTGGCTGGCATCTGTAATCCCAGCTACTCGGGAGGCTGAGACAGGAGAATCGCTTGAACCTGGGAGGCGGAGGTCGCAGTGAGCCGAGATTGTGATATTGCACTGCAGCCTGGACAAAAGGAGTGAGAATCTCAGAAACAGAACAAAACAAAACAAAACAAAACAGAGGGGGGAAGCTGAGGCTTGTCCATCTGGTGAAGAGCTGTCCTTGGATCAAACCCAGATGTGTGTCCTCAAATCCAGGGTCCCCTCCCCTGCACCACCTGCTTCTTGAGGGCATTGTCATAGTCAGAGGCTGTGCTCCACCCCAGGGCACCTTGGTGCCTCCTCTTGTCAGGCAGCTGGGGACCTGGTGTCTGTGTCCTCACTGAGCCGGCCGGCTTGGACACCGCTGGGGCTGAGGATGTGAGCTCACGTGCAGTGGCTCTCCTGCAAGGCTGACCTGGGCTCAGCTCTTTGGCCCTGCCGGGGCTGGAAAGCACGGTCCCTGGAGCTCAGCTGTCGGTGTCCCTCCCTGGTCCTGGGCCTGGGCTAGGCATGGAGGACCCCGTGGTAAGAGAGACCCAGGCCTGGCCTCGAGGCTCTATCAGTGAGACTGCTGGGGCTGCCAGAGAGGTGAGTGCCACTGCAGGGCCCCAGGAAGGAGCCCAGGTCTGCAGGGGACTGCAGCAGTCTCAGCGCCATCTTGCACTGTCTTCTGAAAACAGAAGAGGAATTCCTAAGCTCTTCGAGTCTGAGAAGGTGTCTGAGACATGGAGAACAGCTTGGGGGCAGGAGTATCTAGATGTGTCAGGGATGCACAGAGGGATGGACAGTGAGATGGAAAGGAGGTGAGCCACAGGCCAGCGCAGGTGGGGCCACGGGAGGCCAAATGCCACGGTGTCTACCCGGAGGGCAGTGGGGGCCAGCAGGGCAGGGAAGTGGCAGCAGTTGCATTGTATAAGCCTCCCTCTGCTGCCACAGGTGTGGGGTAGACTGCAGGTTGGGGCTGGCAAGGGGAGGAGGCAGGATCCCCAGGAAAGAGGCCTCCTGGGGGTGCTGGGGAGGCTGGGCTGGGGCAAGGGTTCCCATGGAACAGGGAGGGAGCCTTCTTGAAAACTCAGATGGGCGCCATTGCACTATGGGGGCAGGGCTGCTCTGCTCCCTGCCCACCCCTGCCCATCCCTGCCCATCCTGCCTACCGAGTGCTCTGTCCTTGGGGCCAGCATTTGCCCTTTCAACTGTGGTTTTCAGATGAATCACTGATGTGGCTTCTCCCACCGTGCCCAGCTCTCTGTGGCCCAAGTCTCCTCCCCTAGTAGACAGTGGTGGGGCAGGGAGTTACCAGGCATGGGCTGAGATCCAGCTCTGAACACCAGGGCTGCTGCCATCAGCAGCTCAGGACGCATATCGGGCCTCAGTTTCCTCCTCTGTAAAATGGGAGCAATAATGTGGCCTTGCCTACCTCACACTCCGGCCACTTCTGACTTATCTTCCAGGTCCTCATGTGCCTTTATCCTGTCATTCCTTCCACAAGCATGCACTGCATGCCAGGCTCCCCAGCTACTGGAGACACTCAGTTCCCCTCCACTCCCCACCCCCCGGCAAGGGCTATGCTTTGGCAGGACAGACAGCATAGAGACAAGCCAGGGGCCAGGCATGGTGGTTCACACCTGTAATCCCAGCACTTTGGGAAGCTGAGGTGGGCAGATTACCA
This sequence comes from Callithrix jacchus, assembly GCF_049354715.1. Classification (NCBI taxonomy): domain Eukaryota; kingdom Metazoa; phylum Chordata; class Mammalia; order Primates; family Cebidae; genus Callithrix; species Callithrix jacchus. The sequence goes on from NC_133502.1 coordinate 187,065,597, forward strand.
GGTCAGGAGTTTGAGGCTAGCCTGACCAATATGATGAAACCTGATCTCTACTGAAAAAATACAAAAATTAGACGGGCATAGTGGCACACGCCTGTAATCCTAGCTATGGCTTGAACCCGGGAGGCAGAGTTTGCAGTGAGCTGAGATTTTGCCACTACACTCCAGCCTGGGCAACAGAGCGAGACTCTGTTGCAAAAAAAAAAAAAAAAAGATGTAAGCCAGGGCATGGCAGCAGACACCCTTATTCCAGGAGACACTGATGGAACCCTGAGCCCTGGACGCCCAGGAAGCCCTAGGGAGGGGGCTGGATCCTGGACAGACTGAGTGCAGGGCTCGCTGAGGGGTGCGTGGGAGAGAAAAGAGCAAACGCAACTCCAGGGCTTGGGCCTGAGCATCAGGAGCACATTTGCTCGGACTCAGAGGGCTTGGGGACGAGGAGCAGTGCTCTGGATGCATGAGGTGGCAGTGCCCTCAGGCCCCATACGGGGCTGTGGAGCATGGTCTGGAGCTTGGGGAGGGGTCTGAGCAGCAGATTGTGTGGAGGGAGAATGGGCCCGCAGAGCAGAGCCTTCACCGCAGCACAGGCAGAGAACGGAAGGGCTCGGAGGAAGGGCCCCGGCTGCGCCAGAGGCCAGAGGTCACCAAGACGAGGGTGACCTAGCAAAGCTGCCCGTGGGGTGGGGCAAAACCAGGAGGGCAGCGGGTCCTGGAACCAAGAGGAGGCGGGTGCTGTGAGGTGGGAGGCCTGCTGTGTCCAATGCCATGAGAGGAGGAGGGTCAGCTGCAGGGAGCGCCTGCTCTGAGAAGACCACTTTGACCCTCAAACCAGCCGGAAGCCCCCAAACCTGCTCTAATGGTGGGAATCATGTCGATCACTGCCCTCCCGAGGGAGAGACCTCTCCTCGTGCTCAAAGCACCTTAGAGCCACACCGGCCCCTCTGCGCCTTCTACAACCCCATGACATGGCTCCTCTGCTTGGCATCCCCACTGGGGAAACTGAAGCCTGGGGCACCCAGCCCACACTCACAGAAATGAGTAAGCCGCAGAGCTGAAACCTGTGCTTTTAAGCGCCCTGCTGACTTCGACTTTCTTTTTTCCTGAATGGGTCATGACGGCGTAAGAGCTGATCTACCCAGCTGACTGAGAGTTTAGCTTGCTGTACTCCCTCTGTGTTCCCAGCTCTGTACAGGGCCTGACACATACTATGTGCTCAGCTGACATCAGTTTAAGGAAAGAATGAATGAATTTCTGTTTGTTTGAGTAGTCTCACTCTGTCGCCCAGGCTGGAGGGCAGTGGTGCAATCTCGGCTCACAGCAACCTCTGCCTCCCAGACTCAAGCAATTCCCATGCCTCAGCCTCCTGAGTAGCTGGGATTATAGACATGCAATACCCCACCCAGCTAATTTTTGTATTTTTTATAGAGATAGGATTTCCCCATGTTGGCTAGGCTGGTCTCCAGCTCCCAACCTCAGGTGATCAGCTCACCTGGGCCTCCCAAAGTACTGGGACTACAGGTGTGATCCACTGCAACTGGCCTGAATGAATGAATTTAATGACAGGTGTGAAAGAGCCCTAGAAATGGTAAGCCCTTCCGCAAATGATAATTGAGGGCCTACTATGTGGGGGGCCCTGTGCTAGAGGCTGGGGCTGCGTGTGGCAGGGAACAGGCTGAGAGGCACCCAGCCTCACAGAGCTGGCTTTGGGGAAGAAATGGAATAAGAGATCAGGGACCTACAGATGACGAGGGCAGAGGCAAGCGGGGTGGCAGAGAAGTAGCCATGGGAGGGCCTCTCTGAGAGAAGTAGTCCTGGAGGGCCTCTCTGAGAGAAGTAGTCCTGGAGGGCCTCTCTGAGCTGGGGACACGGGAGCGGGGTCCAGAAAGGCAAGAAGGAGATCTCCAGGAGGCACTCCAGGTGCTGGAACACAGAGAACAAGGAGGGCCCACGAGGCCTCTGCTGTTGAAGGGCCTGCAGGCAGGGCTGACAGTGCCACCTGTGAGTCATCCATTCCTGGGCTCCACCCCCGTCCCTGCTGCCCCAGCCCCTCCCAGCAGCCTCCATGGGTCTTCAGTTCTTGCTCCCTCCAGCTCCCATCTTCCTGGGGGTGTGAGCTCCGTGCCCTCCCTGCCTGGCCTTTGCAGGCACTGCCCCCGAGGAGGCAAAGCCATTTTTCCAGACTCGGCCCAATGGGGTTGCACACTCTGCTCCTAGTCCTCACTGTCCCAAAGCTGCCACCTGCGGTTCCGGTCCACCCTCTGCCGCTTCTAGTTTGTAGTTTCCAGCCTTGATTCATTTATCCATCACCACAGGTGCTCCCGGGTCCTCTGTGCCTGGAGGGAACGTCTTTTTCCTGGACTCTCTCCTTCCCCCATCCTGCCGAGGCCCTAAGGGGCATCCACAGTGAACCTGGAGGCTCAGGGCTGCTTCAGCAATGCAAACGCAGCAGCAGCTCTGGGCCCCGGGTTCTCTTTCCCTCCCAGCCCAGACTCTCACCTCAACTGTCCTCCCCAGGGGCAGGGGATGTGGAGGCAGCAGGAAGCTCCTACTGTGCGTCAGGCATCCAACTGGTGCCTCAAAAGTGCTCTCCTGCAGATCACCCCAGGTCAGGAGTTTGAGATCAGCCTGGCCAACATGGTGAACCCCGTCTCTACTAAAAATACAAAATTAGCCAGGCATGGTGGTGCGCACCTGTAATCCCAGCTACTTGGGAGGCTGAGGCAGGAGGATCCCTTGAACCTGAGAGGGGGAGGTTGTAGTGAGTCGAGATCACACCATTGCACTCCAGCCTGGGCAAAAAGAGTGAAACTCCATCTCAAAAAAGAAAAAAAGTGCTCTCCATCCATGTTCACTTGGTGGGCAGGGTCTATCTGTACCCCCATTTCCAGAGGAGAAAACTGAGGCTCAGAGAGGGCCCAAACTTGACGAGAGGGCTTGCTCCCACCCTGCTGGCACTTAGCCTAGTGATGGCACACATGAGACACTTTGCAGACATTCCTGGAAGCACAGGCAGGGAGGTGAGAGGAGGAGGAGGAGGAAGGCAGGAGTCACTGAAGCAGGGAGGAAGCTGGGACCAGAAGTCAAGCCCATGGCTCTGAGATTTGCTCCTCCTTCACTGATACCCTGACCCAGTCCCTATGGTCCGGGCCCTTCTTTGTAGGGCAGGAGCTGGGGTTGCTTAGCAAGCGGGGGACTCAGGGTTAAGATCTCGCCTGGCCCTGTTCTGCCGCTCACCCACTGGGCCTGCATTGAATAGGAATCCATAGGGCTGGGTGACAATGAGCATGGGGGGCCAGCAGAGAAACTCCCTCCCCAGGCAGGGGCCACCTGCAGTGTGAGCAGGAGCTGTCCAGGTAAGGAGCCGGACCCAGCTACCCCATCCTGCACTCCAGCCCCAACTCTGCCACACACTTACTATTGACCCTGGGCAAATCACAACCTCTGAGCGTCACCTTCCAGAGCTGTGAAATGGGAAGAAATCTCCCTGTGGAGCTATGGTGGAGGGTGTGTGGAAGGGTGTGTGGGAGGGCACCTGTGCCAGTGGCTGGTAGCCCTTTCTTCCCTTTCAGCCTCCTGGGATCAAAAATCCCGGGCAGGGATTCCCTAATCTGTGGAGCTGGAGTGGTAGGCAGGAGGTTCCTGCAGGTCCTCTCAGGTTCTCAGCGGGATCAAAAGGGGCCCCACGGCAGCACAGGGAGTGGCACAGGAGAGGTGCCCTCAGTCCCAGTACAAGGGGCCACCAGGGCCACCTGTTACAGATGTGGATGTGCCCTCACCAGGCAAGGACACAGCAGCTTCTCTGCTCCCCGGAGGCACCCCAGCCTGTGGCGTGTGGGTGGAGGGCTGCGTGGCTGTGAGTGTTCATGCCTACCTTCTTCCAGAGCAGCAGGGCTGTGCCCACAACACTCAGGACGCTCAGGAGGCCGGTGAAGCCAAACAGCAGGAGCTTCTGGGGGCTCCGCGGGGGCTCTCGGTACCCTGTGTCTAGGAGGAAGGGCAGGGGAGCAGAGGGGTCAGTGACCCAGGAGAAGGCGGGGCACACCCACCTGATGTTCTCCCTCACCCAGGACCTGTTTTCGATGCTCCCCTGCTGATGCACTCCACACTCCACTAGGGTACCAGGGAACCAGGCCTCGGGCCTTCGTTGTCCCCCTGGGTCCTTTTCTTTTCTTTTCCTTTTCTTTCTTTTTCTCTCTCTCTCCCTCCCTCCCTCTCTCCCTTCCTCTCTCTCTCTCTCTCTCTCTCTCTCTCTCTCTCTCTCTCTCTCTCTCTCTCTCTCTGTCTTTCTCCCTTTCTTTTTTTTTTTTGAGATGGTGTTTCACTCTCATTGCTCAGGCTAGAAGCAGGATCTCGGCTCACTGCAACCTCTGCCTCCCAGGTTCAAGTGATTCTCCTGCCTCAGCCTCCTGAGTAGTTGGGATTACAGGCATGTGCCACCACGCTGGGCTTATTTTTGTATTTTTAGTAGAGGTGGAGTTTCTCCATGTTGGTCAGGCTGGTCTCGAACTTCCAACCTCAGATGATCCAACCGCCTCGGCCTCCCAGAGTGCTGGGATTACGGGTGTGAGTCACTGAGCCTGGCCTCCCCTTGGTCCTTTTTATGTTCACTGCCTTGATTCTCTGTAAGGACAGGGACCACCTCGTTTGCTCCCCCAGTGCCCCAGTGGCCTGGCTCCCCTGAGGGCTGCCTGCAGGGCTGTGAGCCCGTTGTCTCCCCTCTCGGGGTCTCTTCTTCTCCCTGTGTGAGGTGGTGATAATGGGGTGAATGTGGCTAGGGCTGAAGGAAGTGGGTTTATATCGGGACGGATGGGGAGGGGCGCTGCACCTGGGCTAGGTAAGGCCCAGCCCTCCCTCTGTGCCATCCTCCTGTCCCTCCTGCTGTCATCCATTCCTCCTTCCCCTTTACCCCATCCATCCATCCATCTGGCTGGCAAAAACACACGGGGTGCCAACCATGTGCCAGGCACATGGTGATTTCCCCAACACCGCCTATAGTCAGGCACCAGCCCCTATGGGCACCATCTCCCTCATCTTCATCCAAGTCCTTGGAAGGCAGAGGATTGCCATGAAAACCAGGCCCAAGCTAACATCAGGCAAGCAGTGGGACAGGGGTGCAAACCCAGGCCTATGGGATTTGGAAGCCCCCAGCTCCTTCCAGGGGATTGCAGAGGTAGGTCAGAGAATCAGGGCTTCAGTGAGGGGCTCCCTCATAACTTTTGGGGTCATCACTCCTTTGAGAATGAGATGAAAACTAGCTGGTTGTGGTGACTCACACCTGTAATCCCAGCACTTTGGGAGGCTGAGGCAAGAGAAATGCTTGAACCCTGGAGATGGAGGTTGCAGTGAGCAGAGATTGTGACACTGCACTCCAGCCTCGGTGACACAGTGAGACTCCGTCTCAGAAAAAAAAAAAAAGATGGCCAGGCGTGGTGGCTCACACCTGTAATCCCAGCACTTTGGGAGGCTGAGGTGGGTGGATCACAAGGTCAAGAGATCGAGACCTTCCTGGCCAACATGGTGAAACCCCGTCTCTACTAAAAATACAAAAAATTAGCCCGGCGTGGTGATGAGTGCCTGTTGTCCCAGCTACTTGGGAGGCTGAGGCAGGAGAGTTGCTTGTAACTGGAAAACGGAGGTTGCAGTGAGCCAGGATAGCACCACTGCACTCCAGCCTAGTGATAGAGTGAGACTCTGTCTCAAAAAATAAATAAATAAAAATATCTTACCTTGGATTCAGGAAAAGAAAAATACATAAATAAAAATAAAAAAGAGAACGTGATGAAAACTAAAAACCTGTACCTTTAAAGGTATATTATACATGAGCCAAGTGCTCACATACACGAGGCCCCCACAAGAACATACATATACCTGGCTAGTTCTACAGAAGTCCACCACGCCGTGATGCCCGTGCACACTGAGACCAAGGGCCCGAGTGAGCTCTCTCAGGTCACCTTCCAGAGGCATCTAGGGGCCGATCTGCAAGCCACCCTTCCCTTTCCCATACGCAGGTGGAGCCCTGGCACAGCTGCAGGCTGGGGCCCTCTGAAAAGGCTGGGTCCTGCTTTGCCAACACTGGCAGAGAAGGCAAACCATTCTCTATTTCCGTTTTTTTTTTTTTTTAAGATGGGGGTTTCTCCACGATGGCCAGGCTGGTCTTGAACTCCTGACCTCAGGTGATCCACCCACCTCGGCCTCCCAAAATGCTAGGATTACAGGCTTGAGCCACTGCCTTTTTTTTTTTTTTTTTTTTTGAGATGGAGTTTCGCTTTTGTTGCCCAGGCTGGAGTGCAATGGCACGATCTTGGCTCATGGCAACCTCTGCCTCCCAGTTCAATCAATTTTCCTGCCTCAGCCTTCTGGGTAGTTGGGATTACAGGCATGCACCACCATGCTGGCTAATTTTTTTGTATTTTTAGCAGAGACAAGGTTTCTCCATGTTGGTCAGGCTGGTCTTGAAATCCCAACCTCAGGTGATCCTCCCTTCTTGGCCTCCCAAAGTGCTGGGACTACAGATGTGAGCCACCATGCCCGGCTTTCCTTTCCTTTTTGTTTTTGAGACAGAGTTTTGCTCTTGTTGCCCAGGCTGGAGTGCAATGGTATGATCTAGGCTCACTGCAACTTCCAAATTCTGGGTTCAATCGATTCTCGTGGCTTAGCCTTCGAGTAGCTGGGACTATAGGCACCCACCACCACACCCAGCTAATTTTTTTGTTTTTAGTAGAGACAGGGTTTCACCACACTGGCCAGGCTGGTCTCAAACTCCTGACCTCAGGTGATCCACTGCCTTGGCCTCCCAAAGTGCTGGGATTACAGGCATGAACCACCGCACTTGGCCCCATTCTCTATTTCTGATCCGGAGTCCCAAACTGCTGGTTGAAATCTCTGGGTCCTTTGCCCCCGGAAGAGCCACAGAGGAAGCCTCACCTCTGACCAGGATGAAGGTGCCATTGCCTCTTGCCATGGTGTGTGGCCAGTGGACAGAGCAGTAGTAGGTGCCGGTGGCTGATGCATCCGGCGGCACAAGGGTGACCAGGCAGTTCAGGGTGTAGGTCTGGTTCTCTATGCCCGATCCAGGGTGGCAGTCGGTTGGCTTCTCAGGGCTCCTCTGCCCATGGAGATCTTCATGAAAGTAGCTGACTGTGAAAGCCTTGAATTGGGAGGTGTACGGGTAGCTGATCCTGCAGCTGAAGGAGACAGGTGAGTTGGCCAGGGAGGCCACGATGGGCAGGCTGCTGTGGGTCACTGACTGTCCTCCTGGAGGGGAAGCAAAGGGAGAGAGTGACAGGTCACTTCAGGCTGCCTCAGTCCCACCCACTTGCAGGTTAAAACAAGGCTTGTGGGCAGGCACCGTGGCTCACGCCTGTAATCCCAGCACTTCGGGAGGCTGAGACAAGCAAATTACCTGAGGTCAGGAGTTTGAGACCAGCCTGGCCAACATGGTGAAACCCTCGTCTCCACTAATACAAAAATTAGCCAGGCATGGTGGCGGGCGCCTGTAGTCCCAGCTACTCGGGAGGCTGAGGCAGGAGAATTGCTGGAACCTGGGAGGTGGAGGTTGCAGTGAGCTGAGATCATGCCACTTCACTCCAGCCTAGGTGACAAGATCGAGCTCCATCTCAAAAAAACAAAAAAAACAAAAGACAAGTTTCATGCCTCCTGTGCCCCTACCTCTGCAGCTGCAGCCCCTGCCTCTCCTGCACTTGCTGTGCGTCGGACTTGTGCCAGGCACATTACACACACCGCTCTGCCTCTCCTAATATACCCCTAGGCAACACGAGAGCCCCTGTTTTACAAAGGGGAAGAGTCTGAGGGGCAGGGAGCTGAAGCACCTAGCTCCTGATCCCTCAGCAGGTAGAGGGTGGAGCTACAACCCCATTCAGGGCTGGGAGACACCAGAGCCTGCTCTCCTAACCCCTCTCCTTCCCGAAGTCCAAGAGGCCACGTGAAATAAACGCCCAGGCCTGAGAAGAGTGAAAGCTGGTGATGGATGAGAAATAACGAAGGAAGCAAGAAAACGAAAGAAAGAAACGCAAGCGTTTCCTGGTGGTAGACAGAGAGGCAGGTCTAGCCACAGGTCTCCCGTGCCAGAGGAAGAGGGCGCACAGGTGGCAGCAGACAAACCTCTCCTGGACTCGGAAAGGATGTGTCAGGTTTTTGGTTTTTGGTTTTGTTTTTTTTTTTTAATTTTTTATTGGATTTTAGGTTTTGGGGTACATGAGCAGAGCATGCAAGACAGTTGTGTAGGAACACACATGGCAGTGTGCTTTTCTTTCCTTCTCCCCTTCACCCACATTTGGCGTTTCTCCCCAGGCTATCCCTCCCCACCTCCCCCTCCCACTGGCCCTCCCCTTTTCCCCCCAATAGACCCCAGTGTTTAGTACTCCCCTTTCTGTGTCCATGTGTTCTCATTTTTCATCACCCGCCTATGAGTGAGAATATGCGGTGTTTCATTTTCTGTTCTTGTGTCAGTTTGCTGAGGATGACGTTCTCCAGATTCATCCATGTCCCTACAAACGACACGAACTCATCATTTCTGATTGCTGCATAATATTCCATGGTGTATATGTGCCACATTTTTCCAATCCAGTCTATTATCAGTGGGCATTTTGGTTGATTCCAGGTCTTTGCTATTGTAAACAGTGCTGCAATGAACATTCGTGTACATGTGTCCTTGTAGTAGAACGATTTATAGTCTTTTGGATATATACCCAGTAATGGGATTGCTGGGTCAAATGGAATTTCTATTTCTAAGGCCTTGAGGAATCGCCACACTGTCTTCCACAATGGTTGAACTAATTTACACTCCCACCAACAGTGTAAAAGTGTTCCTTTTTCTCCACATCCTCTCCAGCATCTGTTGTCTCCAGATTTTTTAATGATCGCCATTCTAACTGGCGTGAGATGGTATCTCAATGTGGTTTTGATTTGCATCTCTCTGAAGGAAATCTAGGCAAAACTATCCAGGACATAGGAGTAGGCAAGGACTTCATGAACAAAACACCAAAAGCATTGGCAACAAAAGCCAAAATAGACAAATGGGACCTAATCAAACTCCACAGCTTCTGCACGGCAAAAGAAACAGTCACTAGAGTGGATCGGCAACCAACAGAATGGGAAAAAATTTTTGCAGTTTACCCATCTGACAAAGGGCTGATATCCAGAATTTACAAAGAACTCAAACGGATTTACAGGAAAAAAACAAACAAGCCCATTCAAAAGTGGGCAAAGGATATGAACAGACACTTTACGAAAGAAGACATATATGAGGCCAACAATCATATGAAAAAATGCTCATCGTCACTGGTCATCAGAGAGGTTTTTGGTTTTTTTTTTGAGACGGAGTTTCACTCTTGTTGCCCAGGCTGGAGTGCAGTGGCGCCATCTCGGCTCACCTGGGCTCACTGCAACCTCCCCTCCCAAGTAGCTGGGATTACAGGCATGCACCATCACACACGGCTAATTCTGTATTTTTAGTAGGGATGGAGTTTCTCCGTGTTGGTCAGGCTGGTCTGGAACTCCCGACCTCAGGTGATCCGCCCGCCTCAGCCTCCCAAAGCGCTGCGATTACAGACATGAGCCACCGCGCCCAGCCAGTTAGGTTTTTATCTAGTATAACAGGCAACATCCTGAGAGTGGTTTTTCCAACAATGCAGACGTGCTGCACGTGGGGCCATTTCGGCTGTGATCATCATGTCAACGGACGGTGACAAGGCCAGTTTTGCAGGAGCCACCCCTCCCCCCCAATCATCAGAGGCACTTCAGGAAACAGTTTGAAAATTCGCAAAGCAGCAGCCCTCCCTGGGGGGCCTCTAACCCCTGCTGCAGGCCTCTGGGATGCTGTTTGGATCCTGGGCTGGGGTCAGCAGCCACCCCCTGCCCCAGACTTCAGCCGCTCAGGCCCCTCAGCTTCAACGCTCCCAGTTGCTCCAGGCCCCGCCTTCTCTAGCAGCTGAGCAGCAGACAGTTCTAAATTGAGGTTGGCAGCCAGCAGCCAGGAACATGCAGGCCGGTTAGTTACTTGGGAGAAGATAGTGCGTTTGAGATGCTCAGAGGAGCCACAAGATTTATTTTGTTGGGGAAAGTGAGGCGCGGGCGCTGCCTGTGGTGTGGGCCTGGAGTGAGGCCAGGCTGACTTCCCAGGTCTCTTGAGTTCAGCTCTGAGCCAGAGTTCTGGGAAGGGGGTCCCAAAGGGAGGCCAGCCTTCTGGAAGATGCGGGACAGACACGGAGTCGGCCCCGCGCTTCAGTTAATCCCTCAAAACTTTGGCCACGCTGATATTTTGAGCTTCCCATTGAGCCACTAAAGAGACACCCCCAGGCTAGGCAGTGTTTCATGGATGTAATCCCAGCACTTTGGGAGGCCCAGGCAGGTTGATCACCTGAGGTCAGGAGTTCAAGACCAGCCTGGCCAAACATGGCAAAACGCCATCTCTACTAAATACACAAAAATTAGCCAGGCATGGTGGTGGGAGGCTGTAATTCCAGCTACTTGGGAAGCTGAGGCAGGAGAACGTTTGAACCTGGGAGGCGCAGGTTGCAGTGAGCTGAGATTGTGCCACTGCACTCCAGCCTGGGCGACAAGAGCAAGACCCCATCTCAAAAAAAAAAAAAGATTGTACAAGACAAGAGGGGTGGGGTGAACCACAAAGGACATCGCCGCCGACACCACCCTGCAGCCCCACACAACACTCACAGGCCACTTCCCCCTCTGTGCCCCTACCTTGTGGGCCCCTCGAACTGTGACCTCCATCTCCTCACCGGGGCCTCCTGCTCCTCCTCACAGTGAAGCTAAGAGGCCACTCCAGGGGGAGGGCAGTTACACAGTCAGCACCATGAAACCTTCCTGTTTCTCCTAGGCAGGAAGACTTCAGACCAATTGTCTTTAAAAATTCTCTCTGTCCGAAGTATCCTTCTAGAAAACGATGAACTCTGCTATCGCAATTACGCCGAACTTTATAATTCCAGGGAAATCTATAAAAACAGATGGCCATGGTTCCGTATTCTTTTGGGATTTGTTATTTTAAGGTCAGAGCGTTAGGATCATGAAACGTTCAGCTCTGGCTCAGGTCTGCCACAGCGAGGAGAGGTTTCGAAGCAAGAACCTCAGACCTCTGATGAAACTGCTGTCTCTGAAAAGTGAAGAGAGGAAGCAGTCTCTGACCAGCTCCATCAGTAACAACAGCCAGGCTGGAGACATCAGGCCAAAAAACCCAGGGAGAGGAGAGGAAGCCTGCAGCTGCTGCCAAGGCCTCCAGGTTCTGGCCTTCGGATGTAGCTCACCGCCTCCCCTGCCTTCCTTTCACTGGGCGTCAGTACCCCTGAGCTGGACCCCTGCAACTGCCCAGCTCCCAGCCCATCTCCTGGCCCCGTGCCTCCCAGAGGCCCCTTCAGCGGTGCAGGCCGTAGAGGTCCAGGCCCTAGCTGGCTGCTGACTAGAGGCGGTTCCCCATGACAGCTCAGTGCTGAAGATAGGTTTCATGGCCATTTCCAAGTCCACAAATGCTTTTCAGCTGTTGTTTGCAGCACTTCCGTGGGGGTCCTGAACAGGCCATGAACGTGCCCCACGGGACTCGAGGCCAACCCTACAAGCACCCGGAGCCCAGGGCCAGCCTCCCACGTGCCTCCACCAGCTTGATCAGTGGGGACAGACAAGGAGGGGTCTGGGCGGGAAAGAGAAGAGGGACCTCGCCCCTCCCCATCTCACAGGACCCCAGGGGACATGGAGAACCACTTCAGCATCAGAGCTTGAAGTTTCGTCTGTTACACAGGGTTAGAGATGCGAAGAACTGGGACTCGTGTGTGACTTTCGGTGACCAGAGGACTTTGACTTGGAGGAACTAGGTTTTGCCGGGAGAAATCCTCCAACACCAAGGCGTCTAGAGGGCCCAGGACCTGCTCCCGCTGCTTTTCTGGTCATTCTCCAGGTCCCAGGGACCTGGGGCAGGTGGAGCTGGGACTGGCCCTGGGGCACAGGGAGGAAGTGTCTCAAGGAGCCCCAGGTGTTTTCTGTGCAGGGAATGCATTGGATCCCAACCTTTTAGAGAACTTAGGAGGATTCTCCATTTGCCCGCCGGTGGAGAGCGGGGCCTGGAGGTGGCTGCAAGGAACTCCCCTCAGACTTGGGGAGGGCAGATTTGGGGCACAGGGTGAGGAAGGGCGGGTGAGGACATGAACTCCCCGGCCTGCCCTGCCGGGAGGGAAGACTGCAGGGGCAGGGAGAGTTTGGATCCTCGGGAATTTTCTGGATAGGAGCCTCTTGAGCCTGGTGAATGTGGACGGGATGGTGCAGGGAGAGGGGAGAGGGCACCCAGGTGAGGACCATGGGGGAGGAGGGGTGGAGCAGGAGGGCAGCAGGGCCACCAGAGGCAGGGTTGCTGCAGGTGTCTGGGAGGGCCCCGCCCCAGGGCTTGGCTATTTGTTCTGAGCCTTCAGCTCCTCCCCTGTGCCTCCCCACCCCCACACAGCTGCAAGCACAGACATCTCCTCTGGGCAGCACCGTGCATCCCAGCTCAGTCTGCCCACGCTGCTGTAGCACTATACCGGAGACTGTGTTTTGGGGCGGCACACTGCCCCCATCCCTCACTTCCCTGCAGCTCCAGGGAGGTTTCTCCCACACTGTGGGGAAGCCTTGGGCCTGGCCGGAAACAGGGGCGATGAGCACGGGTGTCTGGGGAAAGCCCATGTTCTGGAGGCAACAGGCCTGGATTCAGCTCCTGGCTCTGCCACTTCAAGGCTGTGCAACCTTGGGCAGGCGGCTTAACTTCTCTGACCTCAGTGTCTCCCCGCAACACAAGGAGAGCAACAATGCCAACCTTCAGGGACTGTGGCCGGATTCACTGGACCTGGAACCCAGCTCCTTGCCAAGGGCCAGGCTGCCTTTCTCCAGGGGACGAGAATGAGGTAGGGAGTCCTTGAGGATTTTCAAAGGCAAATGCCAGCTGGGAGTGGTGGCTCAAGCCTGTAACCTCAACACATGTGAGCAGATCACATGAGGTCAGGAGTTCAAGACCAGCCTGGCCAACAGGGTGAAACCCTATCTCTACTAAAAATACAAAAAATTAGCTGGGCGTAGTGGCACACGCCTATAGTCTCAGATACTTGGGAAGGTGAGGCAGGAGAATAGCTTGAACCCAGGGGGCGGAGGTTGCAGTGAGCCGAGATTGAGCCACTGTACTCCAGCCTGGGCAACAAGAGCTATCTCTGTTTCAAAAAAAAAAAAAGAGGCAAATTTGGGGGTTTGGGAAAGCTCTGGTTAAATGACACGCCCTCAGCACAGGGGACACAGGCCCTGATGGTCCAGGCACAGCAGGACCCCCTGGGGCCTGTCTCTGACCCAGGCTGGGGCACCAACCCCGTCCCGGGCACTGGCCTGGCCCAGCTGAAGTCCCCTCTGTGGTGTGATATTTGAGGGCTCTGGGCATGAACAGCCCTCTGCCTACAGCTTCCAGCTCCTCTTCTGCCACCCTTCTTGGGAAAGACTTTGCCAACCGCCCGAGGGTGCCTGAGTCCTTCCTTTTCCAGTTCTTATGAATCTGTGGCTGCTTGAACTTGGGGTTTGAGAGCTGGGCAGAGTTACTACTGTCCCACCCCTGGCACAGGGACCCCATGCTGAATGAGTCCCCGGTGGGATGTGCCCCCACGTGTTTGTGTGCCCACCTGGCAGCTTTCCTGTGGCTCACTGATGTTCAGGATCAGACCTGCCTGCTGCCAGTACATGCCCCCCCACCCTCCACCTCAACAGCTCCCATCCGGCCCCCCCTCCCGCCCAACCCGGGCTGCCTCTGTGGCTCTGAGCCCCTAGTGATCCACAGACTCATCCCGCTCCTGCCCTGCCTGAACCGGCAGAGGCTCCCTGCTGGAGAGACCCAGGAAGGAGTCTGCAATCAGTGTACAGGGTCAAGACAAGCAATTAGAAAAAACAGAACATGAAGCATTTCATGCGTAGTAAGGGCACTGTTTGCGACCTTCTGCTTTCAGTTATATTCATACAATTGGGTTCAGACAGGGTCACGCTAAAACATGCATCTCTTAACTTTGGGCCACTGCTAAAAAAATGGAAAGTCCCTGGCCTGGAGGATCCAGTTCCTGCCTCACAGGCCCTGCACAGCCCTGCTCTCTGGCCCTCACTCGCCTGCTCCCGCGTAGATATTGGGCTGCCACAATCCAGCGCCGTAGCCTGTGCTATCCCAGCTGCGGGGACGTCTTACCCACTCCTTTCTCTCCTGGGCTTTGGGGGTCCCCCGTCTGTCTCCAGGACTTGCTCGCTTCCTTCCTGAGCCACTCCTGGCTGTCTGGCTTCCTGCACAGCACAGCCTCTCAGGCATTGCTGTTATGCCATGTGATCAGAAGAGCCAATGTTCCCTGGGAATGGTGTCACCTTTTGCAGATGACAAAACTGAGCCTCAGAGGAGGGAAGACGTTTGCCCAGTGTTGGTAGACATGGGATTTTAAGCTGGGTCCCTCTGAGTCTGTAACCCCCCCACTTCTCTCTCTCTCTCTCTCGACGGAGTTTCACTCTTCTTGGCCAGGCTAGAGCACAGTGGCATGGTCTAGGCTCCCCATAACCTCCGCCTCCCGGGTTCAAGTGATTCTCCTGCCTCAGCCTCCCAAGTAGATGGGATTACAGGCATGCACCACCACGCCCAGCTAATTTTGTATTTGTGGTATAGATGAGATTTCTCCATGTTGGTCAGATGGTCTCGAACTCCCGACCTCAGGTGCTCTGCCAACCTCAGCCTCCCAAAGTGCTGGGATTACAGGTATGAGTCGCTGTGCCTGCCACCCCACTGTTAACCATTGTATTATACTATACTAAACTATACAACAATTTTAAAACCTCAGACTGGATGTGGTGGTCACACCTGGAATCTCAGCAATTTGGGAGGCTGAGGTGGGAGGATCTCTTGAGCCAGGGCTTTAAGACCAGCCAAGGCAATATAGCGAGACCCCGTCTCTACTAAATAAATAAATAAATTAGCCAGGTGTGATGGCATGCCTGCAGTCCTAGCTACTCAAAGATCACTTGAGCCTGGGAATTCGAGGCTGCATTGAGCTGTGATCATGCCACTGCACTCCAGCCTGGGTGACAGAGAGAAACCCTGAGAAAACAAACAGGCCGGGGCAGTGGCTCACACCTGTAATCCCAGCACTTTGGGAGGCGGAGGTGAGTGGGTCACCAGAGGCCAGAAATTTGAGACCATCCTGGCCAACATGGTGAAACTCTGTCTCTACTAAAAATACAAAAATTAGCTGGGCATGGTGGGGGGCACCTTTAATCCCAGGTACTCAGGAGAATCGCTTGAACCCAGGAGGTGGAGGTTGCAGTGAGCCGAGATCACACCACTGCACTCCAGCCTAGGTAAAAGAGCGAACCTCCATCTCAAACAGACCCCTCAAAGCAAGCAAGAGAAAAAATTCTCAAAGGAAAGAAATATACATTTTTTTTTTTTTTTTAGAGAGGCAGGTTTTACCATATTGGCCAGGATAGGCTTATCTCAAACACCTGACCTTGTGATCCACCCACTTTGGCCTCCCAAAGTGCTGGGATTATAGGCTTGAGCCACCATGCCCTGCCTGGAAAGAAATATACTTTTTTAAAGGGAGTCAGAAGTTCAGAGGCTGTTTCCTTAAATTTGGGTCATGTAATAGGTAGACAGGGCCAGCAACATGCAGTGGCCTGGGGACAATGCTAGTCGGAAATGGCCCTAAGCACTGGGGAACTGTTCCCTCAGCTCCAGCAGTGCCTGCAGCTCCCCAAACAGAAGTGACCCCACAAACCCTCTACAGACTGGCCCTGTGACAGGGTGAGGTGGCTCGTGCCTCTAATCCCAGCACTGTGGGAGGCTGAGGCAGGTGGATCACCTGAGGTCAGGAGTTGCAGACCAGCCTGGCTAACATGGTGAAACCCTGTCTCTACTAAAAATACAAAAATTAACTGGGTGTGCAGGCACGTGCCTGTGATCCCAGGTATTTGGGAGGCTGAGGCAGGAGAATTGCTTGAACCCCGAAGGCAGAAGTTGCCATGAGCCGAGGTCGAGCCACTACACTGCAGCCTGGGCAACAAAAGTGAAACTCCGTCTCAAAAAAAAAAAAAGAAAATGCTTCCATGGCTTCCTCTCACCCCCAGAATCTGCCACCCGCCATCACCCCGGTCCCTCCCACCCTGCTCCAGCTGCCGAGGCTCCTCTCATCACAAGCCATAGGCCAGGGCTTTGGTCCTGGCTCCCCCTGCATGGAACTCAATCCCCACATGGCATCGTGAGCATTGTCAGCCAAGGGCGTGAGGGCCCAGACACGCTGATCAAAGGTATCCGTTCCGACTTAGGTCGATTTTAAAGGAAAACACTTTGACTGCCCAGCTACAGAAGACAGCAGTTCCCACGGTCTTTATTTTAGGGATGGAATTTGCCCTCCAATTTAATTCTGGCACCTCTTAGAGCTGTGCCTTTTTAAAGGCCCATCTGAAAGGCTGGAAGCCGGGCTGGCAGTTTAATCACAGGGCCCCAGCCATGTGCCTAAGCATGACTCCCAGGATGCCACAGACGAGCGGGCGGGCAGGACACAGGCATCAAATGCGAAGGCGTGAGCCTGAGTGGCTGGTGAGGGAGGGGCACGTCGCAGGCCTTGGAAGGCAACCTTTGAACAGAGACTATTTCCGAGCTTTTAGCACCGTCGGCTTTGGAATGGCGCCACTGGACAGCCTGTCACATCTTTCAGCGCCTCCAAATTACAGAGATGCATCAAGATGTGGCCATTTCCACAGCCCGTTCACGGCTCGTTTTCATGCCTCTAGACCCCCAAACCAGGGCACATGGTGGCCACTCGGGAACACAAACCAAGGGTAGAATGTCCAGGGTTTGGATCGGGAATAAGCCTCACAAGGGTCTGTTGGTGTCTTTACAGCAGTGGCCTCCTTTTTGCCTGTTTGGAAAGTCCACGCCGGGCTCTGTGGCTCACGCCTGTAATCCCAGCACTTTGGAAAGGTGAGCGGTCAGATCACCTGAGGTCAGGAGTTCGAGACCAACCTGGACAACATGGCGAAACCCCATTTCTACTAAAAATACAAAAATTAGCTGGGCATGGTGGTGTGCGCCTGTAGTCCCAGCTACTCAGGAGGCTGAGGCAGGAGAATCGCTTGAACCTGGGAGCTAGAGTTTGCCATGAGCCAATTATCATGCCTGCACTCCAGCCTGGGCTACAGAGTGAGACTCTGTCTCAAAACAAAAACAAACAGACATAAAAAGGTCTAAAGAAGATCGAGTTACTCCAACAATGGAGTGTGTGGCCTGGTCATCAGGGGACTCAGCCTCTACTTTCATATTTGCCTCTCTACCCTCAGTGGGGCATCGGGATGGGGTGGAAGGTGGCAATAGGGCGCCAAAAGGGTGGGGGTGGGATCTGCTTCTGTCTCTGAACTGGAGTGGGCAAAGTGAAGTGAGGAAAACAGACCCCCAGGCTGCCTCCTTCAGCAGGGAGTGTGTGTCCATTCAAAGTCTCACTAAGGAAGACCAAGTCCTGCCACCAGGAAGGGAGCTGACTGATGGAGACAGAAAGAGGTGGGAGAAAGCAAGGACCTTGGGCTGCCGGAGCTAGGGGTGGTGGAGGGCACCTCAGCATGGGAGGTCTAAGGGGTCCCTGGAAAGGCAACCCCTGGGGGGTGGGCCATTACTTGTTCTTTACATTGGAATTATTTTTGCCTGTTTTGAAAGTCAAGGCCAGTCCACCTCCTAGTAACAAAGTGAAACACGTTCACTAGAAATTCTAGAAATGCCGAACACTTTGGGAGGCCGAGGTGGGAGGGTTACTTGAGCTTAGGAACTCAAGGCCAGCTTGGGCAGCATAGCAGGCGCCCGTTTCTGGACATCATAAATAAATAAATAAAAATTAGCTGGGCAAGGCGGCAGTGCCTGCAGTTCCAGCTACTCTGGAAGCTGAGGTGAGCGGGTCACTTGAGCTCAAGGGTTTGAGGCTACAGTGAGCCATGACTGCACCACCACGCTCCAGCCTGGGTGACAGTGTGAAACCCCATTCCTCTTGTCTTTTTTTTTTTTTTTTTTTGAGATGAAGTCTCACTTTATTGCCCAGGTTGGAGAGCAGTGGCACGATCTCAGCTCACTACAACCTTTGCCTCCTGGGTTCATGCAATTCTCCTGCCTCAGCTTCCCGAGTAGCTGGGATTACAGGCACGTGCCATCATGCCCAGCTAATTTTCATATTTTTAGTAGAGGCAGGGTTTCACCATGTTGGCCAGGCTGGTCTTGAACTCCTGACTTCATGACCTCATCGTCTTGGCCAGGTTGGTCTCAAACTTCTGACCACTGAGGCAGTGATCCTCCTACCTCAGCCTTCCAAAGTGCTGGGATTGCAGGTGTGAGCCGCCACATGTGCTGGGACCCCATCTCTTAAAAAACAAACATACAAACAAACAAACAAAAATTTTAGAAATGACAGCAAAATCTCAAGAAGCAAGCAGAACTTATTCAGCTGAACAGATCTGCCACGTGGACCTCACAGCTGTGAGCATTTCGCTATCTTTCTCCCCATCCCTTTAGGAAGCTGAACTTGGAAGGAAGAGAAGAGCAGGAGGCAGACAGTTGGGGGAGGGGTGTGGAGAGAGTTTCAAATGCAAGAAAGTTCTCAGGTGAAGCTTCTCAAATCCTTGAAATGGGCAGTGCACCTTGGTGGAGTTGAAAGCAAGGATTTGTGTCTGGGAGGGGGGTACAAGAGGATGCCTCAGAGAGGGGGAGCAGTTAGAACACTGCCCTGGAAACCTGGTGGAGCCTCTGAGGGTTTTTTTTTTGAGACAGTCTCGCTCCGTTGCCTAGGCTGGAGTACAGTGCAATCCGGGCTCACAGCAACCTCCGCCTCCCGGATTCTAGCAATTCTCCTGCCTCAGCCTCCTGAGTAGCTGGGACTACAGGTGCATGCTGCCACACCTTGCTAATTTTTTCTATTTTAGTAGAGATGGGATTTCACCATGTGGCCCGGGCTGGTCTTGAACTCCTGAGCTCTGGCAATCCACCCTCCTCGGCCTCCCAAAGGGCTGGGATTAGAGGTGTAAGCCACCGCACCTGGCTAAGGGCTTTTAAATTGGGAAGTCATATGATCATGTTTGTATTTTATTTATCTATGTATATATTTTTTTTCTGAGACAGTCTTGCTCTGTCACCCAGGCTGGAGTACAGTGGTGCAATCTCAGCTCACAGCAGCATCCATCTCTTAGATTCAAGCAATTCTCCTGCCGCAGCCTCCCAAGTAGCTGGGATTACATGCATGTGCCACCATGCCTGGCTTATTTTTTATATTTTTGGTAGAGAAGGGGGTTTCACCATGTTGGCCAGGCTGGTCTTGAACTCCAGACCTCAGGTGATCTGCCCACCTCGGCCTCCCAAAGTGCTGGTATTACAGGCGTGAACCACTGCACCCAGCCCACATTTGCATTTTAGAACAAGGACAAGAGAAGTACTAGAATTCCGGTCTCCCTCAGCCCCTGAATCCCTCCCTCACATTAGTGATTCCTTCCTTGGGATCTGTTGTACTTCAGCCTCCTTTTAAAATACACACGCTTCTGGCTGTCAACACACTCCTTTCCCTGGACAACTCAGCGAGTTTACTTTTATCGTGACTCCTCTTAAATCCCTACCTCCCCCAAGATCCCTGAGCCTCCAGGCACACAATCTCTCCAGTCCTCCGTCCTCCCTCTGTCCTCCCCTCCCTCCCATCCACTTCCTCCACCCTGCCAGCTCCCCACTTCCCTCCCCGTCCCGCCTCCTCCGGCCCACCACAGGATGCTTTCAGCTGGCTGCCACTGCTGCCACCAAGGAGGTTAGCAAAGATGCTGGTGGGTCCTGAGGTTTCTGGCCTCGCCCCTAATCCTGCAGACCTTCTCTCTTTGACCTTCCCTCCTCTCACCTCCACCCACAGGCTTCCTGAGCCTGCACCGTCTGCACTTTCCCTAGCTTTTCTCAGCCTGCCTCATAAAGTCGGATGCTTGTTCCTTGGCTCTGCCCACAGCCTTATCTGCTTCCAGTAAGCTCAGTCATACACACATACCTCTGAGCGCCTGTGTGCTCGGGACCACAGGTGACACCTCGGGGGAGAAGGGAGAGGGACTGGGCTTGTTTGGGGCGAGGAGGGGGCCAGAGGGGATACTACAGAAGAGCCTATGAGTTTGACCTTGACAGACAGCTTGGGTATCACCAGGTGGGCAAGTGAGAGGACACCCTCCAGATCCAGGGAGCAGTGTAGGAGCAAAGGCTCACGGCAGTGGGTGTGGCTGGCTTCTCCAGGGACAGGGAGTCCTCGGCCTCCAGACAGCCTCAAAGGTGGGTGTGGCTGCCATAAGGAGTAGAAGCCCAGGAAGAAAGGGCAGCCCGGGGCTCGGAAGGGTCTCATCTGGGTGCACCAGGGCTAGGGGCCTGCTGATGGCAGTGAGCCTGTTTGCAGTTATGCTCTATGGACCCTGACCCCTGGCTCACCAGCAGCAAGCACAGACCTGGCCCAGGCCCTGGCCTTCCTCCACCCCAGCATATGCAGTGGGGTGCATGCGGAACTCAGCCATGGTCAGCATTCTGCCTCTTCCACCTCTTCTGGGCACCCTGCACAGCCCCCAGGCCCTAGAATGAAGCCCCCAGGTGCAGCCACTCACCAAACAGACCTGCAGAAGCCAAGCACATCCACGTCCCAGCCAAGACTCTGCAGCCTTTCCTCTGTGCCTGTCTGATGCTGGACGCAGCCTCAGAGAACCAGCTCAGACAAGGCCTGGCCCTCCAGGAACTCTGTTCTGGCAAAGAAGCCTTCGGGGCTCTGGCCTGATTGTGTGCAGGGACAGTGAATCACCGTTTGCCTGCAGGAGGACTGGGGAGGCCATGGTAAGCCCCTTAGACTGCAAGGACCTGAGTCTCAGGGTGCAGAGGAGTAGGCGGGGCTGCTGGCTGGGCCCTGAGGAGCCTGGTGGGCAGGTCACCCACTACCCAGGACGGAGGGTGAGCGCTGTGCCCTCGAGCCCTGTCCCCAGGGCCAAAACTTCACAGACCCTCCTTGAGGGGTCCCAGGTGCCAGGCCCTGAGGCATTGTGGTGCTGGAAGTGCCTTTCTGCTGCTGCCTGGGAGGATACTGAGCACCAAGACAGGGGGGCTTGTGGAGGCTCAACATACTCCAGTGACTTGGCCAAAGGCTCCTAGGACCCAAATCCAGGCTGCTCAGACCTCACCAGGAGGCCAGGTGCCCTCCCTGTCAATTTCATGTCCATCTCCCTCCCCTCCCTCTCACCCGGCTCACCTGGTCCCTTTCTCTGGCTTCAGTCCCATCCAGGTCCTGTTGCCCATGTCCCCACTAGGGGCTGGGTGCCAGCCCTGTGCTGGGAGTCAAGGATTAGAAGCCACGTGAGTCCGCACATTCCCTTTGATTTTTTTAACCACTTAAAAATATAAAATCCATTCATAACTCACAGGCCATACGAGAGGTAATGGGCTGGGTTTAGCCCACCGGCGTGGTTTCAATTCTTGCTCTATCCATAGCAACAAAAACGAGCTTCAGCCACACAGTGGAGTGGATGAATCTTAACAAACATAATGCCGAATGAGAGAAGCGGGTCACAGGAGAACACATACGTATCCTTCAATTACACAAAGTTCACAAACAGGCGAAGCTAGTCTGTAGGGTTCAGGGATGTGTCCTCATGATAAAATTACGAAGAAATGCCAGTAAGTGATCGCCCTGCCAGCTGGGATGGGGGTACCTTTTGCGGGGGTGGGGGGGGTGCCTGAGCCACGGAGATGTTCTCATTCTTGAACTGGTGTGAGTCACCTGGGACTTCTGTTTTCTAGTGCTCACCATGCAGCACGGTGCGGTGGTGCAATCTCAGCTTGCTGCAACCTCTCACCAATGCAATCCAGCCCAGCCACTGAGTTCAAGCGATTCTCCTGCCTCAGCCTCCTGAGTAGCTGGGATTACAGGTGCTCACCATTACACGCAGCTAATTTTTGTATTTTTAGTAGAGACGGGGTTTCACCAGGTTGGCCAGGCTGGTCTTGAACTCCTGACCTCAGGCAATTCACCGTCTTGGCCTCCCAAAGTGCTGGGATTACAGGCATGAGCCACCGCCCCCGGCCTGGAACATCTTTTAAACAACAAAGAGCACGATGACACCTGGGTCCAGAGCAAACCTGTCTGGAACTTCCACTGAGGCTCACGGTCCCACCAGGCTGAGAGTGGGGCCTGTGTCTTGTTCACCTCTGGGTTCCCCCACTCCAGGTGCCTAGAACCGGTCCTTCTCAATGGATATTTGAGAGATAAATACAGCCCAGAGTTCTGAAAAGGCCACAAAGAGAGAGGGGACTGACATTTGCAGAGGACACTAAGGTGCAGAGAGGTTAAGTCATTGTCTGAGGTCCCACAGCCGTCACCAGAAGAAGGCAAGCCTGGGACTCAGGTCTGTCCAGCCTCAAAGGGAGGACGGAGGCCCACGGAAGCCGGGCTGCAGCTGCTTCCAGAAAAGCCAAGCCCCCAACAATTCCCCTCTTGGGGACACCACCAGTGGCTGCGTTTGAGAAAAGCAGACTTTGCAGAGGGATCAAAAAGCCAGAGGGCAGGCCCAAGTCCTGACTCAACTGGGCGGAGGAGGATGGCTGGGAGCAGGAGCGGCACCCTGGATGAGCTGGAGGCCCTGGGCTCATCAATCTCAAGTCTCCACGGCTCTGGCGAGGCTGGCAGGTGGCTGACATTCACTGAGCTCTAATCACATGCTGGGCTCTCAGTCCTCAGGATGTGCCATGAGGTGGGCAGCGCTATCACATCCATTTAGCAGGAGGCATAGTGATATGAGTGATCCGCCCAGGGCGCCTAGGTGAGTAGCAGAGCTCAAATTCAAACTGGGCCAGGCTCAGAGGCTCACGCCTGCAATATCAGCACTTTGGGAGGCTGAGGAGGGCGGATCACCTGAGGTCAGGAGTTTGATACCAGCCTGGCCAACATGGTGAAACCCTGACTCTACCAAAAATTCAGAAATTAGCCAGGTGTGGTGGCGGGTGCCTGGGATCCCAGATACTTGAGAGGCTGAGGCAGGAGAATCACTTGAACCCGGGAGGTGGAGGTTGTAGTGAGCCAAGATGGTGCCACTGCACTCCAGCCTGGGCAACAGAGCCAGACTCTGTCTCAAAAAAAAAATCAAACTAAAGAGGAATGCCCCGGCCTGTATTCCTAAGCCAGTATCCTATCACAGTCCAGGGAGACGGTGCAGAATCAGGGACACTAGACTTCAGTGACCCCCTCTGTGGACGAAGCTGAGAGTGCAAGCTGGGTCGGTACTGGCAGGCGGCAGTTTTTGCCAGGCTGATGGTTAAGGCTGATGGTTATGGTCAAGGGAGGTTTGGAAGATGTGGGAGGGGCAAGATTCTTTCCAGCAAACCCTCAAAGCTCTGAGGGGAGAAGACGGGGGCGTGGTGTGGTGTGACAGATGGATGAAGGGGGATGCACAGGGGTAGGACCAAGAGCAGGTGCAGGAGCTGGGTGCAGTGGCTCACACCCGTAATCCCAGCGCTTTGGGAGGCCAAAGCAGGTGGATCACGTGAGGTCAGGAGTTCGAGACCAGCCTGGACAACATTGTTGAGTCTCTGTAGCCACAAAAATATTCAAAAGGTAGCTGAGTATGGTGGTGCATGCCTGTGGTTTCAGTTGCTGGGGAGGCTGAGGTGGGAGGATCACTTGAGCAAGGGAGGCAGAGGTTGCAGTGAGCTGAGATTGTGCCACTATACTCCAGCCTTGGAGCAGAGGACCCTACCACAAAAAGATAAAAACAGGCCAGGCATGGTGGCTCACACCTGTAATCACAGCACTTTGGGAGGCTGAGGCAAACAGACTACCTGGGTTCAGGAGTTCAAGACCAGCCTGGCAAACATAGTAAAACCCTGTCTCCACTAAAATACAAAAATTAGCCAGGTGTGGTGGTAGGTGCCTGTAGTGCCAGCTACTTGGGAGGCAAAGGAAGAAGAATCACTTGAACCCAGGAGGTGGAGGTTGAAGTGATCCGAGATCATGCCACTGCATTCCAGCCTGGGTGACAACAGTGAAAATCCATCTCAAAAAAAGTGGGTGGGGGCTGTCTGCTGCTCCAAGGGACTCTAGGACACCATAAGGGTGTTTTCACCTCTTGTGAACGAACAGGTTCTCTTTCGTATAAAGTTTGTTGTAATACTGGGTGGCAGCAGGTGGTGCTGGGAATCTGGTTTTGTTTGTAGTTGAGACTGTTACAGAAGAGCTTTTCCTCAGTAACGCTGGGTATCTTTTCCTCAGGGTGCGCTGGGTGTCTTCTGGGGAGGACGAACCACACAAAGGGAAAGGATGGGAATTGGGGAGAAATTAAATTAAAAATGACAGTGAGCTGAGACACATCGACACCCACAGGCTGCTTTTCCCAGGTCTGGACATGTTTGCACCAACTGTCTGTGGTGTGGGCTGGGGGGCGGGGGCACAGGATTAAAGGATGTGGTGTCCTAGGGCTCTGGCTCCAGCCTGGGGAGGTTCACACAGGTCAGCCCTTGCCTCCCCAGGGCAAGTTTCTGGGGAAGAACATTCTTTGCAAAGGTAAGGGGAGCCCCTGAGCCCACTGGCTGAGGGGCCCAGCTTGGGGCTGAGGCTGACCTGGGGCTGAGCCTGGCCTCTACTTACCAGCTAGGCCTTGTTATAAAAGGGGGTTTAATAGGGGAATGACGCAGCAGTAGAGCAATCTGTGTCAGGCATAAGTACCTCTTCCCTCCTCATCTGTGTGTGTGCTCATTGTTGTTCCACCTGTGAGCCACACTCTTTTTTTTTTTTGTTTTTTTGAGACCAAGCCTCTCGC
Source organism: Callithrix jacchus (assembly GCF_049354715.1). Classification (NCBI taxonomy): domain Eukaryota; kingdom Metazoa; phylum Chordata; class Mammalia; order Primates; family Cebidae; genus Callithrix; species Callithrix jacchus. The sequence continues at coordinate 187,090,431 of NC_133502.1, forward strand.
TGTCTTCCAGGCTGGAGTGCAGTGGCATGATCTCGGCTTACTGCAATCTCTGCCTCTGGGTTCAAGCGATTCTCCTGCCTCAGTTTACCGAGTAGCTGGGATTACAGGTGTGTGCCACTACACCCAGCTAAATTTTTTTTTGTTTTTTAGTAAGATGGGATTTCATCATGTTGGTCAGGCTGGTCTTGAACTCCTGACCTCGTGATCCGCCTGCCTCAGCCTCCAAAGTGCTGGGATTACAGGCGTGAGCCACTGCGCCCGGCCGAGCTGCACCCTCGCTGAGGAAATTTATATTCGAGTGCTACTTCTTTCGTGGTACCGAAAATTTTACTTATAACAGCCTTGAGCAAATGAACTGGCCTCCCTGGGCTTCCTTTTCCCTGTCCTTAAAATGGTGCAGGTGAGGACAATAGTGGCCCCAAGGGGTGCTGTGAGGGTGGCCAGTGCCTGCCCTGATAAGGGCCCCAGAAAGGCTAATTCGTGGTAGTGAGAGGGGGTGCAGCAGGACAGATGGGGCAGCTCCTGGAAGCCTCATCAACTCTAAGAGAATAGAAGGAAAAGCAGCTGGTCTCCACAGTGGAGACCACCCTTTGGCCAGAGGGAGGGTTGGCTGCTGTCCTGCCAAGGAGGGGCAGAGAGAATCTGGCAGAACTCACTGAGCCCTGGTGCTGGCATCCCTGGAATGGGAGCCTCCTGGCCCTTCCCTGGCCTGATGAACTGGCCCTGAGGCCACCTACCCCACAGCCTGGCTTGGATTCTGGCCATCCGCTTCCGAGAGAGCCTGGGACCAGGAAAGGAGCGCCGCTGGCGCAGAAAGACACACAGAAAGGCTCACATCCTGAAACACTCAGCCTCTACTTTATTTCAGGAACTGGGAGGTCCCTTTCTTTTTTCTTTTTAAAATTTTTATTTATTTTTTTTAGTTACTCTTTTTTTTTTCTTTTTTTATTGCATTTTAGGTTTTGGGGTACATGTGCAGAACATGCAAGACAGTTGCATAGGTACACACATGGCAGTGTGTTTTGCTGCCTTCCTCCCCTTCACCCACATTTTCTAGTGACTGACAGTTCTGTGCCTCTGGGCACAGCTCCTGGTCGCTGGCCCTGGTATCCCCCTCTCTCCCTGGCCAACACTGGCAACAACCCCCGAGGGCAGCCCCACCTCTTGCTAGATTCAATGCAGGCTCCACCGCATCAGCAGCATCATGAGATGTGGGGAGCTGTCCTTCCCCACTGCCCGAGCTCCTGACGCCAGCCACACAGCACCCACCCTCCTTGTTTAAGGGCCAGGAGGCCAGACTGTGGGGGGTGGGGAAGCTGTCCCCCGCCCCTTTAAAAGCCACCTTGGTGAGGCATTAGCTAAACATCTTCTCAGTCCCTGAAGGCTTCCCCTGTGAAGTCTGCAGCGTTCAAATGACAACCAGCAAATCCCCAGAGACAGGTCCCTGGGAATTAGCAGCGCGGGGCTGGATGAAAGCCGCTCTGATGTTCTGGAGCGAGAGAGTAGAGAGGAGAAGGATGGATGCTATACCTGCCAGTTGCAGGGTCCGGGGCAACAGCAGCAGGCCAAGGAGGAGCTGGGGGGGCGTGGGGGGCCCAGGAGGGCATGCGGAGCCGGGCAGTGCCCACCACGTCGGAGGCTGGCTCTTCATCCGGGGGCCTGCCTGTCCAAGGCGACTCTTTAGTTCACAGGAGGGGATAGCTGGTGGCTGGCGCTGACAGCTTCCCCTTTGCTTTCCCCACAAAGCTCCTCCCTGGCAGCCCCAGCCTTCTGCTCAGAAGCAAAGCAGGAACAGCCCAGTAGGAGTGACCGCCAGATGAGGAACCTGCCACTGAGACTGGTCCAGGCCACACGGCCCGAAGAAGAGCTGGGAGTGGGGACCCAGTCCAAGCCCCAGGGGGCTTCACCCCTTCTCGGGCTCTTTCCAGCTGCGGCCCTGTCCAAGAGACACTGGTGGCCATGCAGAAGGGTCATGGGATTTTCATGAGTAACTTCAGGCCCTGGTTTAGCCTCTCACTTCTGATATGCTTTTGTTTTTTGAGACGCAGTCTCACTCTGTCGCCAGACTGGAGTGCAGTGGTGTGATCTCGGCTCACTGCAACTTCCACCTCCCGGGTTCAAGCGATTCTCCTACCTCAGCCTCCCGAGTAGCTGGGATTCATTACAGGTGCGTGCCACCATGCCCAGCTAATTTTTGTAGTTTTATTAGAGACGGGGTTTCACCATGCTGGCCAGGCTGGTCTCGAACTCCTGACCTCATGATCTGCCCACCTCAGCCTCCCAAAGTGCTGGGATTACAGGCGTGAGCCACCTCACCTGGCCTGAAACAGTTTTAAAATGACCAAAAGCATATTCCCACAAACTTGTCTAGAATATTCTAAGAATCCCTTAATCACGTTTTTTGGTGGGGGTTGGTAGGGAGGCTGGGGTGGAGGGCAGGCACCTCCTGTTCCAAGCCCCAGAGAGGGCCAAACACCTAGGGGGTGTGAAAGTCAGGCTGCCCATTATTTGCCCAGCAAGGGTCTCTGCGGGTCCCCTGCAGAGGGCCAGGGGATGCCTCCTCTCAGGTTCATCTCTAACATCAGCTCCTCCCCGTGGCTTCCCTAAACCTTAGCTCACTCAATCTCCCAGTGTGAGACACGTGCTCTGCTTCCCCATTGGCTGCAGGGCACAGCCTCTGTTCTCTAGCAGCATCAGCCTGGGACAGGAATTGTTTGCTGCCGGGACCCCCTTCCCCAGCAGACTCAGAGCCTTTCACCCTTGGCACACTGGGCACGCACACACCTGCCTGCGTGCCTGGAGTGACAGAGGAAAGGGGCTGGGGTGTGGTGATGGGTGGTGGAGCTGGAGGCACCTGATACATGGAGGACGCAGGCGGTGTCCTTTCACTCACCAGATAAATATGATCCCAGTTGTACAAAAGAGAAGACCACAGCCCCAGGAGGCAAAACAACTTGCCCAGGATCAGGGCAGGTCTGTGGGGCGGGCATTGGAACTGCCAGCTGCATGATGCCCGAGCCTTCTCCCACCCTGCTGCCGCTTGCTCTGATGTGCCTGGCTGCAGCCCCCAGTGATGACATCAGGAGGGCCAGTTCAGTTCTTTACACAAATGCTTTTCCCTGGGCCGTTTCAAACATGGACAACAAAAGCAGAAAGACGTTTCCACCAACGCCAAGAGCACAGGAGGCTGGCGAGAGCAGGGGCCGCCCACGGGGGGAGGAAGACGTAAGAACAGGAGACGTTTCCGACCGTGCAGGGGGTGGGCGAGGACCTGAGTGATATTGACTGTTGATCCATCACAGTGATACATGCTCGCATATGTCACAGCGAGACACAGACTGGCTGCTTCATGCTACTCCCGGCTCCCGGGGGTAGCAGGTTGTCTAAGCACCTCAATGCCATGGTGATAGACCTGATGTCAATGCCTCGGGGCACACAGGGAGCATTGGAAAAGCATTGGTCTGTGCCTCCACAAGTCTTGTTATGAGTTGGCACCGGGAAGCAGCCAAGTGCCAAGCTGCCTTGGAACATGGGAGCCTGCTCTTCCAACGCAGTGCAGCCACTGTTCCTGCCCTGGTGCCAGCTCGTTGCCCCTGCCTCTCAGGCAACAAGCCCCTTGGCCTGTGATGGTGCCCTCCACACTCCAGCTCTGCACCACGGACTCCTGGGAGCTCTGAGTCTGGGTCTAGCCTGCTGCACACCTGGTTTCCATGCTCGCCTGCCTGAGCTGCCTATCTGTCTTCCTCCCCTCTCCTCTTTGTGCCTGGCCAGGGGGTGCATGAATGGACAGATGACTGAGCATAAGGCAGGGAGAGGCCTTCCTCCAGGCCCGATGTGAAGGCAGGTGCCCAACACTGCGCTGGTGCACAGGAGGCCTCAGGGGAGGGGTAGGCTCCAGGGGCAGGGTGGGAGGAGACCTGCACCCTCCCCAGGCAGGCCCTGGGCTGCAGAGCACAGAAGTAACTGGACAAGAGGTGGCTGAGGGTCCCAGCTCACTTCGAGTTTCTGAGGCACTCTGCAGCCACGCAGCCTCTGAGGGAGAGGCAGGGACAGGCCTTGTCGAGGAGCCCAGCAGCCCTGGCTATGCCATCCGGGCCTCGTGTCTGGCCTTGATCCTCCTCAGGAGCCAAGAGGGGAATAGAAATAAAACAGCAGCACATCCAGGCGCCTCATTTTTTTTTTTTTTTTTTTTTGAGACAGAGTTTCACTCTTGTTACCCAGGCTGGAGTGCAATGGCACAATCCCAGCTCACCGCTACCTCCGTCTCCCGGGTTCAAGCAATCCTCCTGCCTCAGCCTCCCGAGTAGCTGCGATTACAGGCATGCGCCACCACGCCTGGCTAATTTTGTACTTTTAGTAGAGATGGGGTTTTCTCCATGTTGGTCAGGCTGGTCTTAAACTCCCAACCTCAGGTGATCCGCCTGTCTTGGCCTCCCAAAGTGCTGGGATTACAGGCATGAGCCCCCGAATCCGGCCTCCCTCCAGGATTTTCAAATGCTTCAGTGAGCAAGTGGTGGCTCAGGGGCCTCCAGCCAGGACACGGTGAGGTCCTGAGCTCTTCCTGGTTCTGTTCTGCACAGGAAGCAGAGGTACAGTGGGAAGGGGACCTCCCCTGCATCCCGCTTCAGCTGTGGAAATCACTTCCTTCCTCCCCAAAGATTCCAGCACCAAGAGGAGCTGAGCCGACCTGCAGGAGGAGGCCCCTTGGAATGATGCTTTGAGCTGGCTTAGCTGAGGAAGAAAGGGTCCTGGGGTTTGAGGGCCTGATTCATCCTCTCTCTCAAACACCCCACATTCAAAAAGAGTAGCCTCCGTCCTAGGAGCAGCTGGGTTTGCCTCTGGGGACTTCTTGTGCCTCGAAGTGGCCCTGTAGCTGGGTGGTGCTGACTCCACCTGAGGCAGGCAGACCCACCTGGAGGCCATCTGCCCGCAGGCTGCCTGGGCTGGAAGCCTGGCCTGGCCCATCTCCAGAATCCCCTCTCAGTTCCAGCTGCCTGTATTTTTGGCTATTAAGCATTTGTTTGATGCCAGACAGTTCTAAAGGCTTTTCATGTACTTCGGCCCTCACAGAAACCTTGTATGGGAGGTGTTGTGACTGCTCCGGCTTTGCAGATGAGGAAACTGGAGTTCAGAGAACACTTGCCTAAGGCCACACAGTGAGGAAGCAGTGGAACCAGGGTCCCGGCTCCCGGGAGCTGGCTTTAACCACTGTGCTCGCCTGTAATTCACCCGGTCCTTCACTCAGGGCAGCTATTATACCCCTCATCTGACCTATTTAGTGAGAGAGGAAAACAGAGTGAATGACCTGCTCGGGGTCACAGAGGGGACTGGAGGCACACCTGGGACCGGGCTTTCCTAGTGGACACATACCACGCTTTGACGAGACCTCCCCGCTACGCTCAGTTTCGGAGGTCAGCCCTGCCACACCAAAAGGAATCTTCAAGATGTGGAAGAAACAGAAAACAAAGGTGAGGCCGGGCGCAGTGGCTCATGCCTGTGATCCTAGCACTTTGGGAGGTCAAGGCAGGCTGATTGCCTGAGCTCCAGAGTTCCAGACCAGCCTGGGCAACACAGCAAAATTCTATCTCAACTAAAAAATAAAAATAATAGCCAGGCGTGGCAGCGTGGGCCTGTAGTCCCAGCTACTCAGGAGGCTGAGGCAGGAGAATTGCTTGAACCTGGGAGGAGGCGGTTGCAGTGAGCCACTCCAGCCTGGGTGACAGAGCAAGACTCTGTCTCCAAAAATAAAAACAAACAAAAAAACCCAAAGGTGGCACAATTTCTTTTGCTTTGTTTTAAGATGGAGTCTTGCTCTATCGCCCAGGCTGAAGTGCAGTGGTGAGATCTAGGCTCACTGCAACCTCTGCCTGGGTTCAAGAAATTCTCCTGCCTCAGCCTCCCAAGTAGCTGGGATTACAGGCACATGCCACCACACCTGGCTAGTTTGTATTTTTAATAGATTTTTCACCATGTTCGCCACGCTGGTCTCGAACTCCTGACCTGAAGTGATCCACCCTCCTCAGCCTCCCAAAGTGCTGGGATTACAGGTATGAGCCACGGCGCCCGGCCACAATTTTCAACATTTATTCCACCATGTCCACCATGTGCCGAGGTTCTGGGAGGCTCAGGCCCTTGACACAACCGTGCCCCTCAAAGAGACGAGCACAGAACCAGGAGGCCCTCGGACTTCAGACCCCAGAGCCACCAAGTCCCCCATCAACGGTGCCACCCCCTTCCCCTCCTGGCCACGCAGGACGGCCCCAGGGTTGGCCTGTGCTGATGGTGCCACCTGGTGGTAGATATGGGAACACGCTCACTTGAGATTTCCTCTCCGTCACCCTTTTTCCCCCTCTAGGGGTCCCGGGCTGCCCTGAGGCCACCGTCCAGCAAGATCAGGACAGGTTTGAGCGGCCGTGGGATAGCGCGGTGGGGGTTCCGGGGGGCTCCGGTGCAGGCAGAACCAGGAATGTGCCGGCGGGGGCGGTGGGTACGGGGTGCAGGGCGTGGCGGCTGCGGGACCTCAACTCGCCTCTTTAAATCCCCTCCTGGGCACCCCGAGAGCCCGGCCGTTTCCCCTCGGGCTGTTTCTTCTGGGACCGCAGCACTGTCTCCTCCAGGGCAGCCTCCAGCGGAGCCCGCTATTGGCCGCCAGGCAAACCAGTCCCATCCCTCCAGCAACCGGGACTTTCCGGGCAGGGCTCCCCAGCGTGGGTTCAGCCAATTAAGGAAGCAATTAGCTTCCCATGAGCCTATTCATGCTTCCTCGCCCACAGTTCCAAGGTTCTGTGAGACCAGAGCCTCCGTCTCCCGTGGGCAGAGGGTGTGTGTGGCTGCCACTAATCTGCAGACGCTGGCTCCACCCCACAGAGTTGCAGGGCCAGGAAATGTGCATTTGAACCGACCCTTGCTTTCACACTTCAGAAACGGCTGGAAGCACCTCTCAAGTCTGACACAGGTTTGATACTCCCTACTCTTCTCCCTCCCCCAACTTCTCCTTCCTCCTCCCACCTGCCTTCCTCCTCCCACCTGCCCCCTTCCTCCTCCCACCTGCCCCCTTCCTCCTCCCACCTCCCTTCCTCCTCCCACTTCCTCCTCCCACCTCCCCCTTCCTCCTCCCACCTGCCTTCCCTCCCTCCCCCACCCGCCTGCCCTTCCTCCCTCTCTCCTTCCCTCCATCCCTTCCTACCCCCAACCTGCCCTCCCTCCCACTTCTCCCTCTTCCCTCCCATTTTCTTCCTTCCTTCTCCCCTCTTCCTCCCCCACCTTCCCTCCCTCCCTTCCTCCTCCTCCCCACAACCTTTCATTCCTCCCCACTCCCTCCCCTCTCCTTCCTCTTTGGAGGGTCAGCGCCTTTTCCTGGGAAGGGCAAGGGATCTGGTGTGAGCTCACTTTAGTTTGCACCCCAGCCTTGTCTCCTCAGGCGTTGGAGTGGGGGGCAGTTTCCGCATCCTCAAAATGGGGGGGGCAGTTTCTGCATCCTCAAAATGGGGGCGAAACACCCACTTTATAAGGGTTTAGTGAAGAACAATGGAAGTAATGGAAGTGAGAGCACTTTGCAAACAGCGAGATGTTGATAGAAAAGCAGTTGTTCTAGGCCAGGTGCAGTGGCTCACGCCTGTAATCCCAACACTTTGGGAGGCTGAGGCAGGCGAATCACTTGAGGTCGGGAGTTTGAGACCAGCCTGGCCAACATGGTGAAACTCCCCCGTCTCTACTAAAAATACAAAAATTAGCCGGGTGTGGTGAAAGGCATCTGTAATCCCAGCCACTCAGGAGGCTGAGGTAGGAGAATCGCTTGAACCCAGGAGACAGAGGCTGCAGTAAGCTGAGATCATACCACTGCACACCAGCCTGGGAGACAGAATGAGACTGTCTCAAAGAAAAAAAAGGCCGGGCATGGTGGCTCACTCCTGTAATCCCAGCACTTTGGGAGGCCAAGGCGGGTGGATGGATCACCTAATCAGGAGTTCAAGACCAGCCTGGCCAACATGGTGAAACCCTGACTCTACCAAAAATACAAAAGTTAGCTGGGCGTGGTGGCACATGCCTGTAGTCCCAGCTACTTGGGAGGCTGAGGCAGGAAGATCACTTGAGCCCAGGAGGCAGAGATTGCAGTGAGCAGAGATTTTGCAGCTGCACTCCAGCCTGGCGACAGACTGAGACTCCATCTCAAAAAAACAGAAAAGTGGTTGTTTTGCCTTTAATCTTCATTCATCCTCTCAATTGTGTAGGTCCCTTTAGAGGGGAGGGGGTTTGGGAAAGTCACAGAGAACAAGGAGGGTCCCCAAGGGGAGAGGAGGAAGTCTATGGAGGTGACAGTTCTGGGAGGGGCAGCAGGGGCACTGGGAGGAGCCGGAAATCGAGGCCCTCCAGGCACCCCATCCCCCCACCACCCTCTCTGCCAGCCAGAGCAATTGGAGGCTGGTCTTGGAGCTGCCCCCACTGAGGTTCCAGAGGCGGGGTGCAGGGGTCAGGGCAGCTGCAGGGGATTTCCAAAGGGTTCCCCCCGCACCAGCCTCAGGCCTCAGGAAAGCTCTGCCCTCTCCGTTCTGCCCTCTCCTCTCAGCTGGCCGTCTATTCTCACTGCCTCTTACTTTCTCTTCCCGTTGCCCTGTGGCTAGGCCGGCTCTTCCACCGCCCCAGGGCTGGGATGGATAATGGCACAGCTGTGCAGACCTGGGTCAGAGTCAGACTGCGCTGGGTTCAGGGATAGCAAAGAACCCAGGCCGGGCCCTCTAATTCCTGCAGGGGTCCAGATCGACAAGGAATTTCAGGTCACTCATTCCCTCATTCAACGAACTTTCCAGGGCACCGCTGTGGGCCGGACCCCGTCCTGGGTGCTCACCACGTAGGGCGTAGGCTGATATCCACTCTAAGTCACATTCCAACATGACGGGCTGAGCCCACCAAGAAGGTCCAGGCGTCCAGTAAGGCTCTATTTATTTGTTTATTTTCTGAGATGGAGTGTTGTCCTGTCGCCCAGGCTGCAGTGCACTGGCACAATCTTGGCTCACTGCAACCTCCACCTCCCGCAATCAAGTGACTCTCCTTCCTTAGCCTCACCATGTTGGCTAGGCTCGTCTCAAACTCCTGACCTCAAGTGATCCACCCGTCTTGGCCTCCCCAAATTCTGGGATTACAGGCATGAACCTGTCCCAGGAAGGCTTTATAAGAAGCTTCCAGGAGTAGACAAGGGGCTGGGGTGTCCCATCCAGGCTGAGAAGCCGAGGCTGGAGAGGGGCCCAAGGGAAGCAGAATGAGAAGGCCTCCCCCTCCCCTGGGCCTCCTCCGATGAAAACTACCTTCTCTCTCCAGCAGCCGCAGTCAGACGCATAAAACCATTTATTTTTTCTGCTCAGAAATTACTAGTATTGCAACTAGTATCGATTTCTACTGGGGTTTTTTACATTTTTTTTTTATAAAGATGGGGTTTCACCATGATGGCCATGCTGGTCTTGAACTCCTGACCTCAGGTGATCCACCCACCTTGGCCTCCCAAAGTGCTAGGATTACAGGTATGAGCCACCGCACCCGGCCTATTTCTACTGTTTTCATTTCACATGTACGGATTTTCAGCAGCATTCAGAGTTCAGCAGCTTCCGGGAACCGCCCGATATCATTTACAATCCAGTTTCTGAGTGGGAACAGCTTTCTCCTGGAGACAGCTCTGGGAAATTAGAGGCTTCCTGCAGTCATTGGACTCGAAGGTCTGTTCTGTGCAAAATGCCCTGTGACACCGAAGAAATGCTGGGTGTTTTGTTGTTGTTTGAGATGGAGTTTTGCTCTTGTCGCCCAGGCTGGAGTGCAATGGCATGATCTTGGCTCACTGCAACCTCCACCTACCCGGTTCCAGCGACTCTCCTGCCTCAGCCTCCTGAGTAGCTGGGACTACAGGTGAGATGCTGTTTTAGGAGCAGAAATCTCCCAGGGGTGTGCTGACAAACAATAACCCCAGCCTGCCCGCCATCTTCAGAATGGAATCAGAGGAGGGGAGAAACCACTTTTGGATCTCAGGACCATGATTTATATTTTTTATTTTTTTTGAGATGGAGCTTTGCTGGTCACCCAGGCTGGAGTGCAATGGCTCAATCTTGGCTCGCTGAAACCTCCACCTGCCCTGAGTTCAGGTGATTCTCCTGCCTCAGCCTCCCAAATAGCTTGGATTACAGGTGCCCACCACCATGCCTGGTTAATTTTTTGTATTTTTAGTAGAGATGGGGTTTCACCATGTTGGCCAGGCCGGTCTCGAACTCCAGACCTCAGGTGATTCACCTGCCTCAGCCTCCCAAAGTGCTGGGATTACAGGTGTGAGCCGCCACGCCCGGCTGGGACCAAGGTGACTGAAGCCTTCACTTATCAGAAGCCCCCCTCCTCAGGAAACTCCCTTGGGGCAAAAGGAAAGTGTTCTGGGGCTTTTTCTGCCTGGCAGGGAGCCTGTGCCCAAGTCACTGCTTCCCCTGGGCTTCCCTTTTTCTTTCTTTCCTCCTAGTGTCTGCTGACTGTGTGTCACACAGGGAGCATGGGGCCAGGCCATCTCCGAGCTGCCCATGGGACGAAGACTCTGACACTTGCCAGGAGCAGCTGGCCTGGGAGTGGGCGGGAGGCCCTTGGTCAGGGCCTGGCCCCAGGTCCCCAAAGCCTTCCTGCCTCCTCCAACCCCCTTCTGGGCCCTGGGCCACCAACTGCTGGGCATAGCCACTGAATGAGGGCGAGGGCAAGATGAGGAAGAGGTGACCTAAGGTGGGGAAGGAATCACCCTTGCCGGACACTTGGCCAAGTCCGCTCTCTAAGCCACCCTGCGAGGCACAGTGGCTCATGCCTATAATCCCAGCACTTTGGGAGGCCGAGGTGGGAGGATCACCTGAGATTGGGAGTTTGAGACCAGCCTGACCAAGAAGGAGAAACCTTGTCTCTACTACAAATACAAATTAGCTGGGCATGGTGGTGCATGCCTGTAATCCCAGCTACTCAGGAGGCTGAGGCAGGAGAATTGCTTGAACCCGGGAGGCAGAGGTTGCCGTGAGGCGAGATTGAAGCATTGCATTCCAGCCTGGGCAACAAGAGCGAAACTCCGTCTTAAACAAAACACTTTCCTTCAGTGGCAGAGGAGATAAATACCTTGTATTTTATCCAGACAACAGATTAATGTAAAGCAGTATAAATAAACTCCAACTCCATGTATCTACATGAGTGAATCTCAGAAACATAAATTGGAGAGGAATGCTTTAAAACAGTAACTTTAAAGTTGAAAAAACATAGAATGATACTATGTATTGTTCAGGGGCATAGATACGTAATGAAGTGTGTTATTAGGAATTAGGAGGATTGTTATATACAATAATAGGAACAATTCATCAAGAATATATAAGAAATTAAGGCCGGGCTTGGTGGTGGCTCAAGCCTGTAATCCCAGCACTTTGGGAGGCTGAGGCGGGTAGATCACGAGGTCAAGAGACCGAGACCATCCTGGTCAACAAGGTGAAACCCTGTCTCTACTAAAAATACAAAAATTAGCTGGGCATGGTGGTGCATGCCTGTAGTCCCAGCTACTCAGGAGGCCGAGGCAGGAGAATTGCTTGAACCCAGATGGCAGAGGTTGTGGTGAGCCGAGATCGCGCTATTGCACTGCAGCCTGGGTAACAAGAGCGAAATCCGTCTCAAACAAACAAACAAAAAAATAGAATGATACTACGTATTGTTCAGGGGCATAGATATGTAATAAAGTGTGTTATTAAGAATTAGGAGGATTGTTGTATATAGTAATAGGAACAATTCATCAAGAATATATAAGAAGTTGAACTTCTATGTACCCCACAATATGTCAAGAATTGTCACAATTACAAGGAGAAATGAACAAATTCCCTGGGCTAGTTTGGATTCCAAGAAATAAACACCATGACGGCATTAGATACACAAGAGATTAGATTAGAGGCACATTAGATACACAAGGATGAAGGGGGAGTGCAGAAGCAGGCGAGGGGCTGCGTGGTGGCTCATGCCTATAACCCCAGCACTTTGGGAGGCCGAGGTAGGAGGATTGCTTGAGGACAGGAGTTTGAGACCAGCCTGGGCAACATAGGGAGACCCCATCTCTACCAAAAAATAAAATAATTAGGCATCAAGGCACATGCCTGTGATCCCAGTCACTTGGGAGGCTGAGGCAGGAGGATCATATTGAGCCCTGGAGGTCGAGGTTACAGTGAGCAGTAATCATGCCACTGCCCTCCAGCCTAGGAGACAGACTGCGACCCTGTCTCAAAAAAACAGAAGCAAGGTTGGCGCAGTGGCTCACACCTGTAATCTCAGCACTTTGGGAGGCTGAGGTTGGCAGGCCACGAGGTCAAGAAATCGATACCATCCTGGCCAACATGGTGAAACCCCGTCTCTACTAAAAATACAAAAATGAGCCAGGTATGGTGGCACGCGCCTGTAATCCCAGCTACTTGGGAGGCTGAGGCAGGAGAATCGCTTGAACCCAGGAGGCAGAGGTTGCAGTGGCCGACATCACACCACTGCACTCCAGCCTGGCAAGAGAGCAAGACTTTGTCTCAAATTAAAAAAAAAGAAGCAAAGAAGCTGCAGGCTAGGAGAGCCTCCAGGCCACAAAGGCAGGTCTGACTTATAAAGGAGGGAGGGAGGGAGGAAGGGAAGGAGGACGCCTCAGGCTGCAGCAGGACTCTGAGCAAGCTTGGCCAGACAGATGGAGAGTCTCCGAGCAGTGACTCCTCGTAAGAGGACCCTCGCACCAGGCAGTTGTGGTCCTAGTGCCCCCTTGGCGATTAGTCACTGTCTGCGAGTAACTGGGGTCGGAGGGACAGGAATGTGGTTTTGGCTTGAATACCATGGTGGTCTGAAGGCTGTTGGCCGAGCACACTCCCCGCGGGAGGTCCCTGTGAAGGGGAAGCTGAGCAGCGTAGGTCCGTGGCTGCTGCATGTATTATTACAGTAGAAAGTCATCCTCTGCATTCTTCCCATCTCTCAGGGATTGATAGACCAAGCAGGCAGAAGTGGAGATATTCTCCAAAGGATGCATGGGTAATAAGAGACTCCTATACCCAAGAATTAGAGAATATATTTTTCCAAACACACATGGTAATTCTATAAAAATTGTACATGTTGTCTTTGAAGAGACAATTTTAAGACTGAAATAAAAAAAGTGTTTTTGGACCGCGTGTGTGGCAGGTCACAACGTCATGCTCAGCACATAAAATAGGTTGGTATTTGGCTACTATGCAGTCAGCTTAGAGATAAATTATAGAACGATTTTTAAACCCCTATGTTTTAAATTCTAAATTCATGGATTGCCTAACATAAAAGTTGAAGAAGACATCATAAGGGAAATCAGAAAATATTTAGAACTGAAAGATAAGTCACTGTGTGGTAACTCTCAAAGGACACCGCTAAAGGAGGATGCAGAGGGAAATCCATAGCCTGAACTGAGCACATTAGAAAAGAAGGAAGATTCAGCCAGGCACGGGCTCACGCCTGTGATCCCAGCACTTCCGCAGGCCGAGACGGGTAGATTGCTTGAGCTCAGGAGTTCAAAGCCAGCCTGAGCAACATGGTGAAAACTGTCTCTACAAAAAATACCAAAATTATCCAAGCATGGTGGTGGACACCCGCACTCCCAGGTACTTGGGAGGCTGAGGCAGGAGGATCGTTTGAACCCAGGAGGTTGAGGCTGCAGCGTGCCATGTTTGTGCCACTGTACTCCAGCCTGGGTGACGCGACAGAGTGAGACCCTGTCTCAAAAAAAAAAGGCTGGGCACAGTGGCTTAAGCATGTAATCCCAGAACTTGGGGAGGCCAGGGTGGGTGGATCACTTGAGGTCAGGAGTTCGAGACCAGCCTGGTCAACATAGTGAAACCCTGCCTCTACTAAAAATACAAAAATTAGCCAGGTGCGGTGGCACGTGCCTGTAATCCCAGTTACTTGGGAGGCTGAGGAAGGAGAATCACTTGAACCTGGGAGGCAGAGGTTGCAATGAGCTGAGAACATGCCACTGCACTCCAGCCTGGGTGACAGAGTGAAACTGTGTCTCAAAAAAAAAAAAAGATTCATAATTCATGAGCTAAGTGTCCAGTTCTACGAGTAAGAAAAAGAACAGAATAAGACAACAACAACAAAAGTAGAAGAAAAAAAATTGTAAAGATAAAAACAGAACTAGTTCGGTGTGGTGGCTCACACCTGTAATCCCAGCACTTTGGGAGGCCGAGGTGGGCGGATCACCTGAGGTCAGGAGTTCGAGACCAGCCTGAGCAACATGGAGAAACCCCATCTCTACTAAAATTACAAAATTAGCCGGTTGTGGTGGCACATGCCCGTAATCCCAGCTACTCAGGAGGCTGAGACAGGAGAATCACTTGAACCTGGGAGCGTGGAGGTTGTGGTGAGCCAAGAACATGCCATTGCACTCCCGCCTGGGCAACAAGAGTGAAACTCCATCAAAAAAAACAAATGATAAAAACAGAAATTAATCAAAGAAAAAATGAATAGAGGATCCAGAAAATTGCAGCTGGGTCTCTAAGGCTCGTGAAATAGGTAGACCTCTGGCAAAAGCGGCAGAGCAAACACACAACAAAGCATGGACTTCTTAGCAATGAAGAGAAGGAACTGAACACAGCTAGAGCAGAGATTCAGAAAGAACGATAGCTCACATTTATGAGTCAGTTTCATGCCTCATTCTGTAATGCAATATTTATTTACAGTTTAGGTTAAAATACTAATCCTTCCTACAGAATCCTCTGCTAATGTATATTAATAATGATGGGCTAGCATTTACCCAGAATTTACTAGGAGCCATTTCCTGCTCCCGTTAGGAACTCTCTTGCCTCCATAGCTTTGGTTAGGCTGTTTTCTCAGCTCCAAATGCCCTTCCTCTCCTTTGTACCCTGTGAGGTTTGGCTAAAATGCAACCGTCTTTGGCTGTTACTGCCAACAGCATAGCCAGTATCCATTCTACCCCATTTCCTTGTGAATAGAGCCATGATTTTGCCAGGGTAATAATACGGTCCTTTTAAAATGCCTACAACTATCATACTATGTTCCCAGCTTCCTCTGTATCTCAGGGTGGTCAAGAGACACAGTTTTGGCCAATGAGGTATGGGTCGAAGTTTGCTAGGGATATTAATGATCTATTGATGCATATCAAAGTGTCCCAAAACTTCGTGGTTTAAGGCAATAGATGTTTTTATTATTCCTGACCCACCCAATTTTTGTGGGTCAGGAATTTGGGAGTGCCTTGTCTGGGTGGTTGTGGTCAAGATCTTAATGAGGTTACAGTCAAGGTGTCCACTGGGGCTGCATTCATCCAAAGGCTTGACTGGGGTTGGAGATCATCTTCCAAGGAGGTTTACTCACATGGCTGTTGGCAAGAAGTCTCCTGTGGTCTGGATGCAAGTCATGGTACATGTGAGATGCTTTAATAGTTTTTATTGTTGGCATCAAGGAAAAAAAAATGACCTCTTCCTTTGCCTCTCTCCAAACTCTTTTATCCCCATTTTGTTTTTGATCTATCCACCCTTGTACTCATCCCCCACCCATCTATCCATCCACTCATCCATCCATCCAGCCAACAACTCACTCATCCACCCATCCACTCATCCACCAGCCATTCACCCACCTACCCACCTATCCACTCACCCACCCATCCATTCACCTACCTACCCATCTACCCATCCTTCTACCCATCCATTCACCCACCCACATATCCATCCATCCATCAATCCACCCACCCACCCACCCACCCATTCATTTATCTATCTATCCAATAGTTTCTGTGAGCATACAAAGTGCCAGGCACAATATTTAGGCACTTGACATAAAAAGTGAGTAAGATTTATACCCATTCGGCACAATGGCCCATGCCTGTAATCCCAGCACTTTGGGAGGCTGAGGCAGGTGTACCACGAGGTCAGGAGTTTGAGACCAGCCTGACAAACATGGTGAAACCCCGTCTCTACTAAAAATACAAAAATTAGCCGCTTGTGGTGGTGCGCACCTGTAATCCCAGCTACTCAGGAGGCTGAGGCAGGAGAATTTCTTGAACCCGGGAAGCAGAAGTTGCAGTGAGCTGAGATTGCAACGCTGCACTCCAGTCTGAACGACACAGTGACACTCTGTCTCAAAAAAAACAAATGATTTGTGCTCTTCCTTCAAGTAACTCCTCTCTGTTTAGGATGACAGATATGGAACAATTCTAATACGTTTGTGGTAAGTGCTATGCTACATGTAAAAGAGAGATACTCTCTTTTTTTTTTTTTTTCCTTTGAGACAGGGTCTCACTCTGTCACCCAGGCTGGAGTGCAGTGGCATGATCTTGGCTCACTGCAACCTCCACCTCCTGCGTTCAAGCGATTCTCGTGCCTCAGTGTTCAAGTAGCTGGGATTACAGGCACGCACCACCATGCCTGGCTTACTTTTTTTTTTTTTTTTTTGGTATTTTTAGTACAGACAGGGTTTCAGCATGTTGGCCAGGCTGGTCTCGAACTCCTGACCTCAAATGATTCACCCACCTCGGCCTCCCAAAGTGCTGGGATTGCAGGCGTGAGCCACCACACCCGGACAGATACTATCTTAAATGTATTAATATTTTTTCTTTCTCTTAATCAGAAGCTTCTGTTGGCCTCAAGGAAAATTATGATTTTCATAGTAGGAATGTGATGAGAAAGACTTTTTCACCTTTAAATATTAAGACTGGCTCTGAATGCATGTGATTTAGTACTCTTGAAACTGAGCTTTCAGAGAAGAAAGAGATTTTCTAAATTCCAAAGGTTCTGCTTTAAGACGTAAAGAACAGAATCTGGGACTTGGATTACAAGCAGTGCACAGGGCCAGGAGATGTGACTTAGGGAAGTTCCCATCAGTAGGAAGATACAGGAGATCAGATGCCAGGGTCCTGATTCCCTCCTTGGGGTTAAAACAGTGGTGGCAGGCTGGGCTCGGTGGCTCACACCTGTAATCCTAGCACTTTGGAAGGCCGAGGCAGACGGATTATCTGAGTTCAGGAGTTCAAGACCAGCTGACCAACATGGTAAAACCCCGTCTCTTCCAAAAATACAAAACATTAGCCGGGTGTGGTGGTGCATGCCTGCAGTTTTAAGCTACTTGGGAGGCTGAGGCAGGGGAATCACTTGAACCCAGGAGGAGGTGGAGGTTGTGGTGAGCTGAGATTGCGCCATTGCACTCCAGCCTGGGCAACAAGAGCCAAAATCCACCTCAAACAAACACAAAGCAGTGGTGGCAAGGCCTGTGGTGAGCATGGCGGCAGAGCAGCACAGGCTGCCCAGGCATGGTTTGGAAATGCCCAGGAAAGGGCCTAGAGGGTGAGCCAGCAGGCAGCCTCCGAAGTCCTACACTTTCCAGTGTAGAGTGGGAAAAGCAGCCCAGTCCCCGATGAATCAGAAGATTAAGGTTGGGGTACAGAGGCCAGGCTGGGAGTTCTGGGCTGGAGCCTGAGAATAAGGCATGATGGTATCACCTTGTGGGCACCAGGACAGAAGACCCAGGAACTGCCCTGGCCATGGCTGAGAGGCAGGAGCCAGGAGGGGCCTTAGCTCCCCTGCATCCCAACAGCATCTCAGAGAGGTGCAGGGAGAGACACTTGATGGGAACTTGAACTTCAATCTTGGTGCGTCGAGTTAAGGAGGAAGGGAGTTTCTGTAGACCGGAGACTAAATTAGCTTTGAGGAGCATGTTCATGGTGTTTTTTCCTCTTTCTTTTGCCATTAGCAAGAGTGGGGACTTGCAAGTTCAAGGGTTCTAGACCATTTTTAGTTCTATTTTTGTGCACATCTACCTGTATACAGCATAGAGATTTTTTACCCTGGTTGAGGCATGCACAGGGGGCTGGGATTACAGGCGTGACCCACCACGCCCAGCTGGTCCTGAATTCTTTTTGTTTCCTCCAATCCAACTTGCTTCCATGGAATACTAAGAATGGGAATTGCTGTGTTCCTAAGGCACTATAAGCTGAAACTAAATGCTTTTTTTTTTTTTTTTGAGATGGAGTTTCGCTCTTGTTACCCAGATGGGAGTGCAATGGCACGATCTCGGCTCACCACAACCTCTGCCTCCTGGGTTCAAGCAATTCTCCTGCCTCAGCCTCCCGAGTAGCTGGGACTACAGGCGCGCGCCACCATGCCCAGCTAATTTTTGTATTTTTAGTAGAGACGGGGTTTCACCATGTTGACCAGGATGGTCTCGATCTCTTGACCTCGTGATCCACCCGCCTCAGCCTTGCAAAGTGCTGGGATTACAGGCATGAGCTACTGTGCCCGGCCCTAACTAAATACATTTTAAGGGGTGAGTCTTGTGTGTGATATAAGGGCCACACAGAAAGCTCTAGAGTGCCCAATGCCATGCCCAGAGACTTTCTAACTGCAAACCAGGACAAGAAGTTGATAGCTCCATGCTGTGGGTGGCTTTTCCCAAGACAAAACAAGAGACCCCATCATGAGACTCTTGTCCCTCTTCTGCTAACTTGACAGACCTGACCTAAGAGATCCTGTAGTCCACCTACTGGGTAACGGGCAGCATCCCTTACAGAACTGTTGCTGACTTTGCTCTACTTCATCCCAGTCATGGGACACTAGATGATGAATTCACTCTGTGTTATCTGTTGGCTGGATGAGAAACTGTGCTATTGCTAATACCACATGCCGTACCTGGATAAAGTTCAGGCCGGGAAGTTGAGACCCAAATACACAAAATAAGAAACAAGCCACTTGGTCCCAACAGGTGTCTTCTAGTGCTCCATGGTCATTCGATTTATTCAGTGCATTCCCTTTAAGTCTAGGTTCATAGCTCAAAACCACTAAGCAAACTAGGGTTATCGAATTACCATTTTATTTATTTATCTATTTATTTATTTTCGAGACAGAGTCATGCTCTCTTGCCCAGGCTGGAGTGCAGTGGCACGATCTCGGCCCACCACAACCTCTGCCTCCTGGGTTCAAGTGACTCTCCTGCCTCAGCCTCCCAGGTAGCTGGGATTATAGGGATGTGCCACCATGCCCTGCTAATTTTTGTATTTTTTCTGCATAGGGTTTCTCCATGTTGGCCAAGCTGGTCTCAAACTCCTGGCCTCAAGTGATTCACCCACCTTGGCCTCCCAGAGTGCTGGGATTACAGGCATGAGCCACCACACCCAGCCTAATTTTATTTTGTAGTTTTTTTTTTAGAAGAAGTGTCACTCTGTTGCCTAAGCTGGAGTGCAATGGCATGATCTCGACTCACTGCAACCTCCTCTTCCCAGGTTCAAGGGATTCTTCTGCCACAGTCTCCCAAGTAGCTGGGACTACAGGCACGCACCACACACAAGGCTAACTTTTGTATTTTTAGTAGAGACAGGGTTTCACTATGTTGGCCAGGCTGGTCTTGAACTCCTGACCTTGTGATCTGCCTGTCTCAGCTTCCCAAAGTGCTGGAATTACAAGTGTGAGCCACTGCACCTGGCCTCTGTAATTTTCTTTCTAAACTTTGTACCTGTCAGATTTCTGCAGAAGTGTAACTCCTAACAAAATAATGCTGACCAATGCTTTGAGACGAGATCCCAAAAAATAGAGAACAAACAGAAATGAGCAGAACAATGGACTCCAGGTAGATCTAGCCTGAGAGCCACCCCCTCCCAACCTCCCTTATCATTCAAATGTGGCTAAAAGGGTTTTGACATTGACTAATAGTTGCCAATGACTCCCTCTAACCTGGGACCAGACCAGCCTAGGACTGGTTCATCCCAACACCAAGTGACATCAAAACCCAACCACAGAATGATCGACCAGCATCGTTTTTGGAGAAAGATCTTGATCAAAAGGGGAAATGGAAACAGCATCAAAATAAAAATGGAGTCAGTTATGTTAAAACCCTGACAAATGGAGCCCGGGATGAACGTGAGGCTTTCATGCGTGGATGCGTGATAACAAGAACTGTCACACAAGTCTCTGTAAAGCTGCAGTTTTACACAAAGGCCCCCATAATCTTACACGGAAAAGCACTTCTATGAAGGCACCTGCCCAGCAACTGCCTGTCCCATACTGGACTGAAACTGTCCTTGTGATTGATCCTTGAAGCCAAGGATAATTGTCTCAAAATAACTCGTGAAACCCTCCTAAGGTTTCCTTTAACTCTTGTCTTCCCTCACCTCCCTCGATATATCACACCTATTCCCACTGCAATGACCATTCCCAGCTAAATATCATTTTCCTTTAGAGAGTCTCTATCTGCTATTTAGGTTCAACAATAGTATCTCCAAGACCCTTTCTGTCAGATATTTCGGAGTCTCCAGGAACATTTCATTCATTCTTATTTTATTTATTTATTTATTTTGAGACAAGAGTCTTGCTCTGTTGCCCAGGCTGGAGTGCAGTGGCATGATCTCAGCTCACTGCAACCTCTGCCACCCTGGTTCATGTGATTCTCCTGCCTCAGCCTCCCAAGTAGCTTGGACTACAGGTGTGCACCACCACACTTTGTTAATTTTTTTGTTTAGTAGAGACGGGGTTTCACCATGTTGGCCAGGCTGGTCTTGAACTCCTGACCTAAGTTGATCCACCCTCCTCAGTCTCCCAAAGTTATGGGATTACAGGCATGAGCCACTGCACCTGGCTGACAACCTCGATTTCCTGAGTCTACCAACAAGGTCCTTGGGGGTCCTAGGAGCGCTCAGAGGCTTCCCTGCCTCTGGCCTCTTGCCCTCGGGTTTGGTTCCTCCCACATCATCTTTTTTTTTTTTTTTTTTTGAGAATGGGGTCTCCCTGTATTGCCTAGGCAGGTCTTGAACTCCTGGGCTCAAGCTATCCTCCAGCCTCTGCCTCCTTAAGAGCTGGGATGACAGGCGAGAGCCACAGCGCCTAGCCTCCTCCCACATTATCCAAGGCAATCCTTAAAAAACTCTTAGACCTAGAAGGAGGGTATTCATGCTTCCAGCACAAAGACATGACAGAGATGATGGACAAGATGGGTATGCTAATGATCTTGATCTGATCACTACACCTTGTATGAATCAAAACATCGCTGTGTGTTCCACAAATATGTACAATTATGTGCCAATTAAAAAATAAGATAAAATAATATTCTGATTTTTTTTTTGAGACAGTGTCTTGCTCTGTTGCCAGGCTGGAGTGCAGTGATACGATCTCGGCTCACTGCAACCTCCACGTGCTGTAGCCTCTCCAGATCCACCCTGCTCCTAAACACACCTGGGGCGTTTGCACGTGGCACTCCTGCTGCCTGAGAAGCTCTTCTGCCACTCGATGTGGTTGGTCCTTATCTTACAGATCTTCCTTTCAATACCAGCTACTCAGAGAAGCCCTCCCTGACCACCCTGATTAAAGTAGCATCCTCACTGTGGAAGCAGGACGATGCCTCCCACAAGATGTCCGTGTCCTAATCCCTGGAACCGTCGAATATATTATGTTATGTGGCAAGGGGGAATGAAGGTCAAAGATGAAGTATGCTAATTAGCCAATTTTTTATTTTATTTGTGATGGAGTCTCACTCTGTCACCCAGGCTGGAGTGCAGTGGCGCGATCTTGGCTCATTGCAACCTCTGCCTCCAGGTTCAAGCAATTCTCCTGCCTCAGCCTCCTGAGTAGCTGGCATTACAGGTGTCTGCCACCACACCTGACTAATTTCTATATTTTTCTGTCTCAAACTCCTGGGCTCAAGAGATCCACCCTCCTCAGACTCCCAAAGTGCTGGGATTACAGGCATGAACCACCATGCCTGGCCTTGATCTTTATGCCAACGAATTGGCGTACACACAAGCTCATGCTGTGCAATGGTATTTCACACTGTGTGGTGCTTTGATTTGAACGCCCTAAAACTTAATCGCCCACCAGCAAACCTCACTGCTGTGGCCTTTGGCCCTACTCAAGGAGCCCAAGGAGGCCACTGGCCATTTGGAAAAGGAGGTAGTTGGGGCCCTGAGAGTTTACACAGTTTCCTCAAGGCCACAGCGCGTGTGTGAGGAAGATGACCAGCCTGCCTCCACTTCTCTTTCCAATCTACCACCTTGCCCGAGCTAAGCTCAAGCTCAGGGCCACCTACGTCTTGGAAGGGCTTCCTTCTCCAGCGGATCTTGTGGGATGAGGGCTGTCCTACACATTATGCTTGTAATAGCCAATGACCCCAAGCTCCCGTTAGCTCAAGTCCTAGAAAATATGCCGGCTACACAGCGCTACGCAGGGTGTAGCCACAGGGATGCAGGATGTTAGTGCCCTTGGGATGGGAAGGAGAGATTAGGGGGAGAAATGCCCACACCCCTTCAAACACTCTACCGTCTTTACCTCTGAGGTCAGCGTTAGTCTGTTCCTATCTTCTACACTTGCAAATGAACTTGCATAGCAATAAATCTCTGCACACTCAAAGCCATGATTTCCTCAGCAGGTGGATGCAGAATGCTGGGAGACCTATAATAATCAGCCTTTTGCAACAAGCACTTTTTCTTCCTATTCATTATTGCCGCGTTTTAAGAGGAGAAGGGAGCGACTGCTCTTACAGGGCTACAGAGACATGGAGACACGCTGGGGGAGGCTGCTCTGTCACCAGGTAAGACAATGGAATTCATTTAAAATGTCTTATTTTCCCTTGCTCTGCCAAGCAAAAGCAGCAGAACCCTTTGGGGAATTCACTTTACAAGGAAAGAAAATGAGGCCCCGCACCTGCATCCTGGCTCCCCCCCCACCCCCCGCCGGCAAGTGTGCCCCTTCCTCTCAGCTCCCCGGCTCTGCAGGGGCCGGGTGGGCGGCACCCGCTCCCAGCGGTGACATTGTTGGGACCTGCTCACAAAACACAGTTGTTCTCTGAGATGGCTCATTTCCCTTTCTGTTTTTTTTTTCTTTCTTTCTTTTATTCTTCTTTATCTTCTTCTGGAGACTGTCTTGCTCAGTAGCCCAGGCTGGGGTGCAATGGAGGCTCGCTGCAACCTCCACCTCACGGGTTCAAGCAATTCTCATGCCTCAGTCTCCCAAGTAGCTGGGATGACAGGTGTGCACCACCACATTGGGTGATTTGTGTAT
Organism: Callithrix jacchus; assembly: GCF_049354715.1. Taxonomy (NCBI): domain Eukaryota; kingdom Metazoa; phylum Chordata; class Mammalia; order Primates; family Cebidae; genus Callithrix; species Callithrix jacchus. The sequence goes on from NC_133502.1 coordinate 187,113,449, forward strand.
TTATTTATTTTTTTTTTTGAGACGGAGTTTCGCTCTTGTTACCCAGGCTGGAGTGCAATGGCACAATCTCGGCTCACCACAACCTCCGCCTTCTGGGTTCAAGCAATTCTCCTGCTTCAGCCTCCCGAGTAGCTGGGACTACAGGCGCACACCACCATGCCCAGCTAATTTTTGTATTTTTAGTAGAGACAGGGTTTCACGTTGTTGACCAGGAAGGTCTCGATCTCTTGACCTCGTGATCCACCTGCCTCGGCCTCCCAAAGTGCTGGGATTATAGGCGTGAGCCACCGCGCCCGGCCTGATTTGTGTATTTTTAGTAGAGGCGGTGTTTCACCACGTTGGCCAGGCTGGTCTCGAACTCCTGACCTTAGTTAATCCGTCTGCCTCAGCCTCCCAAAGTGAATTAAGACCGAGATTCTCACCAAGGCTAACTGAGCTTCTCACTACCAGTTGCAAAATATTTGCTCAGCACCTTTGAAAGAAAACGATTAAGCCCACTCAGGCCATGCACAGTATACAGCCTATACAAGGCATCTGTGGGTTTTAAAGTTTTTTAAATATTCACACGCACAAGAAACGTTTTCCAGAATCCTTATGCCTAATAATTGTGTAATCACAGAAAATGTGGACCAACTCTCAACAATTTAAAATTATTACCTTCAAGGGCAGGGTGCCGTGGCCTGTAGTCCCAGCACTTTGGGAGGCCCAGGTGGGTGGATCACTTGAGGTCAGGAGTTTGAAACCAGCCTGGTCAACAGAGTGAAATCCCGTCTCTACTAAAAATGCAAAAATTAGCCGGGCGTGGTTGCGTGTGCCTGTAATCCCAGTTACTCAGGAGGCTGAGGCAGGAGAATAACTTGAACCCAGGAGATGGAAGTTGCAGTGAGCCACGATTGCGACACTGCCCTCCAGCCTGGGTGACAGAGTGAGACTCTGTCCCAAAATAAATAAATAAATAAAATTATTACCTGGGCACGGTGGCTCATGCCTGTAATCCCAAAACTTTGGGAGGCCAAGTGGGTGAATCACGAAGTTAGGAGTTCGAGACCAGCCTGGCCAACATGATGAAGCCCCATCGCTACTAAAAATACAAAAATTAGCTGGGCATGGTGGTACACACCTGTAGTACCAGCTATAGGGGAGGCTGAGGCAGGAAAATCACTGGAACCAGGGAGGCAAAGGTTGCAGTGAGCTGGGATTGTGCCACTGCACTCCAGCCTGGGTGACAGAGCAAGACTCTGTCTTTTTTTAAAAAAAATTCTCTTCCTCCAAAGTTTAAAAATCATATAAATGTACCTTCCTCTCAATTTTGCTGTAAACCTAAAACTCCCCCAAAATAGTCTTTTTTAAAAAATTAAGAATACAATAGCATGGTCTAAAGTAAAAATGTATAGGTTGCAGACAAGAGACACCTGGCAAATCATTTCATATCTGGAGGCCTTCATTTCTTGCTCCACAAGGTTAAGAGTTCAACGCACACTGGGCTCTGTGATCTAACCTTTCACCAGTGCATTCTGTTCAAACCTTGGGCCTCACTTCATAAAAGTCCATTAAATGACTCTCCCTTTCTGTTTAGACTTGGCCTCACACCATGGGCCTCATGGGCAGGTGCACTGCTGCTCCACTGGTGCTCAACACAGTTTTGCTAAATGAAGCGATGGCCCTAGAAAACAGACAAGCTGGGCACAGTGGCATGGGCCTATAGTCCCAGCTACTTGGGAGGCTCAGGTGGGGGGTCACTCGACGCCGGGAGTCCAAGGCTGCAGTGCGCTGGGATCGTGCCTGTGAATAGCCATTGCACTCCAGCCTAGGCAGTGTAGCAAGACCCTGTCTCTAAAATTAAAGAAAAAAGTAATAATAAACATACAAATGACTTTGGCTGGGCACAGTGGCTGACGCCTGGAATCCCAGCATTTTGGGAGGCTGAGGTTCCTGACCAACACAGTGAAATCCCGTCTGTACTGAAAATACAAAAATTACCCAGGCATAGTGGTGCAGGCCTGTAATCCCAGCTACTCAGGAGACTGAGGCAGGAGAGTCACTTGAACCCGGGAGGCAAAGGCTGCAGTGAGCCAAGATTGCACCATTGCACTCCAGACTGGTCAACAAGAGCCAAACTCCATCTCACACACAGAAAAAAAGACTTTGATAGCCAGTGTGGTGGTGTGAAGAAAGATGGAAAGATGGCAGCTACTGAGAGTGGGAACTGAAAGCTTCTAACCCTGCCACAAGGCGTGAATAGTGCCATCGATAGGCATTCGTCCTGAACACGTATCTACCTGTTATGCCTAGTTAATTTTTTTTTTTGTTTTGAGACAGAGTCTCTCTCTGTCTCTAGGCTGGAGTGGAGTGGTGCAATTTCAGCTCACTGCAACCTCCACCTCTGGGGTTCCAGCAATTCTCCTGCCTCAGCCTCCCGAGTGGCTGGGATTACAGGCACTCACGACCACACCCAGCTAATTTTTTGTATTTTTAATAGAGACGAGGTTTCACCATGTTGGCCAGGTTGGTCTCTATCTCTTGACCTTGTGATCTGCCCGCCTCGGCCTCCCAAAGTGCTGGGATTACAGGCGTAAGCCAAGGTGCCCAGCTTTCCTATCTTTTATTTACTCATTAATATATTTGTAATATCCTATTTGGAGCTGAGGCAGTTTTCCAGGAGCAAAGGAGAGAGGAAAACGCCTATCCTGCTGTCCACGTACGTGCCTCTACTGACACCTAGGCTTGTTGTGAAACCAGCACCCCGGGTCCAACCTTGGCTGGCTGCAGGGATTGTAAAGGACACACTTGCCCTGGTGCCTAAGGAAGGCACGTGAGGAGCTGTCTTTAATAGGAAAACGAGGTCCACCAGCCGCTGAGCAAGTCTTCAGTAAAAGTTCACTCCCCATTGCTTCTGGTCTGTGTCGGATTTTGTAGGTACCTTTTGGGAGAAGAACATACTAACAGCCTCCATTTGTCCTTTCCAAAGCTGTGTGGTGGGAAAAGAATTAATATGTTGAAAGCAGAGTCACAAACCCTCCATGGGGACAGCAGTAAGGGAGCAGGATGTTTAGGATCAAACAAGATGCCTTCAACCTTCCTTCTAAAACTTTATATGGATAAGCACTATTTAAAAAAATGACAATAACAGGCCGGGCTCGGTGGCTTACGCCTGTAATCCCACCACTGTGGGAGGCTGAGGCAGGAGGATCACCGAAGGTCAGGAGTTCAAAACAAGCCTGGCCAACATGGCAAAACCCCAGTCTCCACTGAAAATACAAAAATTAGTCAGGCGTGATGGCGCATGCCTGTGAGGAAGGAGAATCATTTGAACCTGGGAGGCAAGGTTACTGTGAGCTGAGATTACACCACTGCACTCCAGCCTGGGTGACACAGCGAGATTCTGTTTCAAAAAAATAAAATAATAATAATATAACAGGACCAGGCATGGTGGCTCACACTTGCAATCCCAGCACTTTAAAAGGCCAAGATGGGCAGATCACCTGAGGTCAGGAGTTCAAGACCAGCCAGGCCAACATGGTGAAACCCTGTCTCTACTAAAAATACAAAAATTAGCTGAGCATGGTGGTGGGTGCCTGTAGTCCCAGCTACTCAGGAGGCTGAGGCAGGAGAATTGCTTGAACCCGGGAGGCGGAGATTGCAGTGAGCTGAGATTGTGCCACTGCACTCTAGCCTGGGCAACAGGCTTTTTACATCCCAAAAAGTAAAAAATAAAAATAACAGGCCAGGTGTGGTGACTCATGTCAGTAATCCCGGCACTTTGGAAGACCAAGGGGGGAGGATTGCTTGACGGCAGGAGTTCAAGACCTAGCCTAGGCAACATAGCAAGACCCCATCTCTACAAAAATAAATAATAATACCAGCTGCAAGATTGGTCTGGGCCATCTAGAAGGGGCCCTAAAGTAGGATGCTACCGCCTTGCAACGAATTACTCATACAAAGACTCGCATCCCAGCAGTGTGCATTCTCTGGCTGGCAGCCAGTGTCCCAGCTGGGCACCAGTCCTGGTGTCAGTGGGTCTTATTCCTCCACACAGCTGAAAGGCCCCAGCCCGTCCTGCCTGCTGTCCTCCTGATGCTCGGGCTGTGGTGGGCCTGGTGCTCACCCATGCCGCCATCTCAGTGGACGGAGCTAGTCTGTTGTTTTTACAATCCTTTCCAGAGGCCTCCCCATGAAGTATGAGAAAGCTCTTCAGCCGGAAGCAGCTGATCTGAAGGAAATCAGAGGCTGATGGGGGGGACGGCGCTACACACTTGAGCTAATGCGCAGTCGTGGTGGCAGTGGCACGGATCACAGTAGGAGTCCCAATGTGTTGGACGCTGGGTGAAGGCCTGGGAGCGAGATGGGACTCATGCCCACCCCCAACCCACCTCCCCTGAGCACCTCTCTTCACCGTTTGTCCAAGGAAGCAGCAGCCCTAAACACGGGGATCTTTGCTCCATACCGAGGGCACCACGTCTCTCCCAGGCTCGCAGAACAGTGGACGCCCCTGGCCCCTGCCAGGGCCACAGCCATACAGTGACCGAGAAACATAGGCCACCTACCAAGAGGGGCTGGCGTGCTCACCTGCACAGGCCCGGTCCTTCCAAGGAGCCCAGGGAGGCTTTGCAGTGAAGTCAGCGGCAATGTCACTGACCGAACTTTTGAGAGTTGTCTTTGGGGCATAGGGTGCATGTTTTGCGGAGTTCTTTGCCTTGTCTTTAAACTTTATTAGAGTATCATTTCGGTGGCCGGGCGTGGTGGCTCATGCCTGGAATCCAGCACTTTGGGAGGCCGAGGCAGGAGGGTCCCTTGAGCCCAGGAGTTTGGACCAGCCTGCGTAACAGGAAAACGGGAAAATGATTTTGTTTTTCTGAGATGGAGTCTCACTATGTCACCCAAGTTGGAATGCAGTGGCAGGATCTTGGCTCACTGCAACCTCCACCTCCCTGGTTCAAGTAATTCCCCCGCCTCAGCCTGCCAAGTAGCTGGGATTATAGGCTTATGCCACCACGTCTGGCTATTTTTTTTTTTTTTTTTTTTGGATTTTTAGTAGAGACAGGGTTTCACCATGTTGGCCAGATTGATCTTGAACTCCTGACCTCAGGCAATCTGATTGCCTTGGCCTCCCAAAATCCTGGTATTTTAGGCGTGAGCCACCATACCCAGCCTCTACAAATAATTTGTAAAAATTAGCCAGGCATGTTGGCACATACTGTGGTCCCAGCTAGTGAGGAGGCTGAGGCAGGAGAATTGCCTGAGCCTGGGAGGTGGAGGCTGAAGTGAGCCATGACTGCCTTACTGTACTCCAGCCTGGGCAACAGAGCAAGAACATGTCTCAATAAATAAATAAACCTCTGCCTGTATGTCTCTCTCTATATATCCCATTGGTTCTGCTTCCCTGGAGGACTCTAATACAGATGCCATCACAGTGGAAGTGACTGTGCTTTCAGAGCAAAAATTAAGACAAGCAGTCTTAAAAACACAAGCATACTTTCCAGAATGAACAAAACAACGGCCATCCACCCATGCATCTCACATTTTAACCTGTGTGTAAATTACTTGAGTATCTTGTTAAAAAGCAGATTCTGGCTGAGTAGGTCTGGGATTCTGCATTGCAAACAAGCTTCCAGCTGAGACGGACGCTGATTGTGCATGACCACTGTGGGGATAGCTCAGTACCTGGAAATACACCGTGCTAAACAGTGGCAGTTAGCCACGTGTGGCCGTTAAGTTGTGAAATGTAGTTGGTCTGGCCGGGCACAGTGGCTTATGCTTGTACTCCCAGCACTTTGGGAGGCCGAGGGAGGTGGATCACCTGAGGTTGGGAGTTCAAGACCACCCTGACCAACATGGAGAAACCCCATCTCTACTGAAAATACAAAATTAGCAAGGCATGATGGCACATGCCTGTAATCCCAGCTACTCTGGAGGCTGAGGCAGGAGAATCACTTAACCAGGGAGGTGGAGGTTGCAGTGAGCCAAGATTTCGCCATTGCACTCCAGCCTGGGCAACAAGAGTGAAACTCCAAAGAAAAGAAATGTGGTTGGTCTGAATGGAGATGTGCTGTAAGTATAAAATACCAGATTTCGAAGGCTTGGTGTAAAGGGAAAAAAAGATGTAAAGCATTCCAATACTTTTCATATTGATTGCATGTTTAAAAGATAGTATTTTTGAGGAGGGCGGATCCCCTGAGATCAGGAGTTCAAGACCCTCCTGGCCAACATGGTGAAACCCCGTGTCTACTAAAATAGAAAAATTAGCTGGGCAGGATGGTGGGTGACTATAATCCCAGCTACTCAGGAGGCTGAGGCAGGAGAATTGCTTGAACCCAGGAGGTGGAGAATGCAGTGAGCTGAGATCATGCCACTGCACTCCAGCCAGGGCAGCTGAGCGAGACTGTCTCAAGAAAAAAAAAAAGGCAGGGAGCGGTGGCTCACGCCTTTAATCCCAGCACTTTGGGAGGCCAGCGCGGGTGGATCACAAGGTCAAGAGATCGAGACCATCCTGGTCAACATGGTGAAACCCCGTCTCTACTAAAAATACAAAAAAATTAGCTGGGCATGGTGGCACGTGCCTGTAATCCCAGCTATTCAGGAGGCTGAGGCAGGAAAATTGCCTGAACCCAGGAGGCGGAGGTTGCAGTGAGCCGAGATCGCGCCATTGTACTCCAGCCTGGGTAACAAGAGTGAAACTCCGTCTCAAAAAAAAAAAAAAATGTTCTGGGTAGGTTGGGTAAAATGCAATGCATATAGCTGGTTGCGGTGGCTCACGCCTGTAATCCCAGCACTTTGGGAGGCCAAGGCGGGCAGATCACTTGAGGCCAGGAGTTCGAGACCAGCCTGGCCAACATGGCAAAAACCCATCTGTACAAAAAATTAAAAAAAAAAAATTAGCTGGGTGTTGTGGTGCATGCCTGTAATCCCAGCTACTTGGGAGGTTAAGGCAGGAGACTTGCTTGAACCTGGGATGCGGAGGTTGCAGTGAGCTGAGATTACCCAGCCTGGGTAACAGAGTGAGACTGTTTTTAAAAAAAAGGTGGGCAGGTATGAAGAGAGAGGTAAATAATTAAACCAGCCTCTGAGAATAGGAGAGGAGGGCCAAGTCAAAGCCACAGAGTGGCCGGGAGCCATGGTTCATGCCTGTAATCCCAGCACGTTGGGAGGCCAAGGCAGGTGGATCACAAGGTCAGGAGTTTGAGAGCAGTCTGGTCAATACGGTGAAAACCCATCTCTACTAAAAATACAAAAATTAGCCAGGTGTGGTGGTGCATGCCTGTAATCCCAGCTACTCTGGAGGCTGAGGCAGGAGAATTGCTTGAACCCGGGAGGTGGAGGTTGCAGTGAGCCGAGATCACGCCATTGCACTCCAGCCTGGGCAACAAGAGTAAAATTCCATTAAAAAGAAAAGCCACAGTGTAGAAGCTTCAGATGAAGTTCAAAGCCATACAGTCATAAGGAATGCCAGGAGTCAGTAACACAGCAAGTTAATATCTTTGAGCAGACGTGCAGCTACAGTTGTGGAATAAATTTCCTCCTGAAAGCGAAACTCTACGTGCACACCACCTACAGTGCATTAAAGCAGAGATTATGCAAACACTTCAAGAGAAAGGGCACTTGATCTCAGACCGGCAAAGCCCATGGGCCCTCGGTGTGATATATCAATGTACCTTCAGGAAGAGTGGGTCAGCGGCTGATCAGCATTAGAGAAAACAGTCAACAAAGCCAGCTCTGGCTGTGTCCACAGCTCCTGGATACCACTTCCTCCAGCTCCTGGGGCCAACGCTCTTGGGTCATCCCTGACTGCTCCCACTCTCATAACACCCATCAGCAAATCCTGTTGACTCCACTTCACATTGGATTCTGGGCCAGGCTCTGTGGTTCACCTTTGTAATCCCAGTACTTTGGGGAGCCGAGGAGGGTGGATCACTTGAGGTCAGCAGTTTGAAACCAGCCTGGCCAACATGATGAAACCCCAACTCTACTAAAAATGCAGAAGAAATTAGTTGGGCATGGTGGCAAGTGCCTGTAATCCCAGCTACTCAAGAGGCTGAGGCAGGAGAATGGCTTGAACCCAGGAGGCAGACGTTGCAGTGAGCCAAGATCTTGCCACTGCAGTCCAGCCTGGGCAACAGGGGAAGACTCCATCTCTCTCTCTCTCTCTCACACACACACACACACACACACACACACACAATAGATTCTGAACCTGACCACCTTGGCACCCCCACCAGTCCAAACAACACCCCTGCTCTGGCTCCCCTCGGCCCGCTTACCTCCCGGGACAGGGGATCCAGTTAGAATGATGCTCACACATTGTTCTGCTCAAAACCATCCAATGGCTTCCATTTCACACAGGGTGAAGGTCATGTCCTGATGGCCTGCACGTCTCTTTGTGGCCTATGCCTGACTTGGCATGGTGGCCCTGACCCATCTCCTGCACCTCCATTGGCTGACTCTGCCCCAGAGCCCTGGCGGCTGCATACAGTTTCAGGGACACCAGGGACCTTCCCCTCTGGCCTCTGCACTTCCTGCTCCCTTGGCCCGGAACAGCCTGCCTCCCAAAGCGCTGGGATTACAGGCATGAGCCACCTCGGCCAGCCTGAAAACAAAACTTCAACAGAGGTCATCAAGTTATAATGAAGTTATCAGGGTGGGCCTCAATCCAGTAATACTGGTGTCCTTACAAAAAGGGGAAATTGGACACAGAGACACACACAGAGGAAAGATGATGTGAAAACACAGAGAGAGGCCCACGCCTGTAATCCCAGCACTTCAGGAGGCCAAGGTGGGCAGATCACCTGAGGTCAGGAGTTCGAGACCAGCCTGGCCAACATTGTGAAACCCTGTCTCTACTGAAAATACAAAAATTAGCCAGGCATAGTGGTGGGCACCTGTGATCCCAACTACTCGAGAGGCTGAGACAGGAGATTGCTTGAACCTGGAGGTTGCAGTGAGCCGACGTGGCCTCGTTGCACTCCACCCGAAGCAGCAAGAGTGGAACTTCATCTGAATAAATAACTAACCACATTATTCCTATTTGATGTTCTCTCTGGATGTGTATATGCAAATTTCCCTCTTTCGTAAGGACACCTGTCATATTGGAACATGGCCCAGCCTGATGTCTTCATTTTAACTTGTTCACCTCTGAGAGGACCTTATCTCCAGATAAGATGACATTCTGAGGTGGTGGCAGCTGGAACTTCAACATACGAATTTGGTGGGGGAACAAGTCACAATTCAATCCATTACAGACCTACCCAATTGTGAGCTAACAATGAGCGTTATTAGAAGCTGTTGAATTTGGTGTGATGGTGTGTGCCTGTAGTCCCAGCTACTCAGGAGGCTGAGGCAAGAGGATGGCTTGAGCCCAGGAGTTCAAGGCTGCAGTGAGCTGTGACTGCTCCATGGCACCCCAGCCTCGTGACCTTGTCACTTAAAAAAAAAAAAACGCTAATTTTGTAGCGATTTGTTGCATAGCATAGAAAATTAATATAGTCTCCGTAGATGTTATAGTTAGTACCAGCTGCTGTTAAGAGTCTCTTTAAGCCAGGCACCGTGACTCATGCCTGTAATCCAGCAGCACTTCGGGAGGCAGAGGAGGGTGGATAACCTGAGGTCAGGAGTTTGAGACCAGCCTGACCAACATGGAGAAACCTTGTCAAAAAAAAAAAAAAGAGTATCTTTAAATCTGTAGATTTCCCCTGCATCTCTTTTTTCTCTCTTGCAGGTTTTTATTGAAACATTTGGAATGGTTAATTTGTATTGCTTCCCATAGTTTGGATTTTGCTAATTACATTCCTATGGTATAGGTTAACAAGACTCTTTCGTTCTTTTTTTTTTTTTTTCTTTTTTTTTGAGACGGAGTTTCACTCATGCCCAGGCTGGAATGTAATGGCATAATCTCGGCTCACTGCAACCTCTGCCTCCCGAGTTCAAGTGATTCTCCTGCCTCAGCCTGCTGAGTAGCTGGGATTATAGGCAACCATCATCACGCCTAGCTAATTTTTGTATTTTTAGTAGATACTGGGTTTCACCACGTTGGCCAGGCTGGTATCGAACTCCTGACCTCAGGTGATCTGCCCATCTCAGCTTCCCAAAGTGCTGGGATTACAGGCATGAGCAATTGTGCCCGACACACGTGTCTTTTTTTCCTATAAATTGGTCATTGTGTTTAGAGTGTTAATCAGATTAAGGTTTTCTGTTTTTTTAAAGACTCTTTCAGAGTACACAACTGCAAGGTGTGTGTGTGTCTGTGTGTATATGTGAATTTATATAATTTTTAAGATAAGATGCCTCATGAAGCATACTGATACTTCTGATTCAAATTCAGGAGACAGGATGTTACTCATTCTCTTCCATTTCACCTCTGTAACTCCTTTTCCCTACACCAAGAATTCAGTTATCTGGCCACTGGGGATGATAAAATTTGAAAATCACAATTACTTGCAGGGTGAGGTGGCTCACACCTGTAACCCCAGCAATTTGGGAGGCCAAGGCAGGTGGATCACAAGGTCAAGAGATCGAGACCATCCTGGTCAACATGGTGAAACCCCATCTCTACTAAAAATACAAAAATTAGCTGGGGATGGTGGCATGTGCCTATAATCCCAGCTACTCAGGAGGCTGAGACAGGAGAATTGCCTGAACCCAGGAGGCGGAGGTGGCAGTGAGCCAAGATCACGCCATTGCACTCCAGCCTGGGTAACAAGAGCAAAACTCTGTCTCGAAAAAAAAAAGAAAGAAAGAAAGAAAATCACAATTACTAATTGCTTTGTCCCATGTTCAAAACCACTCTTGGAATAAAAATATAACATTATCACTCCATATGATCACTAAAAACAGTTCAAAAAAGTTTTTATTTTATTTTTATTATTATTTTTTGAGACTGAATCTTGCTCTGTCACCCAGGCTGGAGTGCAATGATGTGATCTCAGCTCACTGCAACCTCTGCCTCCCAGGTCCAAGCAATTCTCCTGCCATAGCCTCCTGAGTATCTGGGATTACAGGTACCCACCACCACACTCAGTTAATTGTTGTATTTTAGTAGAGATGAAGTTGCACCATGTTGGCAAGGGGTCTCGAACTCCTGACCTTAAGCTATCCACCTGCCTTGACCTCCCAAAATGCTGAGATTACAGGCCTGAGTCACCGAGCCTGGCAAAAAAAAAAAAAAACATTGCAGGCTGGGTGCGGTGGCTCATGCCTGTAATCTCAGGACTTTGGGAGGCTGAGGCAGGCGGATCACAAGGTCAGGAGATCGAGACCATCCTGGCCAACATGGTGAAACCCCATCTCTACTAAAAATACAAAAATTAGCTGGGCGTGGTGGCTCATGCCTGTAATCCCAGCTACTCAGGAGGCTTCGGCAGGAGAATTGCTTGAACCCAGGAGGTGGAGGTTGCGGTGAGCCGAGATCACACCATTGCACTCCAGTCTGGCGCCTGGCGATGGGGGGAGACTCTGTCTCAAAAAAAAAAAAAACCATTGTAAACATATGCCCACACCATTTTCTCCCCCAATTTATAGGTCTGCTGTGTCTACGTTGTTGGCGAATGTAACATTACACTCCATTCTCTCCCTATTACTGCTCATCTTCTCTTAGTTCTCCATGTAAATGTACATGTAACGTTCACACCAGGCTAATGTCAACATCTTTTTGGTTGCTTTGGTTGTCTGAAGCTCATTTTCTAGTAATTCCTCAGGAAAGGCTTTGGAAACAATATTCTCTGGGTTCCTGCATCTTTTTTCTGGTGGTTGTTTTTAAGACAGAGTCTCCCTCTGTCACCCAGCCTAGAGTGCAGTGGTGCAATCTCGGCTCACTGCAACCTCTGCCCTGCCCCAGGTTCAAGCAATTCTCCTGAGTAGCTGAGTAGCTGAGATTACAGGCATGTGCCACCGCGCCCAGCTATTTTTGTATTTTCAGTAGAGACGGGGTTTCTCCATGTTGGCCAGGCTGGTCTTGAACTCCTGACCTCAAGTGATCCACCTGCCTCAGCCTCCCAAAGTGCTGGGATTACAGGCATCAGCCACTGCGTCCAGACTGAGAATCTGCTACTTTTATACTTAAAAGTTAGTTTGACCAGATATAAAATCCTGGCTCCGTTTGTGTTTTCTTTGAGTATCCTAAATGTATTAATCCAGTTTTTCTGACAGAAAGTGTTGCTGTCTGTCTCTGTCAGTTCAGATTGCCATAATGAATACCCTAGACTGAATGGGTTTAAAAAACCCCAAATTTATTTTCTTACAGTTCTCAAGATGGTAGGTCCGAGGTGGAGGTGCCGGCAGGGTCAAGTTCTGGTGAGGACTCCTTCTCGGGCACGCAGACTGTTGCCTTCCTTCGATTCCTCACGTGGGGGAGGCGAGGAGAGACCGAGATCTTCTTCCTAGAAAACCACAGTCCTATTGGACTAGAGCCCCACCATTATGACTTAATTAACCTCACTTACCTCCTAAAGACCCCGTCTCTAGGTACAATCACAATGGGAACTAGGGCTTCATGTGAATTTGGGGAGTGGGTGGACATACACAATTCAGTCCAAAGCCCTGTGGAAAACTTTAATGGTCATTTCCCCCCATTATAGGCCACATGATCTAGATGGCAAGATGAGTAGGTGATTGAATCATTCCGGGTTCTCCAGAGAAACAGAACCAGTAGTGCGTATATATACGTGTGTGTGTGTGTGTGTGTGTGTGTGTGTGTGTGTGTATACACAAAGAGAGAGAGATAGAGATTGAGGTTTATTTTGAGGAACTGGCTCACAGATTGTGGGGTCTGGCAAGTCTGAAATCTGTAGGCAGGCTGCAGGCTGGACACTCAGGCAGGAATTCTAGGTCACAGTCTTCTCCAACAAACCTATGCTTTTCTCTCTCTCTCTCTTTTTTTTCTTTTCCTGAAACGGTCTCACTCTGTCACCCAGGCAGAGTGCAATGATGCAATCATGGCTCATGGCAACCTCAACCTCCCAGGCTCAAGTGATCCTCCCACCTCGGTCTCCTGAGTAGCTGGGACAACAGGTGTGCACCACCATGCCAGCTAATTTTTGTATTTTTTTTTGTAGTGAGTGTCTCACTATGTTGTCCAGGCTGGTCTTGAACCCCTGGGCTCAAGTGATCCACCCATCTTGGCCTCCCAAGGTGTTGGGATTACAGGTGTGAGCCACTGCGCCCAGCTCTGCTTTTGTTCTTTTTTTTTTTTTTTTTTTGAGACGGAGTTTTGCTGTTGTTACCCAGATTGGAGTGCAATGGCGTGATCTCGGCTCACGGCAACCTCCACCTTCTGGGTTCAAGCAATTCTCCCGCCTCAGCCTCCCGAGTAGCTGGGATTACAGGTGCGCACTACCATGCCCAGCTAATTTTTGTATTTTTAGTAGAGACGGGGTTTCACATTGTTGACCAGGATGGTCTCGATCTCTTGACCTTGTAATCCACCCGTCTCGGCCTCCCAAAGTGCTGGGATTACAGATGTGAGCCACTGCGCCCAGCTCTGCTTTTGTTCTTAAGGTCTTCAACTCACTGGTTGAAGCCCACCCAGGTTATGAAAGGTCATTTCTACTTAATGTCTGCTCATAGCTAACTTTGACCACAGCTGCCAAATACCTTCACAGGCTTAAAAGAAGAACTTTAGACAAAATAAATGTAACAGTTTATTTGAGCAAAGAACAAATTCATGAATCAGGAAGCACCAGACCAAAAGGAGGGTGTGAGCTCCACCCCAGCAACACGGGCAGCGAGCTGGGTTTTTGTTGTTGCTGTTGTTGTATTTATTTATTTATTTTGAGGTGGAGTTTCACTCTTGTTGACCAGGCTGGAGTGCAATGATGCAATCTCGGCTCACTGCAACCTTCTTCTCCTGGGATCAAGTGATTCTCCTGCCTCAGCCTCCTGAGTAGCTGGGATTACAGGCACCCATCTCCATGCCCAGCTAATTTTTTGTATTTTTAGTAGAGACAGGGTTTCACCATGTTGAACAGGAAGGTCTCCATCTCTTGACCTCGTGATCCACCTGCCTCAGCCTCCCAAAGTGCTGGGATTACAGACGTGAGCCACTGGGCCAAGCCGCTCAGTGACTTTTTATAGGCTGAACATAGAAACAAGGCAAAGAAACTACCTGATTGACTACTGCTGGGCATTTGACTTATTTGAATATGGGTCAGTAAGCGGTCCCTAGTTATATAACCAAAAGGCTGGTTGGCTGGTTGTGATTGGCTGCAGCCTGGTTCTGTTTGGGTTTTCTTAATTAGTTACAAAAAATGCCTTCAAATTTACTTTCAGGCCAAGAGCAATGGCTCATGCCTGTAATCCCAGCACTGTGGCAGGCGGAGGCAGGTAGATCACCTGATGCCAGGCGTTCGAGACCAGCCTGGCCAACATGGCAAAACACCATCGCTACTAAAAATACAAAAATTATAGGCCAGGCGCAGTGGCTCATGTCTGTAATCCCAGCACTTTGGGAGGCTGAGGCAGGCAGATCATGAGGTCAGGAGTTTGAGACCAACCTGGCCAATATGGTGAAACCCCATCTCTACTAAAAATACAAAAATTAGGTGGGTGTGGTGGTGTGCGCCTGTAATCCCAGCTACTCAGGAGGCTGAGGCAGGAGAATTGCTTGAACCTGAGAGGCAGAGGTTGCAGTGAACCAAGATCACACCACTGCACTCCAACCTGGGCGACAGAGGGAGACTCCATCTCAAAAAGAAAAAAAATATATAGCTGGGTGTGTTGGTGCATGCCTATAGTCCCAGGTACTAGTGGGGCTGAGACAGAAGAATCGCTTAAGCCTGAGAGATGTAGGTTGCAGTGAGCCAAGGTCTTGCCATTGCATTCCAGCCTGGGCAACAGAGTGAGACTCCATCACAAAAAAAAAAGAAAAGAAACAAGGAAAGAAAGAGAAAGGAAGGAAGGAAGGAAGGAAGGAGGGAAGGAAGGAAGGAAGGAAGGAAGGAAGGAAGGAAGGAAGGAAGGAAGGAAGGAAGGAAGGGAAGGGAAGGAAAACAAAAAAACTGCAAATCAGATACACAAGTTAATATTTATTTGGAATTGGAAATAAAATCACCACAAGTTGCTGGAGCTAGAAGACTTGTTCCCTTTCTTCTGAGAACTCCTTGGGTGATTTATCAGCAATGCTCACACAGATCTTCCTGCTCTTGGCAACGTGTCAGGGGCCTAGCTTGTAATCGCAGCATCTCCCTGACATTTCCTTCCTGATCTGCTCAGAACCAAGGAAACCTTGCTGTCTCCTAAGAGCAAGGGTCAGGGTGAGGGTTAAAGTGGATTTTTTTCTCCTGGTTCTTTCTTTTGTTTTTTCCAGAGATGGGGTCTTGCTATGTTGCCCAGCTGGAGCACAGTGGCTATGGACAGATATAACATAGCACACTGCAGCCTGAAACCTCTGGGCTCAAGTCATCCTCTGGAGTCAGTCTCTGAAGCAGCTGGGACTATGGGAACGGGCCACCAAGATCAGCTGTCCTAGTTCATGCTTATGCTAGGAAGACAGCCACCTTGCAAAATACCTCTCACATTGCAAAATACAATCATTTCTTCTCGATATCTTCCAATGTTTTAACTTGTTCCAGCATTAACTCAAAAGGCCCATGTCCAAACTCCAAAGTCTCATCTGAGACTCAAATTTTCACCAGTGAGCCTGTAAAAATCAAAAGCAAGTTATTTATTGCCAAGACGGAATGGGGGTACAGGCAATGGGTAAACATTTCCATTCCAAAAGGTGGAAATCTGCCAAAAGGCAGGGCCAACAGGCTCCACATGAATCCAAAACCCAGAAAGGCAGGCATTAAACCTTAAAGCTCCAAAATAATCCCTGACTCCCTGTCCTGAATCCAGGACACATTGGTGCAAGGGGTGAGCTCCCAAGGCCTCAGGCAGCTCCGCCCGTGTGGCTGAGCAGGGTGCAGCCCCGTGGCTGCTTTCACGGGCTGGAGTTGAGTGTCTGCGGCTTTTCCAGACTCTGGGTACAAGCTGCCCATGGCTCTACCATTCTCTGCCCTGGAGGGTCCCAGTTTCCATAGGGAGAGTCATTTATTAGACCCCCCACCTCTGCTAGGGGCTCAGGCTTGGTCTTCTGTCTGCTCCCCAGGACAAGAAAAGTTGAAGCTCAAGTTCAACAGCAAAAGCCTCCAAGGAAAAGCAGCTCAAGGCCTTCTTCTCCTCTCTGGAGACCTATAACTGTGTAACCATGTACCCCAAAAGTTAATGACAATTCCAAATCAGCCTCAGCTTGAAAGAATGTATGCAGTTCACACTACGAAAAATGAACTCCTCTCTCCAATATTTAAGAGTTCTAGGTTGGGCGTGGTGGCTCACACCTGTAATCCCAACACTTTGGGGGGGCCAAGGCAGGTGGATCACCTGAGGTCAAGAGTTCGAAACCAGCCTGGCCAATATGATGAAACCCCCATCTCTACTAAAAATACAAAAAGAAAAAAAATTAGCCAAGCATGGTGGCAGGCACCTGTAGTCCCAGCTACTTGGGAGGCTGAGGCAGGAGAATCACTTGAACCAGGGAGGTGGAGGCTGCAGTGAGCTGAGATCACACCACTGCACTCCAGTCTGGGTGACAGAGCGAGACTCTGTCTTGAAAAAAAGAAAAAAAGAAAGAAAGAAAAAGTTCTAGGCCAGGAGGGGTGGCTCATACATGTAATCCCAGCACTTTGGGAGGCCAAGGCAGGTAGATCACCTGAGGTCAGGAGTTCAAGACCAGCCTGGCCAACATGGTGAAACCCTTTCTCTACTAAAAATACAAAAATTAGCCTGGCATGGTGGCACACACCTGTGATCCCAGCTACTCCAGAGGCTGAGGCAGGGAGAGTCACTTGAACCTGGGAGGTGGAGGTTGCCGTGAGCCACGACTGCGACACTGCACTCCAGCCTGGGTGACAAGGTGAAACTTTGTCTCAAAAAAACAGTTCTAAGAAATCCAGGGGAGCGGGGAAGAGAAAGGACCTTAAAAATACAGATGATCCTTAAATATATAAAAAGATGATTAAGCCAATTTATAAAAAGAAAAAAATTCTAAGCACCATAAGATACAATTTCTCATCTATCAAATTGACACACTTTCAAAAGCCGGATGCTCTCATCTGCCACGGGGAAGGAGGCAGGCTTGTCTAGTGCAGGAGGGAAGGAAAATGAGGCCGTCTGGTGATGCGGAAACATGCAGAAAATGACAAATGTGTTTAGCCTTTGCCCTGGCTCTCCCACCTCTGGGAAGTTATCTCACGGTTATCTGTGACTGTGCTATTCACTGAAGCATTGTCTGCAAAGCAAAAAGTGGGAAAGGTTCCAATATTCTCTCTGTAGAGGGCAGATAAATACAACCGTGGAATAGTCAGCAGAAGACCCAGCAGAAGACTTCACAAGTATGAAAATGAATGAGGCAGTTTTGTGATTTTTTTTCTTTGACAAATATAGGAGAAGCTCAGGAATATATTGCTAAGGTGCTGAACAGCGTATACAACTAAACTACTTTTCTTTTTCTTTTTCATTTTCTTTTTGAGACGGAGTTTCACTCTTGTTACCCAGGCTGGAGTGCAATGGCGCGATCTCCGCTCACCGCAACCTCCGCCTCCTGGGTTCAGGCAATTCTCCTGCCTCAGCCTCCTGAGTAGCTGGAACTACAGGCACGCGCCACCGTGCCCAGCTAATTTTTGTATTTTTAGTAGAGATGGGGTTTTACCATGTTGACCAGGATGGTCTCGATCTCTTGACCTCGTGATCCACCTGCCTCAGCTTCCCAAAGTGCTGGAATTACAGGCGTGAGCCACCGCGCCTGGCCCCTACTTTTCTTTTTCTTTCTTTTTTTTTTTTGAGATGGGGTCTCGCTCTGTTGCCCAGGCTGGAGTGCAGTGGTATGATGTCGGCTCATGGCAACCTCTGCCTCCTGGTTTCTAGCAACTCTCCTGCCTCAGCCTCCTGAGCAGCTAGGATTACAGGCATGCACCACCATGCCCAGCTAATTTTTGTATTTTTCAGTAGAGACGGGGTTTCGCCATGTTGGCCAGGCTGGTCTTGAAGTCCTGATCCCTGGTGATCTGCCCGCCTCGGACTCCCAAAGTGTTGAGATTAGTGGCATGACACACAGCGCCTGGCCATTTTCTTTTTTTAAAATGACAGAGTCGGCCGGGCGCGGTGGCTCAAGCCTGTAATCCCAGCACTTTGGGAGGCCGGGGCGGGTGGATCACGAGGTCAAGAGATCGAGACCATCCTGGTCAACATGGTGAAACCCCGTCTCTACTAAAAATACAAAAAATTAGCTGGGCATGGTGGCGCTTGCCTGTAATTCCAGCTACTCAAAAGACTGAGGCAGGAGAATTGCCTGAACCCAGGAGGCGGAGGTTGCGGTGAGCCGAGATCGCGCCATTGCACTCCAGCCTGGGTAACAAGAGTGAAACTCCGTCTCAAAAAAAAAATAAATAAATAAAATAAAATAAAATGACAGAGTCTTGCTCTGTTGCCTATGATAGAGTGCAGTGGCACCATCATGACTCACTGAAGCCTTGGCCACCCCAGGCTCAGGTGCTCCTTCCACTTCAGCCTCCCAAGTAGCTGGGACTACAGGCACACTCCACAATACCCGGCTAATATATATATATATATTTGAGACGGAGTTTCGCTCTCGTTACCCAGGCTGGAGTGTAATGGTACGATCTCGGCTCACCACAACCTCTGCCTCCTGGGTTCAGGCAATTCTCCTGCCTCAGCCTCCTGAGTAGCTGGGATTACAGGCACGCGCCACCATGCCCAGCTAATTTTTTGTATTTTTGGTAGAGACGGGATTTCACCATGTTGACCAGGATGGTGTCGATCTCTTGACCTCATGATCCACCCGCCTCGGCCTCCAAACGTGCTGGGATTACAGGCGTGAGCCGCCGCGCCCCGCCCTAATTTTTATATTTTTTGTAGAGACAGGGTTTTTCTATGTTGCCCAGGCTGGTCTCAAAATCCCGGGCTCAAGTGATCCTCCTAACTTGGTCTCCCAAAGTGCTGGGATTAGAAGACCTCCTAACTTGGTCTCCCAAAGAGGAAGTTTCTTAAAGTGGATCACGAAAATAGGGTGGATGACGACTGGGTGTGGTGGCTCACGCCTGTAATCCCAGCACTTTGGAAGACCAAGGTGGGTGGATCACCTGAGGTTGGGAGTTTGAGACGAGCCTGACCAACATGGAGAAACTCTGTCTATACTAAAAATACAAAATTAGCCTGGCATGGTGGCATGTGCCTGTAATCCTAGCTACTCAGGAGGCTGAGGCAGGAGGATCGCTTGAACCCGGGAGATGGAGGTTTCAGTGAGCTGAGACTGTGCCACTACACTTCAGCCTGGGCAACAAGAGCAAAACTCCATCTCAAAAAACGCAAACCAAAAAAAATATATATATATATATAGCCCATTGTACATCTTAGGCCTGTTTTATCTGTGAACCACGTGAATTCATTACCTTCTAAAAAATTAAACATGTAAAACTAAATGAAGACCAGGCACGGTGGCTCATGCCTGTAATTCCAGCACCTTGGGAGGCTGAGGTAGGTGGATCACTTGAGCGCAGGAGTTCAAGGCCAGCCTGGGCAACATGGTGAAACCCTGTCTCCACCAAAGATATAAAAAATAGGCTGGGCACGGTGGCTTATGCCTGTAATCCCAACACTTAGGGAGGTGGAGGCAGGTGAATCACCTGAGATCAGGAGTTTGAGACCACCCTGGCCAATAGGGTGAAACTTCATCTCTACTAAAAATATAAAAATTAGCCAGGCATGGTGGCACACACCTGTAATCCCAGCTACTTGAAAAGCTGAGGCAAGAGAATCGCTTGAACCTGACAGGTGAAGGTTGTAGTGAGCCACGATCATGCCACCGCACTCCAGCCTGGGCAACAGAGCCAGACTCTGTCTCAAAAACAATCATAAATAAAATAAAATAACTCAATGAAAATGAAAATACAGCATGCCAAATTATATGGAACACAGCTAAAATTGCTTTTTTAGAAAGCTAGAACATTAGGCTGGTGTGGTGGCTCATTCCTGTCATCCCAGCTAAGAGGCTAAGGAGAGAGCGTTGCTTGGGCCCACGAGGTCATGACCCAATCTCTACAAAAAATCAAAAATTAGCCAGGCACAGTGGTGCATGCCTGTAGTCTCAGCTACTTGGAAGGCTGAGGTAGGAGACTCATTTGAGCCCAGGAGGTCGAGGCTACAGCGAGCCGTGATTGTGCCACTGCAGTCAGCCTGGGCAACAAAATAAGACCCTGTCTCAAAAGAAAAAGAAAAGAAATTTGGAGAATTAAATGCATGTATTGAAGCTGGAAGTGGTGGCACATGCCTGTAGTTCCAACTACTCTGGAGGCTCAGGTGGGAGGATTGCTTGAGCCCAAGAGTTTGAGGCTGCAGTGAGTTGTGATTGTACCACTGCACTCCAGGCTGGGTGGCAGAGCAAGCCCTTTTCTGCAAAAAGAAAAAAAAACTGGCCAGGCACAGTGGCTCACACCTACAACCCCAACACTGTGGGAGGCCAAGGTGGGCGAATCACTTGAGGTGAGGAGTTCAAGACCAGCATGGCCAACATGGTGAAATCCCATCTCTAAAAATAGAAAAATTAGCCGGGCATAGTGGTGCATGCCTGTAATCCCAGCTACTTGCGAGGCTGAGGCAGAACTGCTTGAGCCCAGGAGCCAGAGATTGCAGTGAGATGAGATCACACCATTGCACTCCAGCCTGGGCGACAGAGCAAGACTGTCGAAAATGAAAGAAAGAAAGAAAGAAGGAAAAAAATTGAATATAAAATGTTTTAGATAAATATATGATTTGGAAACAAAATTTCTTTTTTTTTTTTTCTGAGATGGAGTTTCACTCTTGTTGCTGGGATTACAGGCATGTGCCACCACGCCTGGCTAATTTTGCATTGTTAGTAGAGACAGGGTGTCTCCATGTTGATCAGGCTGGTCTTGAACTCCCAGCCTCAGGGGATCCACCTGCCTTGGCCTTCCGAAGTGCTGAGATGACAGGTGTGAGCCACCACACCCAGCCAAAATTTCTTTTTTTAATTAAAGTAGGCCAGGAATAGTGACTCATGCCTATCATCACAGAGCTTTGGGAGACTGAGGCAGGAGGAGGATTGCTTGAAGCCAGGAGTTGGAGACCAGCCTGGGCAACATAGTCAGATCCCCATCTCTACAAAAAAAATCTTTAAAGGTTAGCTGGGCATTGTGGTCCATTCCTGTAGCCCTAGCTACTTGGGAGATTGAGATGAGAGGATCACTGAGTTCAAGGCTACAGTGAGCAATGATTGCGCCACTGCTCTCCAGCCTGGGTGACAAAGCAAGACCGTGTCTCTCAAAACAAAAAAAAAGGTAAAGCAAGTTGGAAGAGAGCAAAACACGCTCAGTAAGGACTGTACATTTTGACTGAGTGCAGTGGCTAATGCCTATAATCCCACACTTTGGAGACAGCCGGATCTCCTGAGGTCAGGAGTTCGAGACCAGCCCGGCCAACATGGTGAAACCCTGTTTCTACTAAAAATACAAAAATTTGGCTGGGCGTGGTGGTGCGTGCCTGTAATCCCAGCTACTTGGGAGGCTGAGGCAAGCAAATCACTTAAACCTGGGAGGCTGAGGCAGGAAAATTGCTGGAACCAGGGAGGCAGAGGTTGCAGTGAGCTGAGATCGCACCACTACACTCCAACCTGGGTGACAGAGCAGGACTACATCTCAAATAAATAAATCAATATATTTTTTTTTTAAGATGGGGTTTCACCATGATGGCCAGGGTGGTCTTGAACTCCTAACCTCAGGTGATCCACCCACCTCGGCCTCCCAAAGTGCTAGGATTACAGGTGTGAGCCACAGCACCTGGCCATAAATGTACATTTCACTGTCTACATATATGCTAGCCCCCATGTATGTTTGTCTTTAAATCTTTTTTTTCTGTTTTTATTTTTGTTTGTCTTTAAATCTAATGTTCTTGGCCATGTCTGTTCCAGGGTCCAGTCCAGGATACTGCTGCATTTAGTTTCAGGGATTGTTTTCATTTCACCGACTTAGCTTGGGGGCCTTGTCTGGCTGATGAAGGAGGGCCTTTTGGGAAACACTTGTCCCTCACAAGTGGTTCTAGGAACGCTGCATACACTCCTAACTCTCTGGATGCCGCTACGATGTTAACATAAATAAGTGGTGAGAACATAAGACCTGAAGAAGCCAGGCCGGGCGCGGTGGCTCACGCCTGTAATCCCAGCACTTTGGGAGGCCAGGGCGGGTGGATCACGAGGTCAAGAGATCGAGACCATCCTGCTCAACATGGTGAAACCCCGTCTCTACTAAAAATACAAAAAATTAGCTGGGCATGGTGGCGCGCGCCTGTAATCCCAGCTACTCAGGAGGCTGAGGCAGGAGAATTGCTTGAACCCAGGAGGCGGAGGTTGCGGTGAGCCGAGATCACGCCATTGCACTCCAGCCTGAGTAACAAGAGGGAAACTCCGTCTCAAAAAAAAACAACCTCCCGCCAGAATCCACGCCCTCCCCCACCCTGCTTGCTGCTGCTTTTGTGAGCCCTTTTAGGGAAACCGGGAGAGAATGTTCTTAGCAGCTCTCCGCCAATTGAATCTGCAGACATTGACTGAGCCCTTACTATGTGCATGGTCCTCTGGTAGATGTTATGGAGGAAATCAAAGTTGAATGAGACCTTTTCCCACTTTTTAGGGCAGACATACAGCCAGAGAGGCAGCCTAGACCCCAGAGACTGCAACACCTTGTAGAGGTGAAAGGCAGGTCGCAGCAGCAGTGAAGGAGATGGGGCGATGCATTTCACCTGGGCTTCCTGGAGCAGGTGACTGAACCATGCCTTAAAAGAAGGGAGGATTTCAAGGGTAAAGGCAAAAGGGAGCTGTGTTCTGGGCTGAAGAAACAGCATAACAAAGATACAGAGGTGTGAACGTTGGGGGCAGCTGCAGAGAATGGGCAGCCCAACATTCCTGGACTTGCATGTGTTATCGAGGAGAGAGGGGACCCCAAAGAAGGCTTTGAATGCCAGGGCAGGAATCCACCTCCCTCCAGCAGGCAGGGAGAAGCACCAGAGACTTCCACACAGCCAAGTAAGATCAGAGCTCCAGCTGAGCTCCAGCGGGGAGCTGGTGGTGTGGTGCGAGGTGATTTCTCTTGTCTTGTTGGGGTGATGAGCCAGCCCAGGGGGTCGAGGGAGGGTGGGGTCCAGGAATGGAAGTGAGAGGCAGATGGGGAAAGTGTGATAATAGGATGTGAGTGTGAGGCTGAGGCTGGGGGTGGAAGTCAGGGGACTGAGGCCATGAATCTTCTGGGCAGAGGAGGGGGTGTCTGTGTTGAAGGGGCTGTTGAGGTGAAGGTGCTGGAGGTCAGGTCCCCATGCTGGGGTCAGGCTGGAGCCTGGTGGCCAGGCATAAATGTGGCATCGTCAGTGAAGAGAAGGTGGCAAGGGGTCCTCAGGACAGAAGAAAGAGACTGACCCACCTCACAGGGGTCATATCCTCAATGCCTGTCACCCCAGGATTTTTGACCCCTTGCATAACTTGGAAAGGGGTCCAGGCCCATGGAAAGCCAAACTGTTTACTGAGCTGATGGACAGCACCATGCATGGACCTTTCTAGAAGCGGTCTTTTCATCTCCCAGCTCCTAGCCTCCCCAAGGCCCTGCCACTCAGAATACGGGACAAGCTCCTCGGCCTCACAGGCAAGGCCCATCACAACCTAGTGCCACCACAGTCCATCGCCCACCTTGCCCACTTTTTCTAGCCGCTGACAACCTCCCCTGAATTGCAGCTCCCCCAGGAAGCCCCTTTAATTTCTGCAGCCCAAGGGTTGGCTCCCCTGTCCCAAACCAGGAGAACTGGCTGTAGGGATCTCTCCCCACCGCCGCGCGCTGGGCTGTGGCTCCTTCATGGGCACTGCTGGGCTGGAGCCAGAGGGGCCACATCCCGCTTGCTCCCAGGGCTTCCAACCAGCAAATGGTAGTGAAGGAACAGGAAGTCCCGTTTTGAGAGCCCCCAGCTAGACTGGAGTTCCAGTACCAGAGCAGCCAGCAGCCTGCCCTCAGCGGAAAAGTAGGGGCTAGATGTGGGTGTGAGCAGTGCACCTCTGCTGAGACTAGCTCGGTCGCAGGGACCCCAACCCAGGCGGCGCTGAAGGAATGAAGAAACAGACACAGAGATAGAGAGCAAAAAGGTGGGGGACATGACATTTTGGGCTGGATGATAAAGGTGTGGGACAACAGGGGAACCTCAGCATTCCCAGCTGAGAGCCTCACATATTTATTGACAGCAAACAAGTGATAATCATCATTTAGGCCGGGCGCGGTGGCTCACGCCTATAATCCCAGCACTTTGGGAGGCCGAAGCGGGTGGATCACGAGGTCAAGAGATCGAGACCATCCCGGTCAACAAGGTGAAACCCTGTCTCTACTAAAAATACAAAAATTAGCTGGGCATGGGGGTGTGCGCCTGTAGTCCCAGCTACTTGGGAGGCTGAGGCAGGAGAATTGCCTGAACCCAGAAGGCAGAGGTTGCGGTGAGCCGAGATCATGCCATTGCACTCCAGTCTGGGTAACAACAGCGAAATTCTGTCTCAAAAAAAAAAAAAAGATAATCATTTAACTAAAAGCATTCTTCGCAGGGAACAAAGCATTCTATACGAGTGGAAAGAAACAGGCTCCGGTGTTTATCCACTGCATCTGGAGCATGTCGTTAAGGCAAGAACCTGCTATTGTTTGTGGTTCAGAAGCACCCCAAGCAGTCTTCTGCCCAAGAGCTGGCCAGATATTTCTTTCCCTCGCTCTAGTAAACCAACTACCTCTAGCAATGTGCGTCTCTGCCATCACGAGTATCTCAGTGCTACTGATAGCCTGTATCTTTAAGGCCTGTTTATACCAGCTTAGGGCCTGCTCCCAACACACCTCTCAAGGGACACTTCTTGTACCTAGTGGACGACCTCACGCCTAGTGTCTGACCAGTGACCAGAGGTCCCTGACATTGGAAACGTCCGTGTCCAGTTCATGTTGCCTGACCACCTGGCTCTGGCACTGGGAGCCTGGCCTAGGGCAGCCCCTGGTTGTTCTGATGAAAAGTGCAAATTCAACCCACCACTCCAGCAGGGAGCAAGTCCAAAGGTTTTTGATAGAGAACCTGGGCAAGGAAGGTGTAATGAAACTGGAGGAAAGTCCTCGTCCCTGGGCACAGGAGGCAGGAGTGAAGAGTCAGGCAGAGAGAGATGAGAGCGCGTGGCAAGTAACAGTAGATGGAAGGGAAGAGGTCATGGGTCAGCACGTTTGCTGGCCAAATGCCTGACTGTTCTTTTTAAAGGAAGTAGCAGGAGAGCAGTCCGATAGGCGGGAGCGATGCCTCTAAGTGTTCTGTTCTTTTTTTTTCTTTTTTTGGGGGGGTGGGGGCTGAGACTGGAGGATTTTCTAGATCTTTTCTAAGTGGTTGTGGTATGGTGCACTGGTGGGGGTGGGGGTAGGTCACACTATGTTGCCCAGCCTGGTCTCGAACTCCTGGCCTCAAGCAATCTTTCTGACTTGGATCACAGCCCTGAGCCTAATAGCACCCTGTCAGGCCTCTAAATTCTTATCTCTGCAGTCATTTTGGGCATGGTTTGGCCTGAAAACTGGGCCAAGGGGTGACTGAGCCCTGCTTCTGCTAGAAAAAGTTTAGATCTGATCAAAATGTTATCTGATAGCGTAAATGTGTCATCAGTGAAGAGGGTGTGGCAACGGGTCCGCAGGGCAGAAGAGGAAAGAGACCAACTCACATGGTCAATTCCACTGTCACCCCAGGATCTGGATGCCTGATGAAAATGCACGCCAAGGCAGCATAAAGTCCTAAGAATTCACTACAAGTACTTGTTCTTACTTGTCTTAGACTTGCCACTTTCTGACTCAAAGGGTGCACTTTCCCTCCTTCACTGCGGGATTTAGTGCATGAACCTGCTCACCCCCAACGTCCTCTTCAGAAGCTGGGGTTTCTGATCCTTTCCGGGCAGATATTTGTAATCCCTCACCTGGAGGGCTCCTCCACGTCCCCAGTTTACACACTCATTTGCTCACCTGTACAACTGTTAGACTAGCTTGTACCAGGCTCTGCTGAGGACCCCAGGACACGGTGGGGACACAGTGGATACAGGCTGTCCGTCTCTCAAAGGGGCCAGTAAGCCACTAAACAAAGAGTAGCCTTCAACCCTGCGGCGCCGGCCAGCGAGCCCCCATAGGCCTAACTTGCTATGGCTGCTCCCTGGGCCTGGGCCAGCAGCTCCTGATCCCACGCGGGCGCGGTGGCAGCTGTCGGGACTGTCCGGGGGCGGGGGCCCTGATGTGCTCCAGCCGGTGGGCGCGGCCAGAGCGGTGCGAAGGCGGGGCCTGGTGAATGGGGGCGGGATCTGATTGGGCGTGGCCTTCCTGGGATGGGGCGGGGTGGCCTAGGGGCGGGGCTCGGAACTGTGGACGTCCCTCCCCTCCCGCGACCTATTTGGGCGGGAGTGAAAGCCGCACATTCGCCGGACCGGAGCGATGGGTGAAAACGCCCTACCAGGGCCCCTTAGACTCGAGTGGGACGGAGAGGCCTCGCGCGAGCCTTTCCACCTGTTTGGGATCGTGGAGGAGGACGGGCTGGAGGGGAGGGTTCGCCGACCGCGTCGCCCTCCTGGGTGTAGCAGCTCTTTCCTGAGCAGTCCCGGGCCGTGAGAGCGCGACCGGCCAGGAACTGGGGGGCCCCCGAGACACGGCCGCACGTGGCCTCGCAGGGTTCTGGGAGCCCGAATTAGCCGAGCGTGCGCGTGGGTGTCGGGGTGTGGAGGTCTTCAGCCCTGCAGTCCCTCCGCCTGCCATAAATTTTCGCTCTGTCCCTGTCCCCCAGTGTGACCTTGGGCGTGTAGTGCTGCTCCCAGTGCCTCAGTCTCCTGCTCTGGGGAGTGAGGGTGCGGCATCCCTCCGGACCCTAGGAAAGGCTTAGGAAACTAAGCCTTTTTTACTCCGGTTTTACAGGAAAGGAAACAAGTTTTTGTAACTTGCCCAAGGTCACCTAGTCAGCAAGTGGTAGGGTCCAGGCCTGGCCAACACACCCCCCCACCCCCGCTACCAGCACATTCTAGAAGGTTCTGCCTCAGCTTAAATGGGGTGCATGCTGTGAGGGCTGTCCCAGGTTTTTCCAGCCCAGCTTATCTTTCCCTCCTCTGGGAGTCCCGTCACCCATGTCTGGCACTCTCTCCCTAATACCCTCTGGGGGCAGCTAAGGGTCTGAGTCCCTCTGGGCATGAGCCCCTGACTCAAGCCCATCAGACAGAAATAAGGAGCTCAGGGAGCACCAGCTTCATGGATGAACGATTGAAGGAATGAAAGTCTGGCTCTGTCTTTCAGGTCTGATCTCAGAGCTGAGGCTGGCTGTGCCCTGGGGCCACATCGCAGCCAAAGCCTGGGGCTCCCTGAAGGGCTCCCCAGTTCTCTGCCTACATGGCTGGCTGGACAATGCCAACTCCTTCGACACACTCATCCCTCTTCTCCCGCAAGGTGAGGCTGGGAGCCAAGAGGGCGAGGGGGGAGGTCTGCACGGGAACAAGGAAGACCGTGAGACAGCTGGGGTAGACACCTGTTCCTACCCTCCAACCTGCTTCTCTCTGTTTCAGACTTGTATTACGTTGCCATGGATTTCGGGGGTCATGGGCTCTCATCCCATTACAGCCCAGGTGTCCCATATTACCACCAGAACTTTGTGAAAGATCCGAAGGGTTTCGGCAGGTAAGAAACAGAGTGTCTTTTGCGGGGGTTGCTCTGGGAGTCCCCTCACCCATGTCTGGCACTCTCTCCCTAATACCCTCTGGGGGCAGCTAAGGGTCTGAGTCCCTCTGGGCATGAGCCCCCGACTCAAGCCTCTTATCATTGGTGTGGGGGTAGGAAGCAGCCTGGGAGTGGGTGCCTGGGCTCTGGCCTTAGGTCTGCCAGCAATTCATGGGACTCCTTGGGCAAGTTGGAGAAGAGCTTGCTTCCTACAGTGGGTCCCCCAAGCTAGTCTCCTGGGTGGACACCCCAGAGGCTGGGAAGCAATTTCTTGAGCCCAGGGACTGGCAGCGAGTGGGCGGGCTGAGCCTGTACCCGGTCAGACCTTCTGGCTCCTTGCATTTCCAGCCTTGAAATGGAATCGGTTCTCCATCATGGGTCACAGCTTCGGTAAGTGCACTGGCCAGGAGCTGACTGGGCCCGAGGTGGGGCTGGGAAGGAAGGATGGGAGCTGCTGCCTCACCCCTTTCCCCTGAACTGAGAACTGCAAAGAGAGGAGAGTGTCAGTCAGAGATTGTGTGCCCTCTGACCTCAGGCAAGGGACACATGGATGAGGGAAATAAGATGAAGAGGCCATCAGGGCTCCGATACTGAGCCTCCAGTCATCCATATGGAGCTCCCTGTCCCTGCCGCGGGGTGGGAAGCTTTAGGGTTTGCAGCTGGGGAGGGAGGGAGGGAATTGGGAAGAAGCTTTAGGTTAGGGTTTGCAGCTGGGGAGGGAAGGAGGGAATTGGGAAGAAGCTTTAGGTTAGGGTTTGCAGCTGGGGAGGGAAGGAGGGAATTGGGAAGAAGCTTTAGGTTAGGGTTTGCAGCTGGGGAGGGAAGGAGGGAACTGGGAAGAAGCTTGAGGGTTTGCAGCTGGGGAGGGAGGGAACGTCACCCACGGCTCTGTTGTCCCCCAGGTGGCTTCGTGGCCGGGATGGTAAGTAGATGGCTTTGGTCAATTGGAGGTCCCTTGAGTGGGGTGGGGAGTGCAGAGAAGAAAGGGGAAGGTACCCGGGAAGTGTCTCCCAGGAAGTGCCTCCTCTGGTCTCAGTGATAGTTATACTAGGAAGTTGGTGTAAACGGTGGGGACTCCTGGTGGAGTTAATGCTTCCAGCCCCATACCCTGTCCCAGAGCACCCTGGAGTCCAGCCAGGGTCTGGAGCTCAGTGCTGGGTGCAGAGCTGGGGGGTGGGGGAAGGCACACCATGGGATAGAAGATTCTCCTTCTGATCTCTTGGTCAGCACCCTCCCCCAGCCTAAAAGATGTTTCAGGAAGCACCAGGGTCCTCAGGGAAAGCAGGGAGTGGCCTTTGCTTCTTTCCCCCACTCATTCTCCCCTTCTGGCGTCCTCTCAGTTTTCCTGTACCTTTCCGGAGATGGTAGATAAACTCATCTTGCTGGAGTCGTCACCATTTGTCCTGGACTTTCATGTGAGAAGCTGGGCTTTCATGCATGTAGTCAGTCGGGGGAAGACCTGGGCCCCGGGCAGTCCTCTCAGCCCTGTCTCCTTTGGTGGACACTAGGGAAGCAGGAGGAGATGGCAGAGGGGGGAAAGGGGAGTCAGGGACTTGCCTCCCAACAGAGGACAGCCTTTTGCTGCTTAGACCCCTAGGAGTGGTCAGGAGAAGGGTTGCAGGGGACCCCTTGGAAACTGTGTGGCCTGGGAGCTGAGGAATGCCAGGCTGGTCATGCAGTGGCAGTGGTGGAAGAGGGCAGGAGCCGTGGGTGAAGGACACTCTAGGCCACACAACTGTGCAGTCACACCCAGTCGCATGCCTTTGCACTGTGTACACGTTGCACAAGCACACATGACAGCCCTAAGTGTGGACTGATGGGACAAGTACTGACCCCTCTGCCACCACTACCAGTTATCAGTACTGTCCCTGAACCCGAGTCCTGGCTTGATTGTTTACCTGCTGGGTGACCCTTGGCAAGTTACTTTGCCTCTCTGGGCCTTAGTTCCCTCACCTGTAAAATGAGGTTGGACTCAATGACCTGGCCAACTCTGACTTCCTGTCACTTTCTTGCCCAGGGCTCAGTCTCCTGGTTGTGACACAACTCTCTTCAGTTTCAGTTTTCTTGTCCATAGAATGACCACAGATCCCATAAGAGCAAGAATGACGTCTGTCTCTTTGTCACCATATCCCCAGTCCTGGCACCTAGTAAGGGCTCAGTCAGTGTTCCCTCCAAGAGCTCGGCAAGCTCAGGGGCCATTGTAAGGACCCAATGCACAGATGGCAGGCAGCGGACACTCCCTTCTTTGTCCGTTTCACCAACTGAATTAACAAGCGTAGTGCCCCTAGGGCTTCCTCCTGGGTGAGTCAAGGGGGGCATTTGGTCCTCCTGTCCTCCATTCTCAGGGGTGGGTGGATGGGAGTTTCCCCCCAACCCCGGCACCCCCAGGCAACGAGCCCTTGGCTGTCCTCACAGAGTGAGCCACATGTGGTGGGGGAGCTTGGCAGCTCCAGGACTGCACTCCTTCTGCCATTGAGAATGATGGCATTCGTTGAAGCAGATGAAATCGACAATCCCGGATGGTCCATGGCCTCTGGACCCTAATTTCATGCCTTTGCAAAGCACTTGGCAGTTGACAGAGATTCTCCTTCCTCTCCGTCATCCCACCTGATTCTCAACTGTCCCTGGCCACGGGCAGGGCCAGGCCGGCTGTGAGAGACTACGGGGAGGACTTGTTCAGAATCTTGGGGCTCACTAGCCGGGGCTGGGTCTGTGTCCCCCTTTGCCGAGGGGCTCAGCTGAGAGTACAGGGTAGGGCTGGAAGGGTGGGGCCTCGTCTGCAGCCCAGAGCCCTGCTCACCCAGCCAACTGGCCACCTTAGGAAGTGGAGAATTTGCATCCGTCTGTCTCCCGCAGGTTCCTGAAGAGCAATAGCCACGTGAGTGAGAAGTGTGGCGAGCTCCTCCTGCAGAGAGGAACCATGAAGGTGGCCACAGGTAAGGGACTCGCTGTCCATTGTATATTTGTTACTCTTCTTACTGAGGATGTCAAGGACTTGCAGGCAGGATACTAACCATTTCGCAAACAGCGTCTCGCTGAATCCCCCTCCTACCTCATCCTCATCCCGTTTACAGCAGGAGAAACTGAGGCTCAGCACTGCCAAGCAACCCGGGCGAGGTCATACAGCTACCGCCCATCCCAGAAAGCCATGCTCTGGGAGGGTCTGGTCAAGTGTCTTGGACTAAATGTTGCTAAATTGTGGCCATGCTCTGCTGGACCTGGGATGGGTGCCCAGCACCAGCGGCAGGTTGTGAGGACATCCCAGGGGTCAAGTGACTTGGGAGAGGCTTTTCACAATGGAGAGGTGGAGCTGGTATGTCGACTTCAGAGCAGCTTTTGGCACAAGCAGTTTCTGTACTTTGCTTTTTACCTAGGCAATTTCTTCCTGTTTCCTTTCCTTTCCTTTGCCTTTTTTTTTTTTTTTTTTTTTGAGACAAGGGTCTCACTGTCACCTAGGCCGGAGTGCAATGGCACCATTATGACTCACTGCAGCCTTCACCTCCCAGGCTCAAGAGATCCTCCCACCCCAGCCTCCTGAGTAGCTGGGACTGTAAGTGTAAGCCACTGTGCCTGGCTCAGGAAATCTTTTCTAAGGGTCCGCTACATGCCCGGCTCAGCGAGGCTGCAGTGAGCAGGAGCAGAGTGTTCCTCTCTCGGTGGGGCCTCCAGCATCACAACTCCTGGGGCTGCTGCTCACAGTGAGGGAAACGGCGCCCCCTGGAGTTGGGCAAAGAGTAGCCTCAGTTCTGGGAAGAGATAAAACATGTGAACAGGTACATAAGCGGTGAGACATTCTCTAGATGTAACGAAGGAAATGCACAGGCCGTGGAAGAGACCCATGGTGGCAGCTGCTCCAGAGGGGGAGTCTAGGAAGCAGCTCTTCCAGGGTGAGGGAACAGCTGGAGGGAGATCGAGTCGTCAGATGGAAAATGTGCTAAGTTCGGTGAAACAGCCTGGCTTCCTGATACTGCCAGCTGCGTGATCTGGGACAGTCCCCTCTCCCTTTTTAGACTCCCCCAGTTTGCTCAGATGACAAACAAGGTCTTGGGATTTTTGCGGATCGGGTCAGGCAAGGTGGGCATGTGCCTTCCCTTTTTAAAGTGCCGAGTAAGGCAGGGGTCAGAAATCCAGCACCTGGTGACAGGGTGGGGCGTGTTGTGGATGTCACCCTGCCGGCTCGGATGGAGGCTGTGGGATGTGTAGGGACTTTGGAGCTGGAGCCAGCCCTCCCTGGCAGGCCTCTGGGCCAGTGCTCATCAGGTGGGAATTCTGTCTCTTGCGGTTAGAATTTCCACTTGTTTAGCCTGCAGTTGATGTGCTGAGTTACATTTTTAGGTGTCATGAGTCCTGAAGTGACAGCACCCGCTGAGGGTCTAAGGAGCTGCACCTGTCGGCTGTTTTGGCCTTGGGCTGCCAGTTTTTATGAGTCTTTGTGACCATCCATGAACCCTTACATTGCCTCCCTGCAAACCCATCATGGAGAAGGGGAGTCAAGGACCCCTGGCCCAGGCTTCTTAGAAGTGCCCCACACAGATGGCTGATGTAGGGAGCCCCAGGCGCTGAAGTGGGCTAATCTGGAATGAGCCTGGGGAATCCGATTAGGACCAGGTCACAGGAAACGGTGAATGCAGGACGCTGACCAGGCACCCCTGTGTGGGTGGGTGAGGGAACAGGTGAGAGGGAGGGCTGAGAACGGGGTGATCCTGGGTCTGGGGAAGTGGGCAGGTGGCTGGAACGCTGTGTGCAGACCACCCCTCTGCAGCAGTTCTGGCCTTTTGGGACCCAGCGTTCACCTAGAAAGACAGTACTGGGCTGGGCGTGGTGGCTCCTGCCTGTAATCCTAGCACTTTGGGAGGCTGAGGCGGGTGGATCCTGTGAGGTCAGGAGTTGGAGACCATCCTGGTCAACATGGTGGAACCCCGTCTCTACTAAAAATACAAAAAATTAGCTGGGCATGGTGGTGCACACCTGTAGTCCCAGCTACTCAGGAGGCTGAGGCAGGAGAATTGCCTGAACCCAGGAGGCGGAGGTTGCAGTGACCAGCTTGGCCAACATAGTGAAACCCCCATGTCTACTGAAAACACAAAAATTAGTTGGGTGTGGTGGTAGGTGCCTGTAATCCCAGCTACTCAGAGGCTGAGGCAGGAGAATCCCTTGAACCCTGGAGGTGGAGGTTGCAGTGAGCTGAGATTGGGCCAGTGCACTCCAGCCTGGACAACAGAGTGAGACTTTGTCTCCAAAAAAAAAAAAAAAAAAAAAAGACAGTACCCAAACTACCTACCCAGTGCCTCAAGGACAATGTAGGTTCCTCCCAAATGCTTCCTCTCTAGTTCCCAGTTCCAGAGCACCTGAGCGCCTACTGTTCTGGAGCCAGGCAGAGGACTGGGACAACCTCCCTCCCCCGCCCCCATCATCCAGAATCCAGAGCTTAAACAACTGAGACGTGGCTGCACATGGTCGCTCATGCCTGTAATCCCAGTACTTTGGGAGGCTAGGGCATGCAGATCACAAGGTCTGGAGTTCGAGACCATCCTGGCCAATGTGGTGAAACTCTGTCTCTAATAGAAATACAAAAATTAGCTGGGCATGGTAGTGGGTGCCTGTAGTCCCAGCTACTCAGGAGGCTGAGGCAGGAGAATCGCTTGAATCTGGGAGGCAGAGGTTGCAGTAAGCCGAGATTGCACCACTGCACTCCAGCCTGCACTGCAGTGAGACAGAGCCAGACTGTCTCAAAAAACAAACAAAA
This sequence comes from Callithrix jacchus, assembly GCF_049354715.1. Taxonomy (NCBI): domain Eukaryota; kingdom Metazoa; phylum Chordata; class Mammalia; order Primates; family Cebidae; genus Callithrix; species Callithrix jacchus. Next base: position 187,146,965 of record NC_133502.1, read on the forward strand.
AAGCCGAGCTGCATTACCTCACAGTTCGGAGGCCAGGGTCCAGGGTCCAGGCTGTGAGGGAGAATCTGTTTCTGCCTCCCTGGCCGGTGGGAGCCGCAGGTGCCCGTTGGCTTGTCTGTGAGGTTCTCCTGGTGGGTTACAGAGTGCATGAGGAGGGGAGGGCTCGTGGAGGATGCAGAGTGTGGGGGGGCAGAGCATGCCCGAGAGGCTGCAGTTCCAGGTCCTCTTTTTGAATGGGAGGGTCTGGGTGGGCCTCATGAGAAGGTGACTTTCCAGCAAAGCAGTGCAGTGCAGGCGCTGGAGCTGCTCACAGACTCCAGGAGGAGAAAGGAGCTTCCAGGACAGGCCTGGAGGTGTGAGCAGGATGGGGAGAGAGCGGAGGAGACAAGGTTCAAGCCCCACAGTACTGGCTTTCTGGAAACAGTCTCCAGGTGTTCTACATGAAGGAGGGAGGATCCCGCTCTGCCTGGAGCTCCCTAAGGACAGAGGGACAGTCTTTGCCAGCATCTGGCCCCTGGCCAAGCATATTCACCCACACCTGTAATCCCAGCACTTTGGGAGGCCAGGTGGGAGGATCACTTGAGGCCAGGAGTTCAAGACCAGCCTGGGCAATATAGGGAGATGCCCCCCATCTGTACAAAAAATTCAAAAATAAATGCCGTGGTGGCACATCTGTGGTCCCAGCTCCTTGGGAGGCTGAAGTGGGAGGCTCACTTGAGCCCAGGAGTCAGAGCTGCAGTGAGCCATGATTGTGCCATTGTACTCTAGCAAGACCCTTTTTCCTTTTTTATTTTAATTTTGAGACGGGGTCTTGCTCTGTCACCCAGGCTAGAATGCAGTGGCATGATCATGGCTCACTGCAGCCTCGGCCTTGTGGGCTCAGGCAATCCTCCTCCCTCAGCTTCTTGAGTAGGTGTGCACCACCATACCTGGCTAATTTTCGTCGTTTTTGGTAGAGACGGGGTTTCGCTATATTGCCTAGGCTGGTCTCGAACTCCTGAACTCAAGCAATCCTCCTGCCTTGGCCTCCCAAAGTGCTGGGATTACAGGTATGAGCCACTGTGCCCAGCCGACCCTGTCTTCAAAACAAAATTATCTGGCCCCTGAAGCCCCCTGCTGGGGGGGATGCACAATTCTTCGTCATAAGCTGGGCTGGATTCAGGCTGCAGGTAGGATTTAACTTGCGCAGTTTAAACAAAAACATTTGGCATGGGGAATTTTGAATAAATTGCCCCTATTTTATTTTTTATTTTACTCTTTTTATATTTTGGAGGAAGGGCAGAAGGGCTTTTATTTGAAATAGAAAGATTTGATGCAAAAATACAGATTTCCAGTTCCTTTTCTTTTTTTTTTTAATTTGAGACAGAGTCTCGCTCTGTTGCCCAGGCTGGAGCGTAGTGGTGCGATCTCAGCTCACTGCAACCTCTGCCTCCTGAGTTCAAGCAATTTGCCTGCCTCATTGTCCTGAATTGCTGGGACTACAGGTGCATGCCTCCACGACAGGGTTTCACCTGTTAGCCAGGATGGTCTCGACCTCCTGGTCCACCCACCTCTGCCTCCCAAAGTGCTGGAATTACAGGCGTGAGCCACCATGCCCAGCCTCCGGTTTCTTCAATCTGGCAATACATTCTGTATTCCCTATGGGCAACAGCTGACCACACAGAGACTCCACTGCCTGTGCGATGGGCACTGTGCCCAGTCTGGCAGGCCTCTGCTGGCATCTGAGTCTGTGACCTTGGGAGGACCCAGCGGGAGGGAAGGGAGTAAAAGGTTTTCTGAGTTCCCTGGGCCTGCCCTGTGGTTCCTTAGAAAGTCCAGGGCACCAGGCTGGATGTGCTAACACTCCTCAGGCCTGTGGGTGGCAGCAGCAAGGACCCTGTCTGCTCAGAGCCCATGACATTGTCACCCACAGAAGGGCCAGGAGTCGACCCATATCACCCAAAGGCTGCAGTGAAGGCCCTTGGGGCTCAGTCTGTTTGTAGATGAAGAAGCTGAGACCAGAGAGGATCTAGGGCCTCCCTTCTGCCTTCTGTGCGTATCTGCGGCTGATGGTGATATCATCCATCCTGACCCCCCTGCAGGGCCGGGGGCAGTGGCTCACACCTGTAATCCCAGCACTTTGGGAGGCTGAGGCAAGCGAATCACCTCAGGTCGGGAATTCGAGACCAGCCTGACAAACATGGAGAAACCCCATCTCTACTAAAAATACAAAAATAAGCTGGGCATGGTGGTGTGAGCCTATAGTCCCAGCTACTTGAGAGGCTGACACAGGAGAATCACTTGAACCCAGGAGGTGGAGGTTGCAGTGAGCCAAGATCGCTCCACTGCACTCCAGCCTGGGTGACAGGCAAAACTCCGTCTCAAAAAAAAAAAAAAAAATTGGTATAGTGGCATATGCCTGTAGTCCTGGCTACTGGAGGCTGACGTGGGAGGATCCCTTGAGCCCAAGAGTTCACAGCTTCAGTGAGTTATGATCGTGCCAGTGTACTTCCGCCTCGGCTACAGAGTAAGACCCTGTCTCTTAAATGAGGTGCCACTGCACCAGCCTGGGCGACTAGAGAAAACTGTCTCAAAAAAAAGATTATAATAGAGCCGCCCTATACAGGTGTACCTTTTAAAAATCTTTTATATTTGGCCAGGCACAGTGGCTCACGCCTATAATCCCAGCACTTTGGGAGGCCGAGGTGGGTGGATCACGAGGTCAAGAGATCGAGACCATCCTGGTCAACATGGTGAAACTCTGTCTCTACTAAAAATACAAAAATTAGCTGGGCATGGTGGTGCGTGCCTGTAGTCCTAGCTACTTGGGAGGCTGAGGCAGGAGAATTGCTTGAACCCAGGAGGCAGAGGTTGCGGTGAGCCGAGATTGTGCCATTGCACTCCAATCTGCCTAACAACGGCGAAACTCCGTCTCAAGAAAAAAAAAAGTATCTTTTCTATGTTTAGAGATACAAATTGTGTTATATCGGCACCACAGGAAAGGTTAAAGGTTAAATTGTGTTACAGCTGCCTACAGTATTCAGGAGAGTAACATGCCGTTGAGGTTTATAACCTAGGAGCAACAGGCTATCCCATATAGCCTGAGTGTGTAGGAGGCTAGACCCTCTAGGTACCGGCTCCAGGTCTGGAGGAGTAGAGGGCAGTGAGCCCTGCTGGGGGCCTGGGCCAAACGGTCACCCCTTGTCCCGCCCTCGCAAGGAGGGCCCGTCATCTGTGTACGCGATACCGCGGTGAGAGCCGAGGAAGGCGGGGGCCTCTGCTAGGTTTCACTAGACTGAGATGATCTAAGAGTTCAGCAACCAGAAACTCTTCCGGTTACACGGTCCTGCTAAGTATTCTGAGTCGAAAATGCCTAAGAACCTCTGTCTACACTTCCCATCTAACTGTCTCATCTAAAAGCTCTAAAATTCCTAATTAGAGGGGAAAACATTATAATTACAGAAAATAGTTTTTCTTAATGTTCCATAGTTGGTTTCCCCCAGAGCCACATCTATGTTCAAACAGTGGTTTTCCAGCAGGGAAGCCTCATGTCTCCCTCCCTCCCTCCCGGCCCGCACCTCCTCCCTGAACGTCCGAATGGGGTTGATAGTTTGCAGAGGGGCCAGGCAGAGGCACCAACCTAGCTGTCCTTTCAGGGCTTTAATTTTTTTTTTTTTTTTTTTTTTGAGAAAGTGTCATTCTGTCACCCAGGCTGGAGTGCAGTGGCTCAATCTTGTCTCACTGCAACCTCTGCTTCCCAGGTTCCAGCGATTCTCCCTACCTTAGCCAAAATCAGAAATCATCTATAAGGCAAAAGAAAGATGATGCCTAATAGGCACCTTCTAGTGTGGCCCTGCCTCAGCCTGGTGGATGACTATGGAAATCAAAACAGTTCAGTGGTCAGGATATAGGCAAAGTCATAGGGGAGTTACTGAGAGACAGAGAGGAATAGGGAGGAGGTGATCATAATTAGCACCCCTGTTCACTCCGAGGAAAACGCAGTCTCCTAGTGTGGGGGTAAGGGTGAAGACTCAGGATCCTTCTAACTCCTTCAATATCGGGTTCTCCCTAAGAGATCTGCAACATTACGACCCATCTGGACATCTTCAACTTATTGGGGAGACGCTGGCCTGGGGAGGATGAGGCCCCAGGTACCGGTTTGGGGAGCCTTCTGTCCAATTAGAGGAAGCAGCATGACCAGATTGAGAAAGCTGAAATCTAGGTTTTAGGACAGGCGAACCAACCTGCTCTCGTTCAAGCTCCCGGCCATTTCTTGGGGCGGAGAGCTAGCAGGGTCCGCAGCCGAGAAAAGCGGGAAGGCCCAATGGGTAGGAAGCCGCCCCAGCTGCCCCCACCTCGCCCCTGAGGTACCTGTAACTGGTCTCCGCTGCCCTTGCGGAGGGCGCCCACGATCTCCTGCACTCGCCCGGGCTGCCGCATCAGGACCGTGGCCTTCATCAGGGCGCTCACCTGTCCCGAGACCCGAGAGAACCACTGACCCCCGCACTGCGATGGGCCCGAGGGGAGCCCGGGGCTCACTCAGGCGTACGAGTTAGGCTGGACCGGGGTACGTGCAGCAGCCGCTACTGGCCTGGGTGGAGCAGCGGTACCTCGGCTACCCGCTGGAGGAGCTCTGAGTGCCCCGGGAGTCGGAGTCGGAGTCGGGGTCCGCCCCACGCCGGACGCTTCCTCCCAGCTCACCTCCTCCGCCATCCCGTTCCAGGTCCGCTCGGCTGCGCTGGGGACGACAGCAGCGCGGCCGCACTGCGCAGGCGTCGTTTCCCGCTAAGAACCTGGGCGGGGGCGGGGGGCCGGAGGCGGGGCAGGGCAGGGGAACCGGGGGTGGGGCGGGGGGGGCCGGAGGCGGGGCAGGGGACCGGGGCGGGGCGGGGGCTGGGGGTGGCCGGAGGCGGGGCGGGGGCGGGGGACCGGGGGTGGGGTGGGGAGGGCGGCCTAGAATTGAGGGGTACCGGAGCTAGCCGCGGTCTGGGTGTGCTTGCCTGGTGCGCTAGGCAAACTGGCGGAGGGTTCTATTTACTGTGAAGAGAAGGGTGGAGGTCTCAAGGTGTTAGGGTTACGTGGGTGGGTAGGGTTCTGCCACTCTTTGTGGAGAAAAATCCTTGCCAAGCGTGGTCATTTCCAGGCTGAAAGTTTGTGTGGCAAAAACATGTCTGGGGCCAGGCATGGTGGCTCACTCCTGTAATCCCAGAACTTTGGGAGGCCGAGGCAGGAGAATCGCTTGAGCCAAAGAGTTCGAGACCAGCCTGGGCAACATGGCAAAACCCCGTCTCTACAAAAAATATAAAAATTAGCGGGGCGTAGTGATGAGCGCCTGTAGTCCCAGCTACGCGGGAGGCTGAGGCGGAAGGATCACTTGAGACCGGGTGGTCCAGGCTGCAGTGACCTGAGATTGCACCACTATACTCCAGCCTGGGTGACAGATCACACCCTGTCTCAGAAACAAAAACAGAAAAACACACGGCGGGATGGGAGGAGAGATGAAGGAGCCATAAACCGAATTCTGTTAATCACCCAAAAGGTGCTCTGTCAACTAGGCCATTCCTCATTCCAGAAGAAACTGAGTGACTAACCCATCTAGGGGCTGGGAGACCCGGGACAGCGTTCTGAAATGTAATCATCGTTGCCTGGGCAAGGTAGCAAGTACCTGTAATCCCAGCTACTTGGGAGGCTGAGGTGGGAGGATCACTTGAGCCCAGGAGGTCAAGGCTGCAGTGAGCTATGATCACACCATTGCACTCCAGCCTGGGTGACAGAGAGACTCGTCTCTTAAAAAAAAAAAAAAGAAATTCGCCAGGCGGGGTGGATCACACCTATAATCTCAGCACTTTGGGAGACTGAGGCTGGTGGATCATGTGCAGTCATCAGGAGTTCAAGACCAGCCTGACCAACATGATGAAACCCCATCTCTACTAAAATACAAAAATTAGCTGGGCATGGTGGCTCATGTCTGTAATCTCAGCTACTTGGGAGACTGAGGCTTGAACCTGGGAGATGGAAGTTGCAGTGAGCCAAGATCACGCCATTGCACTCCAGCCTGGGCAACAGAGAGAAACTGTCAAGAAAAGAAAGAAAGAAAGAGAAAGGAAGGAAGGAGAAAGAAGGAAAGAAAGAAAGAAAGAAAGAAAAAGAAAGAAATTTAATCAGTTTTACTTTTCCTTTCAGCCTCAAGTGACTTGGATTTCCTTGAGTTCGGTGTCTAGGGAGCCAAGTGTTGGGTGGCGAAAGGTAGATGGATGCTCCAGGGATAGAGACCTGTATCAGGTGAGTAACAGGAGCAGGAACCAATAAACACTCAGATGGTGCTAGTGGTCTTGGTTCTGTTCTGGGTTTGAGGACACAGAAGGAGGTGTGAGGTGGTTTTCAGCCTAAGTGGGGTGGGGGGAGGGGAGAAGGAAGTGGACAAGGCCAGGAGGCAGTTCCAGAACCTGAGAGCACAATCCTGCATGATCTCACTACAGGCCCAGGATTCTGGAACTCGGTCTGCCTGATAGGCCCTATAGATGTAGTAGGGGAAAGGAGTGACAGCTGGCTAAAGGGGCCCCCCACAACCCTCCCCAACACTCTAGGAGAGCAATCTCTCTCCGATGGTCCCGGGGTGCCATGGAGATGGAGAGCATGGCGGCCTCCACACGTTTCCACCAGCCTCACATGGAGAGGAAGATGAGTGCGATGACCTGTGAGATCTTCAACGAGCTTAGGCTAGAGGGCAAGCTCTGCGACGTGGTCATCAAGGTCAATGGCTTTGAGTTCAATGCCCACAAGAACATCCTCTGTAGCTGCAGTTCCTACTTTAGGTATAACAGGGTTGCCAAACTAAGCCAAGGGGTAATTGGGCTCGTTTTGAGACACTTTGATCCATTTTCTCTTTCCCACCCCACCATCTTCACTGTAGGGACACAGTCAAGGCTCTGGACTCCTTGAAAAAAATTTTTTAAGCCTGGCACAGTGGCTCACGCCTATAATCCCCAGTACTTTGGGAGGTTGAGGCGGGCAGATTATGAGGTCAGGAGTTTGAGACCAGCCTGACCAACATGGTGGAACCTCATCTCTACTAAAAATACAAAAACTAGCCAGGCATGGTGGTGCGCACCTGTAATCCCAGCTACTCAGGAGCCCGAGGCAGGAGAATTGCTTGAACCTGGGAGGCAAAGGCTGCAGTAAGCCGAGATCGTGCCACTACACTCCAGCCTGGGTGGCAAAGCACGACTTCATCTCAAAAAAGATTTTTGTTTGTTTGTTTTATGTTTTTTTAGAGATAAGATCTCACTCTCTTGACCAGGCTGGAGTGTAGTGATGAATCATAGGTCACTGCAGCTTTGAACTGCTGGGCTCAAACAATCCACATACCCCAGCCTCCCAAGTAGCTAGGTCTACAGGCTCATCCCATTACATCATGCTACTTTTTAAATGTTTTGTAGAGATGGAGGCTCACTATGTTGCCCAGGCTGGTCCTGAAGTCCTGGCCTGAAGCAATCCTCCTGCCTCAGTGTCCCAAAGTGCTGGGATTACAGGTGTGAGCCACTGTGCCTGGCCAACTCTGTGGTCCTTCAGCCTGCCTGGCATGTGGTCCTTTGCCTTCTGAAGAGGCATGACTAGGGTCAGGGCTTTTTTCGTTGATTTTTCTGTCTGTTTTGTTTTGTTTTCCCTTTTCTTTTGCTATTGAGAGATCTAATTTTTTTTTTTTTTTTTTTTTTTTTTTTTGAGATGAGTCTCACTCTGTCACCCAGGCTGGAGTGCAATGGTGCAATTTTGGCTCACTGCAACCTCCGCCTCCCAGGTTCAATCGATTCTACCACCTCAGCTGGGATTACAAGTGCCCACCACCATGCCTGGGTAATTTTTGTATTTTTAGTAGAGATAGCGTTTTGCCATGTTGCTCAGGCTGGTCTCAAACTCCTGACCTCAGGTGATCTGCCTGCCTTTACCTCCCAAAGTGCTGGGATTACAGGCATTAGCCACCGCACCTGGCAAGATCTGATTTTTCTTTTTCTTTCTTTTTTTTTTTTTTGAGACGGAGTTTCACTCTTGTTACCCGGGCTGGAGTGCAATGGCGCCATCTTGGCTCACCGCAACCTCCGCCTCCTGGGTTCAGGCAATTCTTCTGCCTCAGCCTCCTGAGTAGTTGGGATTACAGGCACGCGCCACCATGCCCAGCTAATTTTTTGTATTTTTAGTAGAGCTGGGGTTTCACCATGTTGACCAGGATGGTCTCGATCTCTTGACCTCGTGATCCACCTGCCTCGGCCTCCCAAAGTGCTGGGATTACAGGCTTGAGCTACCGCACCCGGCCCTTTTTTCTTTTTTTAATTTTGTCTTAAGGCTATACCTGAAGGATCTGATTTTTCAACTGGATTTCAACCAACTATTGGTGGCCCAGGTGCTTTCATCTTTGATTCTCACCTAAACCAACCTTTGGGAAGGTTGCACATCCTTACTGGATTTCAGATGACAATGCTACTTCAGGGACCCCTGTACCTCTATCCCAGTAGAGACCATTTCAAACAGGGTGATAAATTAACAAGGATTGAGGGGATGGGAAGGGGGACAAGGGAGAAATATCCAAGAAATATTTATCAGAAGAAAAAAGGAGTTTGGGCTAAAACCATTGTAACCCAGAAGGTAGAAGGGCTATTTTGTTCATGAGCTGAAAATGTTTGAGTAATCAATTCCAATGAAGGTATATGATCATGCGTCCTACCTGTTGCTAAAACCTCTCACTCATGTAAACCTTAGAGCAGATACCACAACTTATTTATTTATTTTTATTTATTTATTTTTGAGATGGAGTCTTGCTCTGTCACCCAGGTTGGAGTGCAGTGGCACAATCTTGGTTCACTGCAACCTCCACCTCCCAGGTTCAAACTGTTCTCCTGCCTCAGCCTCCCAAGTATCTGGGATTACACCAGTGTGCCACCACATCCAACTAATTTTTTTTCTTTCTTTTTGTCTTTTTTATTTTTTTGAGATGGAGTCTCACTCTGTCACCAGGCTGGAGTGCAGTGACACAATCTCGGCTCACTGCAACCTCTTCCTCCCAGGTTCAAGCGATTCTCTTGCCTCAGCCTCCCTAGTAGCTGGGACTACAGGCTCGAGCCACCACACCAGGCTAATTTTTGTATTTTTAGTAGAGACTGAGTTTCACCATGTTGGCCAGGATGGTCTTGATCTCTTGACCTCGTGATCCACCTACCTCGGCCTCCCAAAGTGCTGGAATTAAAGGCATGAGCCACTGTGCCCAGCCCACTTAATAATTATTTATCAAGGCTGGGCATGGTGGTCCACACCTGTAATCCCAACACTTTGGGAGGCCAAGATGGGAGGACTGCTTAAGGTCAGGAGTTTGAGACCAGCCTGGTCAACATAATGAGACCCTCATCTCTATTATTATTATTTTTTTTTCTTTTTGAGATGGAGTTTCACTCTTGTTACCCAGGCTGGAGTGCAATGGCACAATCTTGGCTCACCGCAACCTCCGCCTCCTCGGTTCAAGCAATTCTCCTGCCTCAGCTTCCCAAGTAGCTGGGACTACAGGTGTATGCCACCATGCCCAGCTAATTTTTGTATTTTTAGTAGAGACGGGGTTTCACCATGTTGACCAGGATGGTCTCGATCTCTTGACCTCGTGGTCTACCCACCTCGGCCTCCCAAAGTGCTGGGATTATAGGCGTGAGCCACCGCGCCTGGCCCCTCTATTATTAATTAAAAGAAAATTACTGGTTGCCTATTTTGTTACAGGCACTCATCTGGATACTGAAAAAACAATTGGCCAGGTGTGGTAGCTCACGCCTGTAATCCCAGCACTTTGGGAAGCCAAGACAGGCAGATCACCTGAGATCAGGAGTTCAAGACTAGCTGGGTCAACATGATGAAACCCAGTCTCTTCTAAAAAAAGACAAAAATTAGCTGAGTGTGGTGGTGCACGCCTGTAATCCCAGCTACTCAGGAGGCTGAGACAAGACAGGAAAGTTGCTTGAACTCAGGAGGCAGAGTTTGCAATGAGCCAAGATCATGCCATTGCACTCCAGCCTGGGTGACAGAGCAAGACCCTGTATGAGAGAGAGAGAGAGAGAGAGAGAGAGAGAGAGAGAGAAAGAAAAAGGAAGGAAGGAAGGAAGTAGGGAGGGAGGGAGGAAGGGAAGGAAGGAAAGAAAGAAAGAAAGAAAGAAAGATTCCTGTTCTCACGAAGTTTATCCTCTAGTAGGGGAATGTGCATTAAATCAGTAAAATGCATATCAGGTCATCATAAGTGCTTGGGAAAATAAGAAAAGGAAGATAAAAAGCAGTGAGTGGTCATTTTATTTTATTTTATTTTTTGAAACAGAGTCTCGCTCTGTCCTCCAGGCTGGAGTGCGTGGCATGATCTTGGCTCTCACCGGAAACTCCGCCTCCCAGGTTCAAGTGATTCTTCTGCCTCAGCCTCCCGAGTAGCTGGGATTACAGACTTGTACCACCATGCCTGGCTAATTTTTGTATTTTTTGTAGAGATGTGGTTTTGCGACATTCGCCAGGCCGGTCTCGAACTCCTGGCCTCATGTGATCTGCCTGCCTCGGCCTCCCAAAGTGCTGGAATTACAGGTGTGAGCCACTGCCCCCTGCCCCATTTTAAATAAGATTGTAAGAGAAGGTCTTGCTGACACAGTAACATTTGAGCAAAGACTTCAAGGGGATGAAGAAGGAAGAAATATGCAGATGTGGAGGAGCCTTCCAGGCAGCGGGAACAGCAAGTACAAAGGACCAAAGATGGAAGCAGCTCTGGTGTGCTTCCGGAACAGCAAAGGGGCCGGCAGGGCTGGACACAGAGTGAAGGGAAGGTGGGAGAAGACAGGGTCAGAGAGCTATCAGTGGTCCAGATCTCAGAGGCCCTAAGCATTCCCTGGGTAAGGACTTTGCATTTTACCCTGAGTAGGAAGGGAATTTAGTGGAAGATTCCAAGTAAAAAAGAAACATAAACCCGGCCAGGCACGGTGGCTCAAGCCTGTAATCCCAGCACTTTGGGAGGCCGAGGCGGGTGGATCACGAGGTCAAGAGATCAAGACCATCCTGGTCAACATGGTGAAGCCCCGTCTCTACTAAAAATACAAAAAATTAGCTGGACATGGTGGCATGTGCCTATAATTCCAGCTACTCAGAAGGCTGAGGCAGGAGAATTGCCTGAACCAGGAGGCGGAGGTTGCGGTGAGCCAAGATGGCGCCATTGCACTCCAGCCTGGGTAAACAAGAGCAAAACTCTGTCTCAAAAAAGAAAGAAGGAAAAGAAACAAACTTGTAAGAATTACTTTGTCTGCTGAGATAAACTATGTAAACTCTAGACTGGGTGCAGTGGCTCACGCCTGTAATCCCAACACTTTGGGAGGCTGAGGCAGGAGCATCACTTGAGCCTAGGAGTTCAAGACCAGCCTGGGCAATACAGGAAGACCCTCCTCCCCTCCCCCGCCAATCTCATATTTTATATATATATATATAATTTTTTTTTTTCTAGTGGAGTCTTGCTCTGTCACCAGGCTGGAATATAGTGGTGCAATCTTGGCCCACTGCAACCTCCACCTCCCGGGTTCAAGCAATTCTCCTGACTCAGCCTCCCAAGTAGCTGGGACTACAGGTTTGCACCACCAAGGCCAGCTAATTTTTGTATTTTTAGTAGAGAAGGGGTTTCACCATGTTGGCCAGTATGGTCTTGATCTCTTGACCTTGGGAGCTGCCTACCTCGGCCTCCCAAAGTGCTGGGATTACAGGTGTGAGCCACCGTGCCAGGCCAAACAAAAAAAATTTTAAGTCTACCAACTCTAGAGTTGTCAAGGGCAGAAGCAGGGAGATCAGTGAGGAGGTTACACCTGGTATTCTACGCAGGAGAGGATGACTTGGACCAAGAGATGAGAAGTAATCAAATTCTGCATCAAATCTTGCCAAGTTGTTTGAATGATACTTATTTTAAAAGTACATTGTTCCTAGCACTTTGGGAGGCTGAGGCAGGTGAATCACCTGAGGCTGGAGTTCAAGACCAGCCTACATGGAGAAACGCTGTCTCTACTAAATATACAAATATTAGCCAGATGTGGTGGCTCATGCCTGTAATCCCAGCTACTCAGGAGTCTGAGGCAGGAGAAATGCTTGAACCCTGGAGGCAGAGGTTGTGGTGGGCCAAGATTATGCCATTATACTCCAGCCTCGGCAAAAAGAGCGAAACTGCCTCAAAAAAAAGTACATTGCTCAAGTTTAAATTCCTTAAGCAAGGCAGGATTTGGTGGGCCATTGGTTGAGATGGAAGAGACCTGGGTCTTTTGACAGAGTCTTGCTCTGTCACCTAGGCTGGAGTACAGTGGCACGATCTCAGCTCACTGCAACCTTCGCCTCCCAGATTCAAGCGATTCTCCTGCCTCAGCCTCCCGAGTAGCTGGGATTACTGGTGCACTCCACCATGCCCAGCTAATTTTTGTGTTTTTAATAGAGATGGGGTTTTGCCATGTTGCTCAGTATGGTCTCAAACTCCTGACCTCAGGTGATCCACCCACCTCCATCTCCCGAGGTGCTGGGATTATAGGTGAGTCACTGAGCCCGGCCCAAGAGACCTGGGTGTTGCTCTCAGTTCTAGATCTTAATTTCTCCATCCACAAGGTAAGAATGGCCAAAGTCAAAGTTGTTGGAAAGTTGTTCTTCTTGTCCACTGTATATAGCACATGCCTGCACCCCACTTGTCCGGCCATTTCTAATGTACTAACCAGGAGAGAAATGCGTCAGTGGCTGCTGGTTTCTTTCCTTTTTCCAGAGCTTTGTTTACAAGCGGCTGGAACAACACTGAAAAGAAGGTATACAACATCCCTGGCATTTCCCCCGACATGATGAAGCTGATCATCGAGTATGCGTACACCCGGACTGTGCCTATCACACCAGACAATGTGGAGAGACTGCTTGCTGCTGCAGACCAATTTAACATCATGGGTATTGTCAGGGGTTGCTGCGAGTTCCTCAAGTCGGAGCTGTGCTTGGATAATTGTATCGGCATCTGTAAGTTCACCGACTACTACTACTGTCCTGAGCTGAGGCAGAAGGCCTACATGTTCATACTGCACAACTTCGAGGAGATGGTGAAAGTCTCTGCGGAATTTTTAGAGCTCTCAGTCACCGAACTGAAGGACATCATCGAGAAAGATGAGCTCAATGTCAAACAGGAAGATGCTGTATTTGAGGCCATTTTAAAGTGGATTTCCCATGACCCCCAAAATAGAAAGCAGCACATTTCAGTTTTGCTTCCTAAGGTCAATATTCACTCTTGATTCCTTTATCCCAGAGAGATTGTCCTAAAGGCAAAATTCAGACATATAACACATCCCAAGGCTGTATCTACATGTCCTTAGATAGAAGGCATCTACTATTCTCTGGAATTTTGCAACGGTCATTTCCCTTGGCATTACTAGTTCTTTTTACTTCAGTTGTAGGCTTTGACCAAAATCCTTCCTGGTGGTGGGGGAAGGAGAGCGCCTTTTTTTTTTTTTTGCTATCAGTCTCTCTTTGTCACCAGGCTGGAGTGCAGTGGCGCAATTTCGGTTCACTGCAACCTTTGCCTCTAGAGGTTCAAGCAGTCCTCCTGCCTCAGCCTCCCGAGTAACTGGGACTACAGGTGCACGCCACCATGCCCAGCTAATTTTTGTATTTTTAGTAGAGATGGGGTTTTGCTATGTTGGCCAGGATGGTCTCAATCTCTTGATCTCAAGACCCACCTGCCTTGGCCTCCCAAAGTACTGGGATTACAGGCGTGAGCCACTGTGACCGGCACAGAGTCTTCAGAATAATTCTAGGCGGGGTGTGGTGGCTCACTTTGGGAGGCTGAGAAGGGAGGGTTGCTTGAGCCCAGAGTTTGAGGCCAGCCTGGGCAACATAGGGAGACCCAGTCTTTACATAAAATATTAAAATTAGCCAAGCTTAGTGGTGCATACCTGCAGACCCAGCTACTGGGTGGGAGCCTGAAATGGGAGGATTGCTTGAGCCTGGAAGATCAAGGCTGCAGTGAGCCACGATTGCCCCACTGCAATTCAGCCTGGGCAACAGAGTGAGACCCTGTCTCAAAAAGAAAAAAAATTCTAAAGGGGTGAAATTCAGCTTTTTTTCTTTCTATGAATTTCTCCATACCCAAGGTAGAAGTTGAATTAGAAACCAAATCACGGCCAGGCACAGTGGCTCATGTCTGTGATTTTAGCACTTTGGGAGGCCAAGGTGGGTGGATCACCTGAGGTCAGCCGCCAACATGGTGGAATGCTGTCTCTACTAAAAATTCAAAAATTAGCTGGGCGTAGTGGTGCATGCCTGTAATCGCAGCTTCTTGGGAGGCTGAGACGGGAGAATCACTTGAACCCAGGAGGCAGAGGCTGCAGTGAGCAGAGATTATGCCACTGCACTTCAGCTGGGCAACAAAAGTGAGAATCAGTCAAAAAATAAACAAACAAAAAAACGAGCATTGCACACTACTGTTGCCAGTTGGTGCTAATAAGCGTTAGTTTACATATATAGACATAGTCAATTACTGAACAATTACCATGATTTTTCCTGGTCTAATAGCATTGTCCAGTGGCCAAGGAATGGAATTTCTCTGTGGCCACCTGAGGTGCCTTCTATCTAGCTCATTCTCAACTTCCAAATGTATATACCACTTCCCCAAAATGACTATTTATTTATTTTGAGACAGTGTCTCACTCTGTCACCCAGGTTGGGATGCTGTGGTATGATCACAGTTCACTGCAACCTCTGCCTCCTGGGTTCAAGCGATTCTCAGGCTTTAGCCTCCAGAGTAGCTGGAACTACAGGTGTGTGCCACCATGCCTGGCGATTTTTTTTTTTTTTTTTTGAGATGGCGTTTTGCTCTTGTTGCCCAGGCTGGAGTGCAATGGCACGACCTCAGCTCACTGCAGCCGCCGCCTCCTGGGTTCAAGCGATTCTCCTGCCTCAGCCTCCCAAGTAGCAGGGATTACAGGCATGCACCACCACACCCGGCTGATTTTTGTATTTTTAGTAGAGATGGAGTTTCAGCATGTTGGCCAGGTTGGTCTCGAACTCCTGACCTCAGGTGACTTGTCGGTCTCGGCCTCCCAAAGTGCTGGTATTACAGGTGCTAGCCACCCTGCCTGGCCCCAACTTCTGTATTTTTAGTAGAGACAGGGTCTTGCTATGGTACCAGGCTGGTCTCAAACTCCTGGCCTCAAGCAATCTGCTGCTTCGACCTCACAGAGTCCTGGGATTATGGTGGGAGCCTCAAAATCAACTATTTAAACTGTGACTTATACATTTCAAAACAAACCAAAATATTTCCAGCAATTCAAAGGCAGACTATAAAAGGGGGGTTAAGGATATGGGATTTCCTGGCGCCCTCACCTCGCCTGAATGACTCTGCATTTGCTTCTTAGGTTCGCCTGGCCCTAATGCATGCTGAGTACTTCATGAACAACGTTAAGATGAATGACTATGTCAAAGACAGTGAGGAATGCAAACCAGTCATCATTAATGCCCTAAAAGCCATGTATGACCTCAACATGAATGGACCCTCTAATTCTGATTTCACCAACCCACTCACCAGACCCCGCTTGCCCTATGCCATCCTCTTTGCAATTGGTGGCTGGAGTGGTGGAAGCCCCACCAATGCCATTGAGGCATATGATGCTCGGGCAGACAGATGGGTGAACGTTACTTGTGATGAAGAGAGTCCCCGTGCCTACCATGGGGCAGCCTATTTGAAAGGCTATGTGTATATCATTGGGGGGTTTGATAGTGTAGACTATTTCAATAGCGTTAAGCGTTTTGACCCCGTCAAGAAAACCTGGCATCAGGTAGCCCCAATGCACTCCAGACGTTGCTATGTCAGTGTGACAGTCCTCAGCAATTTTATTTATGCCATGGGAGGATTTGATGGCTATGTGCGTCTAAACACTGCTGAACGCTATGAGCCAGAGACCAATCAATGGACACTCATCGCCCCCATGCACGAACAGAGGAGTGATGCAAGTGCCACAACGCTTTGTGGGAAGGTAAAGGACCAGGGTGGGAGGGTGCAAGGTACAAACCCAGAAATGATGCTGTTCTTTTTTGGGGTGGGTGGAAGATGAAGTGGCAGTATTCACTTTGCAGTACTCATTCTTCCTTCAACTAAGTGACCCAGCTGCAACTGTCTTATTTTGCTTATTAAAAAGTAATGCGGCCAGGCTCAGTGTCTCATGCCTGTAATCTCAGCACTTTGGGAGGCCATGGTGGGCAGATCACTTGAGGTCAGGAGTTCGAGACCAGCCTGGCCAACATGGTGAAACACCGTCCCTACTAAAAATGCAAAAATTAGCCAGGCGTGGTGGCACACACCTGTAATTCCAGCTACTCAAGAGGCGGAGGTTTAAGTGAGCCAAGATAGCTCCACTGCCCTCCAGCTCAGGCAACAGTGAGACGCCACCTCAAAAAATAAAAAATAGGCCAGATGTGGTGGCTCATGCCAGTAATCCTAGCACTCTGGGAGGCCGAGGTGGGTGGATTGACTGAGCTCAGGAGTTCAAGACCAGCCTGGGCAACATGGTAAAACATGGTCTCTACTAAAATACCAAAAAATTAGCCGAACACGGTGATGTGTGCCTGTAGTCCCAGCTACTTGGGAGGCTGAGGCAGGAGACTTGTTAGAACCCAGGAGGTGGAGGTTACAGTGAGCTGAGATCACACCACTGCACTCCAGCCTGGGTGACAGAGAAAGACTGTCTCTAAAAAAAATAAATTGAGATTGTACAGACGGGGATTAAGTGTCTCCTACCACTATACACATATCCTTCCTTTCTATTCCCTAGAGGTGGAAATTTTAATAATCTTGGAACTCTTCACACAGGTCTACATATGTGGTGGGTTTAATGGAAACGAGTGCCTGTTTACAGCAGAAGTGTACAACTCTGAAAGTAATCAGTGGACAGTCATAGCACCCATGAGAAGCAGGAGGAGTGGAATAGGCGTGATTGCTTATGGAGAACATGTATATGCAGTAAGTTTATCTAGTACTACAAAAACACACGCACATATTACCCCTAGATTTTGTATTAGTAAATGTGTTTATGCTACTATTGTGAAGTATTTGAAGAGCTTTTCTTCATGGAAGAGGGAGTTATGAAATCACAGGTACCCCCACAAGGCCTCCTCAGTGAACAGAATCAGTGGTTAGCGGCCAACGGTGGTTTCTTTTGCTATCCACAGGTAGGTGGCTTTGATGGAGCGAATCGCCTCAGGAGCGCAGAAGCCTATAGCCCAGTGGCTAACACTTGGCGCACAATCCCCACTATGTTTAACCCTCGTAGCAATTTTGGCATCGAGGTGGTGGATGACCTCTTGTTTGTGGTGGGTGGCTTCAACGGCTTTACCACCACCTTTAATGTGGAGTGCTATGACGAAAAGACCGATGAGTGGTATGATGCTCACGACATGAGCATATACCGAAGTGCTCTGAGCTGCTGTGTGGTCCCAGGGCTGGCCAATGTTGGGGAATATGCAGCTAGACGGGACAACTTCCCAGGATTAGCACTGCGAGATGAAGTAAAGTATTCTGCTTCGACAAGTACCCTACCTGTATGAGCCTCTTCATTTAGCTAATAAAAAGTCTAAGCAATTAGAATTAATTCTTTTTTTTTTAAATAAATGCAGTGTTTAAACTTTGAAGAGTACTGGAAAATGTTCAGCTGAAGGGAGTGATGGTTGGATGAGGGAGCAGGAGGGAGGGAAGAAGGCAATGATATCCAACAGTGCACAATTAAAAAAGAAAAACCACATGGTACAAACCAGCTTTAAAGAAATATGTTTATTTAAAACTTACACTGAGACAATTAGTAGCTTTAACAGAGAAGAAGATAGCTTCAAGAACATAAAACGAGCTATTTTACAAAGTAGTGTCTCAAGGTGTTCTAAATACTACATCTCCTCTGACTTAAAAGGAGATAGTGAAGATTATATTTTCAGTAGAGTAGGGACCTGGATACTACTAGCCCAAAAAACTCACTGCATCAACTCAAATTAAATGTTTATTTTACAAATAACGAGCCCAAGCAGATGGATCATAAAATCTTCAAACATCTAGCAAGCACTACTTTCCACGAGTGCATATGCAGGAGGATTAAGTTAACAAGTTCTCTACAGTCTGCTTCAACGTAAGACATTTGTAGTGATGGTCACCGAGTAAGACAAAAAAAGCCCACAAACAGCAGTGGTTTTGCTAACTAAATTCCTTGAAGCAAAATCACTACTAGGTTATATTACTGCTATTATATTACATCACTCAACTATGAGCAGTTCTGTTTCCAATGACCAGAACATACATTATAATAACAAAAACAAAAAATGGACTATTCCCAAGAAAGTAACAAACTGGAGTGATGAACTGTGCCAAAATGTTTCAGAGTTCAGGTGAGACTGAATTGCTTCTCAAGTATTTTACAGTTAAAGCACCCTGTGGTATAGACAGAGTACTTGCTTTACAATGATGTATACTTTCAAAGACATGAAATGTGGCCAGTATACTGTATTTAAACTTAATTTGAGAAAAGTACCAAAAAAGAAGTCCCTTTAGTTATGCTTGATTAGACCAAAATAACTAAAATATACAATTCAGCTCATTTGTCTACATATAGTATAGTGTTGATATTAGAATTACAAAACAAAATGATTTTAAACATACCACATGCTATGCTAGTCAAGAGGTAAGGAGGAAAATGAGCCCTAGAAACCACCTTACCAGCAGCCCAATGGGTTTAAAAACAAAAGCACACAAATCTTCCATAAACACTATCTTTCCAGCTTCCAATTTCTGTTCCATATTAAAAAAGTATATTTAAATTTTTTGGTCCCAGAAATACTATATAAAACCAGGTGATCAAAACAAAACTGATGTCATGAATTTTAAGAGTTTTTAGCACAAAAGTTATTTTTGAACTGGCACAGCAAAAGCAAAGCTGAATATCAAGATACACAAGACGAATCATGCAAACAACTGTAAGTGGGATGTGTTACTTAAACACTAGGCTCATGACTGACATTCTCAATATACACCACTGATTTTTTTAAGCCATGGTGGGGTAGAGATAGATTAAGGATACCCATTCTAAGATATAAGTAGCCTCACTCAAAGTTATATATACTTATTATTTTTTGGTATAATGACTTCCTCTCTCTTCTACAAACATAAGCAACAGCAACAAAACAAAGGTTTGCTTGAACACACATTAAGCTGTCTTTCTAAAGTCATGTTTTTAACTGCTTACATCACCAAAAACCGTCTTTTAAGTTTTCATCAAAAAGGAAATTTCTTTCCCAAGGAGCTATTTTAGGCCTGATCCTTGTAATTAGAATCTTTCCAAATACTCTGGCAAGTTATTTCCAGTTTAGAATTTCAGAATGTCAGCCTTGAACAATTTAAGCAAATCTGGTTTCTTTCCTTATTAACAAGTTAGGATATTTCAGAAACACAAGTTATTGATGTGAAATCACACATGTGAATTCAAATATAAAAATCAGAAATTCCAGAAAACCTGCACACATCATCATGCAATGAAGGACTTACCCCTTCTTTTCAGCCATGGCCTAGGCTGACTGCTAAGTTAAAAAACAACAGTTTAAATCAAGGTTTTATAACCAGATTATGCCTAAATCTTATGAGTTATAATTTTTGTCACACCATGTGAAAAAAACAGAACCCCACGAAAGACTTGGTAATGATTATCTCAGAAGACAACTCTGACGACAAAAAACAAAAACACATCACACCCTTCTAGTGAAAAACTGTCGTAGTAAGATATGAAATTATCTAAACATAAGAAAAGGAAGTTTGCTGGCATAGTCTATTGGAGAGAAATGAGAACTTTATTCAATGAGCTTCACTTAATGATTCACTCTTACTTGCATAGACCTCTCACAACTAGGAATTAGTGCTTCTCAGAATCCAAATGGCTTTTATTAAAGTGACTACAAAGAAATGGAAATTGAGAAAAAGGTAGTGGTGGGGTAGGATAATATATCTTTATATGTAGAAATAGACTTGCAATTTCCCACGCCCACTCCAGTCTAAATTAAAGGGATTTAAAGTTGATTTTCAACTTTAACACATCACACATTTATTAAAAACTTTTCTCCTAGGCAGGGATACTAATATAAAAAATTCAAGTTCTTAGTATAGACCCAAGAGCTAAAACTATTAGTCTTGCAGCAAATAGTCAAAATTCCTGGTTGTGCTTTTCTCTTTTGGTATTTGATCACTAACAAGGTTAACTATAATGGATTAGGAAAAAAAAATGACTGAACTTGGAATTTGACTTCTAGAATGGTATTCCAAAATGTCTTAGAAGGTAAAGACATTCCTTAAGAAACAGGATAAATCACCGGGCAGGTGGCTCTTTGGGAGGCCAAGACGGGAGGATTGCTTGAGGAAAGGAGCTTAGGACCAGCCTGACCAATAAGGTGAGACCTCATAGCTTAAAGAAATTAAAAAGAAAACTACATTGCAAACTGTTAGGAATCCTTTATACTAACTGAGCACTCGGAGTCAATTTGAGGCCGGGCATGGTGGCTCACATCCGCAATCCCAGCACTATGTTCCCCAGGCTGGTCTTGAACTCCTGAGCTCAAAATCTGCCCACCTCAGCTTCCCCCAAAGTGCTGGGATTATAGTCGTGAGCCCATAAATCTTTTTATGTGCCCAGCCCATAAATCTTTAGGAGCCAAAATTATGTACCCAAATTTGGTATCCTAGGCTCAGGCAAAGTTTAAAAGTGTAGAGCAACTAGATAAAATATAACAATCAGGGCCAGAAATAATAAGGCTTCTCTTTAGCAACATTTCTCTAAATTGTGACTTCTTGCCCAGTTTGATAAAGTAAATAAAGTTTTATTGGGATACAGCCAAACTCATTTGTTTACATGATGCTATGGCTGCTTTTTGTGCTATAACGGCAAAGTTGGGCAGTTGCTAGAGATACCATGGCCCACAAAGCCTAAATATTGACGCCAGGGCCTTTTACAGGATAAGTCTGTAACTCCTAGTCTAAGGGCACAGGAGCCACCCAATATTGCAGTTCATCTGTTCTGGATGCACAAAGCAGTGATATAAATGCCGCTCAGGTTACATGTGTGCTATGCTCAGCTGTGGGCTACATCCTCACTGCAGGTCCATGTGATGAAAATTCCAACCATCAGTTTTACAGGGAAAAAGGTCAGAACGTGGATGAGTTAGAGCAGCCCACCTCTGGCTTGGGAAAAGCAAATCAAAGCCCAAGCCTTTCAGGACCCAGGATGGCACAAACCCCATGACAGTGGTATGGGGCAGGGCAGGGCCATAAACTAGGTGCCCCAGCACAGAGAGTTGACTGTCAGGCAAAAAGCAAAGAGAAAGGGTCCTTTGAAAGGTTTGGGTCGGGCGCGGTGGCTCAAGCCTGTAATCCCAGCACTTTGGGAGGCCGAGGCCGGGTGGATCACGAGGTCAAGAGATCGAGACCATCCTGGTCAACATGGTGAAACCCCGTCTCCACTAAAAATACAAAAAATTAGTTGGGCATGGTGGCGCATGCCTGTAATTCCAGCTACTCAGGAGGCTGAGGCAGGATAATTGCCTGAACCCAGGAGGCGGAGGTTGCAGTGAGCTGAGATCGCACCATTGCACTCCAGCCTGGGTAACAAGAGCAAAACTCCGTCTCAAAAAAAAAAAAGAAAAAAAGAAAGGTTTGTTTGTTTGTTCTGGAGACAGAGTCTTACTCTATTGCCCAGGATGGAGTGCGGTGGTGTGACCTCGGCTCACTACAACCTCCGCCTCCTGGGTTCAAGCGATTCTCCTGCCTCAGCCTCCTGAGTAACTGGGATTACAGGCGCCCACCACCACGCCCAGCTAATTTTTGTATTTTTAATAGAGATGGAGTTTCACCATGTTGGCCAGGCTGGTCTCGAACTCCTGACCTCAGGTGATCCACCTGCCCTGGCAACTTGAAGTGCTGGGATTACAGGGGTGAGCCACCATGCCTGGCCAAAAAGTAACCTGTAAACAACTGCCTAAGGGTGAAGAAGCCAGCGTGTTTTCCCTCCTCTTCCTCCCCAGGTAAGGGTTCATGCAGAGTAAACCACCCTGGCTGGTGGTCCCCACCCCTCATCCTTTCTCAGCCCAAACAGGATCTGGCTCACATCTTCATTAAAATCCATGTAGTTAGACACGATGTGGATATTGGGGTGGAACACTTTCAACTGTCGGATAATTTTCTCCAGGATATCACCAATGGCCGAAGAAAAGATGAAAAGGGGAATATTGTTATGGTAGAGTGTGTTGAAGAAGGTCTTGTATCCTTCCCTGAAACGAGATCAAGAATTCTGAAATGGCACTGCCTCTACTGCTGTTCTTTGTTTCCTACTTCGGTTATTTGTGTTTTGGGTTTTTTGTGAGACAGGGTCTCGCTCTGTTGCCCAGGCCAGAGTGCAGTGGCACAATCACAGTTCACTGCAACCTCGATCTCCCGGGCTCAAGTGATCCTCCCGCCTCAACCTCCCAAGTAGGTGGGACCACAGGTGTACACCACCACATCTGGCTAATGTTTTTATGATTTGTAGAGATGGGGTTTTCCTATGTTGCCTAGACTGGTCTCAAACTCCTGGGCTCAAGCCACTCACCTACGTTAACCTCCCAAAGTGCTGGGATTACAAGCTTGAGCCACCACACCCGACAGGTTATATGTATTTTTTAAACTTTTAGGGTAGACATTATGGCTCATGCTTGTAATCCCAGCACTTTGGGAGGCGGAGGCAGGATCTCTGGGGTCCAGGAGTTCAAGACCAGCCTGGGCAACACAGGGAAAACACATCTCTACAAAAAATTTAATTAGCCAGACATGGGGGCCTGCACCTGTTGGGAGGTTGAGTCAGGAGGATGGCTTGAGCCCTGGAGGTCAAGGCTACAGTGAGCCAGGATTGCACCACTCCACTAAAAAAAAAAAAACCTTGAAAAAAAAAATTTAGCCGGGCGCAGTGGTTCATACCTGTAATCCTAGCACTTTGGGAGGCCGAGGTGGGTGGATCACCTGAGGTCAGGAGTTCAAGACTAGCCTGGCCATCATGGAGAAACCCCATCTTTAAAAAAAAAGTGGGGGGGACATTTAAAATTGAGCGGACTCACACCCGTAATCCCAGCACCTTGGGAGGCCAAGGCAGACTAGCCTGGCCAACATGGTGTAACCCCATCTCTCGTAAAGAAAAAATACAAAAATTAGCTGGGAGTAGTGGCGAGGACCTGCAATCCCAACTTCTTGAGAGAATCGCTTGAACCCGGGAGGCAGAGGTTGCAGTGAGCTCAGATTGCGCCACTGCCCTCCAACCTGGGCAAAAGAGTGAGACTCCATCTCAAAAAATAAAATAAACCATATGACATATTCAATAAGTGGTTAAAATGTGCTAATCCTAAGTGTTCAGCTCAGTCACTTCTGATATACATATCCACCCATGTAACTAACTATCGTAAGCCTCCCTCGTGGGAGGCCAGTATCATCCCTCCAATCAATTAACTTTGCCTGTCCTTGAACTTCATATAAATGGACTCACACACAATGTACTCTTTTGTGCCTGACTTATTTTGTTCAATACAATGCTGGGTAGTTTATCTATATTTTGCATGGAATGAGTTTATTCTTTATCACTGCTACACAGCATTATTCCATCATATAAATAGGCCATAATTTTTCTACCCAGCTTCTGATTGATAGACAATTGAGAGATATCCAGGTTTTGTTTTTGTTTTTGTTTTTCTTTTTTGAGACAGAGTTTTGCTCTTGTTACCTAGGCTGGAGTGCAATGGTGCGATCTCGGCTCACTGTAACCTCCGCCTCCTGGGTTCAGGCAATTCTCCTGCCTCAGCCTCCTGAGTAGCTGGGATTACAGGCACGCACCACTGTGCCCAGCTAATTTTTGTATTTTGAGTAGAGATGGGGTTTCACCATGTTGACCAGGATGGTCTTGATCTCTTGACCTCATGATCCACCCGGCCTCGGCCTCCCAAAGTGCTGGGATTACAGGTGTGAGCCACCGCTCCCGGCCTGATTTCCAGGTTTCAGCTGTTATGGATACAGCTGCTATGAATACATGCTGTGCATGTCTTGTAGTGGCTACGTGCCTTCATTTTTCTGGGGTATATATATACCGGGGAGAGACGCTGTTGTAGCAAAAGGTAGGCATGTTTTCTGTTGCTATCCATACAACCAGGCAGCTAACCTGGGCACCTTCACTAGGGTGCACCCACTCCCACCCTGGCACTTACTGGGTCAGCACATCTCCACTGTCTTGGCTTTTCAGGAACTAGCCAATCTCCCCAATTAGGATGCACAACCCTTGAGGGCAGGCACCCATGTCACTCCTTCCTTTATGAGCCCTGGTCCCTCCTCCAGGAAAGAAATCTCCAGCAGAGACAGCCGTCCAGTAATGATCAAGGGTCCCAGCCTAGCCAACTCCCAGTCGCCATGAAGAACACCAGTCACCAGAGGGACCCCAAAAATCTTTGACCATTGTGAAAAATGAGCTAGACTTGGTTTGTTCTCGGAGATGGCTCCCTGGCCATCTTGCACTGCATCCACCAGCTGCTGACTATTTCCTAGCAAGGCAGAGAAACCCTTTAGCTGTAAGGCATCAGTTGTTCATAGCGACATGTTTCTTCCAGCCCTTTAAACAACTAACTTCTCTCTACTCTCGTCATTTTTTAAAAAAAATACAGTTTCAAATAATCTGGCAGAAATGTTTTCCAGAGCAAGACACTTACCTGAGCATTGCGTTGGACTCTCGAACCACCTGGGCTATCTGAAACTTCTGAATCTTCTGCTGACATAGGAGATTGTGCGCTTTGGTCCACCTAGAAACAGACACCCCATAAAACCCCCCATTCAAGTGACTCGGGTAAATCAATCATCCTTTCCCTTTACAGAGCCAAGTCCTCTCTGATAGCATTACCGACAGAGGCCTCATCTTTTTGCACAGGGGCCACTTCTTGAAAGATGTTAGCTGCTGTCCTTTTTTTTTTTTTTTTTTTTTTTTTTGAGACGGAGTTTCGTTCTTGTTACCCAGGCTGGAGTGCAATGGCGCAATCTCGGCTCACCGCAACCTCCGCCTCCTGGGTTCAGGCAATTCTCCTGCCTCAGCCTCCCGAGTAGCTGGGATTACAGGCACACGCCACCATGCCCAGTTAATTTCTTGTATTTTTAGTAGAGACGGGGTTTCACCATGTTGACCAGGATGGTCTCGATCTGTTGACCTCGTGATCCACCCACCTCGGCCTCCCAAAGTGCTGGGATTACAGGCTTGAGCCACCGTGCCCAGCCTGTTAGCTGTCCTTAAAAGGAAGAGAGGTGGCTCATGCCTGTAATCCCAGCACTTGGTGGGATCAAGGCAGGCAGATCACCTGAGGTCAAGAGTTCGAGACCATCCTGGCCAACATAAGGAAACCCCGTCACTGATAAAAATACAAAAAGTAGGCCGGGTGTGATGACATGTGCCTGTAGTCCCAGCTACTTGGGATGTTGAAGCAGAAGAATCATGTAATCACAGCACTTTGGGAGGCCGAGGTGGGTGGATCACGAGGTCAAGAGATCGAGACCATCCTGGTTGAAATGGTGAAACCCCATCTCTACTAAAGATACAAAAAATTAGCTGGGCATGGTGGCGCGTGCCTGTAATCCCAGCTACTCAGGAGGCTGAGGCGGGAGAATTGCCTGAACCCAGGAGGCGGAGGTTGCGGTGAGCCGAGATGGCGCCATTGCACTCCAGCCTGGGTAACAAGAGCGGAACTCTGTCTCAAAAAAAAAAAAAATCATTTGAACCCTGGAGGCAGAAGTTGCAGCAAGCCGAGATCACACCACTGCACTCCAGCCTGGGTGACAGAGCATGACTCTGTCTTAAAAAAAAAATTAAGTTCTGGCTGGGCACAGTGGCTCACGCCTATAATCCCAGCACTTTGGTAGGCCAAGGCAGGTGAATCACAAGGTCAACAGATCGAGACCATCCTGGTCAACATGGTGAAACCCCGTCTCTACTAAAATTACAAAAAATTAGCTGGGCACGGTGGTGCGTGCCTGTAATCCCAGCTGCTCGGGAGGCTGAGGCAGGAGAATTGCCTGATCCCAGGAGGCGGAGATTGCGGTGAGCCGAGATCGCGCCATTGCACTCCAGCCTGGGTAACAAGAGCGAAACTCCGTCTCAAAAAAAAAAAAAAAAAAAAAAAAAAAAAAAAAAAAAAAAAAAGAGGCCATCCTGTTGTATCTATGTAAAAATTAAACATCAGTCCCAGAAAGTGAACCCTAGTCATTTATTATGGGTGTCCACCTCTGACTTGGAAAAAATGCCACTCCATTCATAATCATTTTTGTCATGGAGAGGATTTATTTCCTAAAAGATTCTGAAAGCCAAAAACATCAATGTAGTTATGTTCTTTGGAGAGAACTTAATCATGACTTCAAGAGTAAGAGTCAAAACGGCTGTGAAATGGGCTTCTGGATGACTTCCAACAGTCACTGGCCTCAACACTGCAGATGGCTGGGCGCTACCATAACCTAATGAAGTGAGGAAGGAGGAGGGAAATCGGTATTTTTAAACAAGTATTTAAATGGCTCTTTCAAGTCTAAAAAAGCCTTTGGCTTCAAAGAGTCTAAACTGATTTACTAAATTTGTAAAAGACCTTAATTTAGCAAAGAGCTTCTTTTTCCTTTCATTCAGTTACTCGGAATCCACAGTGTAAAGAAATAATGTGTCCATCATTCAGCCTTCATGGCGGCCTTCCGGTAGCGAAGTACTGTCATTGTTACCCATATATTTAAAGCCAGCACGATCACAAAACGTTTAAGAATTGTAACATCGGCCGGGCGCGGTGGCTCAAGCCTGTAATCCCAGCACTTTGGGAGGCCGAGGCGGGTGGATCACGAGGTCAACAGATCGAGACCATCCTGATCAACATGGTGAAACCCTGTCTCTACTAAAAATACAAAAATTAGCTGGGCATGGTGGCGCGTGCCTGTAATCCCAGCTACTCAGGAGGCTGAGGCAGGAGAATTGCCTGAACCCAGGAGGCGGAGGTTGCGGTGAGCCGAGATCGCACCATTGCACTCCAGCCTGGGCAACAAGAGCGAAACTCCGTCTCAAAAAAAAGAATTGTAAAATCATCGGTGGTCATTAAAGTTGTGATTATTCTTGTTGCACAGGTGTAGGAGGAGAGGCTCCAAGTCAGCGCACTCACCGCTCCCGAGTCTCTCGTCTTCCACAGACACTGGAGCTGCGTAAACTTACTGGCCGCACTGATGAAAGTACAGAAATTCATGGCCAGGTCTATGATCCACTTCTGCAGGGCGAGGACGAACCAAGAAGACGCCAATACAGCGACATAGGGCGTGGCCTGCTTCACTTTCCCGTTAAAATGAAAGATACAGAGCAGGAGGATGACATCTTGTGCGATGAGGATGGGGTACTACTCCAGGTAGGTCAGTGGCGGATAGCCATAGTAACACTGGTACCGGAGAAACACCAGGAACCTGGAGAGAGGAGGGCACGGGTCCACACGGCTCCCCCAAAATGCAGCCATCGGGGCCTGGCAGGCACCCGGAACACAGGTCAGTTTGCTGTATCCTCGCAGTGGCGGTGTGGACTCCCCAGTGTCAAAGAAGGCTGCCCGCCCGCTCCAGAAGTAAACTCGGGAGGCTGAGGCCCCGCGCGCTGCGCACCGCCAGCACCGCGGAGATCTGCGGCAGCTTCAGCGCGGCGCACACACCCAGCGTGCTCAAGTTGCACAGCCCCAGTAGCGCCGCCTCCATAGCGCCGGGCGCGGGCACGGGGCCGTCGGAGCGGGAAGCCACCGCTCAGCCCCGGCGGCGCGGCTCCGCCTAAGCCTTCCGCCTTCCCGGGACCCGCTGGGGATCGCCCGGCCAGGCCCGCTCCGCCCGGCCGTGCTCAGGGACCTCCTCGCTTCGCCCCGGCTTCCCTCACCTCTGGGACCCTTTTTTTTTTTTTTTTTTGAGACGGAGTCTCACTGTCATCCAGGCTGGAGTGCAGTGGCCTGATCTAAGCTCACTGAAACCTCCGCCTCCTGGGTTCAAGCTTTCTCCTGCCTCAGCCTCCTGAGTAGCTGATATTACAGGCACATGCCACCATGTGTGGCTTATTTTTGTATTTTTAGTAGAGACAGGGTTTCATCATGTTTGTCCTGAATTTCTGACCTCATGATCAGCCAGCCTCGGCCTCCCAACGTCCTGGGATTACAGGCACGAGCCATTGCTCCTGACCCACTCTCTCTTTCTCTCTCTCTCTCTCTCTCTCTCTCTCTCTCTCTCTTTTTTTCTTTTTTTGAGATGGAGTCTTGCTCTGTCACCAGGCTGGAGTGCAGTGGCATGATCTCAGCTTACTGCAACCTCTGCCTCCTGGCTTCAAGCAATTCTCTTGCCTCAGGCTCCTAAGTAGCTGGGACTACAGGCATGCTCCACCATGCCTGGCTAGTTTTTTGTATTTTAGTAGAGACAGGGTTTTACCATGTTGGCCAGGCTGGTCTCAATCTCCTGACCTTCTGATCCACCCGCCTTGGCCTCCCAAAGTGCCAGGATTACAGGCGTGAACCAGCACCTGGCCCACTCTCTGTTTTTTATAATCATAAAGAAAGTTTGTGGTTGAGTGAAGATTATACTTTGTAAAGTGTCAACACCCTTGCTATTACTATATATCATCTAGGTTTTTTGTTTGTTTGTTTTTTGTTTTGTTTGAGATGGAGTCTCACTCTGTTGCCCAGGCTGGAGTGCAGTGGTGTGATCTTGGCTCACTGTAACGTCCACCTTCTGGATTCAAGCGTTTCTCCTGCCTCAGCCTCCTGAGTAGCTTGGATTATAGGTATCCGTCACCAGCCCAGCTAATTTTTGTATTTTTAGCCGAGATGGGGTTTCGCCATGTTGGCCATGGGTGGTCTCAAACTCCTGACCTCAAGCAATCCACCTGCCTCAGCCTCCCAAAGTGCTGGGATTGCAGGCATGAGCCTGGCCTAGCGTTTTGTTTTTTTTTTTGTTTGTTTGTTTTTGTTTTTTTGAGATGTGGTCTTTCTTTGACTCCCAGGCTGGAGTGCAAAGGCAGGATCTCAGCTTACTGCAATCTCCATCTCCTGGGTTTAAATGATTCTTCTGGCCCAGTCTCCCAAATAGTTGGGATGATCACTGGGATGGTCACCAGGCCTGGCTAATTTTTTTTATTTTTTATGAGAGAGTTTAGCTTTGTCACCCAAACTGAAATGCAGTGGCACAATCTCAGTTCACTGCAGCCTCTGCCTTCCAGGTTCAAGCGATTCTCCTGTCTCAGCTTCCCAAGTAGCTGGGATTACGAGCCTGCTGCCACACCTAATTTTTGTATTTTTAATAGAGATGGGTTTTCACCAAGTTAGTCAGGCTGGTCTGGAACTCCTCACCTGAAGTGATCTGCTGGCCTCGGCCTCTCAAAGTACTGAGATTATAGGCGTGAGTCACTGCACTCGGCCTAGTGTTTGTTTTCAAATGATGTCTCACTATGCTGTACAGGCTGGAGTACTGTGGTTATTCAAAGATGCAATCATAGGCCGGGCACAGTGGCTCACATCTGTAATCCCAGCACATCTGGAGGCCAAGGCAGGTGGATCACCTGAGGTCAGGAGTTCGAGACCACCCTGGCCAAAATGGTGAAACCCTGTCTTTTGAAAAAAAAAAAAGATGCAATCATAGCTTGCTGTATCCTTGAATTCCCAGGGCACAGGTTATCCTCCAGCCACAGCATCCTGAGTAGGTGGGACTGCAGACCTGCCACTGCACTCAGCTCTGTGTAACTAATCACCACATTTTGAGATTCTTTTCAAGCCTTTTGTATATACTTGGTTTTCTATTTCTACTTAGTTTCTTCACCGTTTAGCGATTTCCATAATCCTTTTTGGGGATTGTTTTCCCCATCCTGATTTTTTTCCTTTGCATTGTTATCAGGTTTTTGGTTTCCATTTTTGTATCACCAAGTTCCACATGCCTCTTCATTTGCATTTCTTTTCTATTTTCTCTCGTTTTTTTTTTTCTTTCTTTTTTGAGACCAAGTCTTGCTCTGTTGCCTGAGCTGGAGTGCAATGGTGCGATCTCAGTTCACTGCAACCTCCACCTCCTAGCTTCAAGCGATCTTCCTGCCTCAGCCCCTTAGTTGTTTCCAGTCTGGGAAACAACAGCGAAACTCTGTCTCAAATAAAAAAAAAAAAAAAAAAAGGATCTGTGATAATGACATTAATCTATTCATAAGGATGGTGCCCCCATGACACCTCCCATTAAGCCCCATCTTTCAACACCTCCACATTCGGGATCAAGTTTCTAACACATGAACTTTGGGGGACACATTCAAAGCACACATTCAAAGCAGGAGTTCAAGCCCAGCCTGGCCAACAGGCTGGGCTTGAACTCCTGACCTCAGGTGATCTGCCCACTTTGGCCTCCCAAAGTGCTGGAATTACAGGCGTGAGCCATTGCACCCGGCCTATTTATTTTTGAGGCGGGGTCTTGCTCTGTCGCTCAGGCTGGAGTGTAGTAGAATGATCTCAGTTCCCTGCAACTTCCACCTCCTGGGTTCAAGCAATCCTGCCACCTCAGCCTCTGGAGTAGCTGGGACTAAAGTGTGCACCAACATGCCTGGTTAATTTTTATATTTTTTGTAGAGATGGGGTTTCACCATGTTGCCCAGGCTGGTCTTGAACTCCTGGGCTCAAGTGATCCACCCACTGCAGCCTCTCTAAGTGTTGGGATTACAGGTGTGAACCAATATGCCCAGACTTATTTCTAAAAATTTT
The DNA here is from genome assembly GCF_049354715.1 of Callithrix jacchus. NCBI lineage: Eukaryota > Metazoa > Chordata > Mammalia > Primates > Cebidae > Callithrix > Callithrix jacchus. The sequence continues at coordinate 187,177,778 of NC_133502.1, forward strand.
AAATTAGCTTGATGTATAGTTTTCTTTGGTAAGAGGGAGTTATGGAATGCAGTTCTTTTTCTTTTTTTAAGAGATGGGGTTTCACCATGTTGGCCAGGATGGTCTTGATCTCTTGACCTTGTGATCTGCCCACCTCAGCCTCCCAAAGTGCTAGGATTACAGGCATGAGCCACCGCGCTGGGCCACAGAATGCAGTTCTTTAACAAGAAAACCAGAGATGTTCATGAAGGGGTGTCAAGTCCGTACTTGGACTTAGTTATACGCAGTTGAATAAAGTACTAACAAAATGGTTATACTACACTCTCTAGGTCCAATTTTATTCTAACACTGAAACAAGAAGTATCCAGATCAGACTGGCAAACAAAGGACGAGAAAGCGCAGTTTAAATAGAAGAGAGAAGTAGCATGATTCCAAAGAGAGAAAACTGGCTGAACAGTTAGAAGGTTTGGATGCTTGTCCTGGTTAGCAATGTTTATGAAGAAGCCGCACGTTCCTTTGTTCATCTCTTCCAAGGTCCAATAATAATAAAGCAGGGAGCATATGTTTAAATCAGTCCTTTGGAAATAACAACGTATTTCCCAAAGCAATGATGTCTTAAAAAGGTGGTTACCCCGGCCTGTAGCACCAGCTACTTGGGAGGCTGAGGCAGGAAGATGGCTCAGTAAGCTTACAGTGAGGTATGATTGCACCACTCACTGCAGCCTAGACAACATAGGGAGACCCCATATCTAAAGAAAGAATGGCCGGGTGCGGTGGCTTGCGCCTGTAATCCTAGCACTTTGGGAGGCCGAGGTGGGTGGATCGTGAAGTCAAGAGATCGAGACCATCCTGGTCAACAAGATGAAACCCTGTCTCTACTAAAAATACAAAAATTAGCTGAGCGTGGTGGCACGCGCCTGTAGTCCCAGCTGCTTGGGAGGCTGAGGCAGGAGAATTGCTTGAACCAGGGAGACAGAGGTTGCAGTGAGTCGAGATCGCACCACTGTACTCCAGCCTGGCGCCTGGTGACAGAGTGAGACTGTGCCTCAAAAAAAAAAAAATTATGGAACTCAGAGTTGTGGAGAACACAAAAGAATTACTTCTTGCTACTTTTTTTTTTTTTTTTTTTTGAGATGGAGTCTTGCCCTGTTGCCTAGGCTAGAGTGCAGTGGTGCAATCTTGGCTCACTACAACCTCTACCTCCCGGGTTCAAGTGATTCTCCTGCCTCAGCCTCCTGAGTAGCTGAGACTACAGGTGTGCACCACCATGCCTGGCTAATTTTTGTATTTTTAGTACAGTCAGGGTTTCACTATGTTGGCCAGGCTGGTTTTGAACTCCTGACCTGCAGCGATCCACCCACCTTGGTCTCCCACAATGTTGGGATTACAGGGGTGAGCCACCGTGCCAGGCCTTTTTGTTACTTTTAATGTTATCTGAAGTTAATGACACCATCTCACAAACAGGAAACAGCACTAATGAGAAGGGGAAAGAAAGTATGAGCTGTGTGGTTTTTTTGTTTTTTTTTTTTTTGAGATGGAGTCTCGATCTGTTGCCAGGCTGGAGTGCAGTGGCATGATCTCAACTCACTGCAACCTCTACCTCCCGAGCTGAAGCCATTCTTCTGCCTCAGCCTCCGGAGTAGCTGGGACGACACCCAGCTAAGTTTTGTATTTTTAGTAGAGACGGGGTTTCACCTTGTTGACCAGGATGGTCTCGATCTCTTGACCTCGTGATCCGCCCACCTCGGCCTCCTAAAGTGCTGGGATTACAGGCATGCGCCACCGCACCCGGCCTAGCTGTGTTTTTTTTTTTTTTGAGACGGAGTTTTGCTCTTGTTATCCAGGCTGGAGTGCAATGGCGCCATCTCGGCTCACCGCAACCTCTGCCTCCTGGGTTCAGGCAATTGTCCTGCCTCAGCCTCCTGAGTAGCTGGGATTACAGGCACGCGCCACCATGCCCAGCTAATTTTTTGTATTTTTAGTAGAGACGGGGTTTCACCATGTTGACCAGGATGGTTTCGATCTCTTGACCTCGTGATCCACCCGCCTCGGCCTCCCAAAGCTGTGTAGATGATACAACTAGTGTTTTGAGAGTGAAAGAATGGGCCAGGCTAAAAAGTACAATAGCACTCCGAATCAAAGGGAGAAGGGAAGAAGAGTGAGTGACCAGCCAATCGGTAGGCGGTCCCTAATCTAGATTCTAGGAGGTTAGGCTAAAATAAGTGCAGAAAATAGGTCCGAGGCACTTAAATCCAAGGGGAAGGGCGGCACAGATGTTCAAAGCAGGGTCAAAGACTCAGGGTATCAATGCCAACAGGGCCAGAGGAGGTCCAAATGGAAAGCTCTTGTTGGAAGCTCAAGATTCAGATTTACAGCTCATTCCAAGACACTTGAGACCCCTCAGCTCCTGGGGCCAGGATCCCTTCCAGAGGGTAATTGAGGACAGAGTAGCAGGGTGGGTGGAGGAACTAGGCAAAAAACTGTGGAGACAGCCAGAGTTAGAGAATGGTGGGAGGAAACGGGTCTAAAGTTGGCATGCTGGGCCACAGAACAGAGGAGGAACCCTCAGAAGAAAAGGGCAGCAGAGGGGAGAAGCCCCGAGACGCAGGGCGGATCTCTGAACAGCACCAGGGGGCGCCGTGTGAGCGTTCTCCCGGGGCTGCCCGAGCCCCCCAGGCCCCGCGGTCCTGGGCCCTGGGGGCGTGCGCCCCTCCCCCTCCCTCTCCCTCTCCCCTTCCCTCTCCCTCTCCCCTTCCCTCTCCCCCTCTCGGGCGGTGCAGCTTTCCGGGCGGGGGTTGTTGTGGCGCGGGAAGCCCCGCCCCCTCCTCGTGGGCGGCCCCTCCTCCCGGCTCCGCGTCCGGCCCCTCAGTCCCCGGCCCCTCAGTCCCCAGCCCCGTCGTTTCCCCAGCCGGGAATCGATTATATTGTAGGGGACTGGGGGCGGCCGCCGCCGCCTCAGCCGCAGGATGGGGCAAGCGCGCGGACCCCGCGGGCAGCCGCAGCCGCCACAGTAGCTAGGGACCCCGCGCTGCCGCCCCCCGCCCGGCGCCCGCCCTGGGCTCCTGCATTCGCACAGCGGCGGCAGCAGCGGGAGGAGGGCCCCGACGCCCTCGCCGAGGACAGCGCGGAGGCTGCGTTGCTGTCGCGGCGGGAGTCCCAGGCCGGCGGGCCGAGCGCGGGCAGCGAGGGGCCGCCGCCAGCGCCGCGGCGAGGAGATGTGCCTGGAGGAGTGCTGCGCGGCTGGGCTGGGCGAGCTCCGCTCCTGGTGGGACATCCGGGCCATCGCGCACTTCTGCTTGCTCTTTCCCACAGCGTTCCGCCTGCCCGACTTCGAGATCGCGGTGAGTCGCTGCGCGGGCGGGAGACGGCGCGCTGCGCACCTGCTCCCCCTGCCCCGCGCGGGGCGTCCCGGGTCGTCGCGCGGAGGGGCCGGGGCCCCAGGGACTTCCACCAGGAGTCCCGGGCCAGGAGCGGAGCGCCGAAAGGCAGGAGGGCGGGCGGGGGCCACCGGGCTCTGCCCTGGGTGCGGACTGCAGGCGTCGGGCTGGGGACGCGGGCTCCTGGGGCGGCGGAGCGGGCGGCCCGAGGGCGGGGCGGGCCCGTGATTTTGTGGGAGGGGGAGCCGGACCCCGCGGCCCTCCCGGGACTTCTCCGGCGGGGCTTAGTGTGGGCGCGAGAGCTGCGCGCGCTCACTGCCCGATGCCATTGAGGCGCGAGCCAGCTGCTCCGGCGGGGCCGGACGCCGGGGGTGCGCCGCGCGGGATTAACTTGGACCCCGCGCGAGGCTGCTGCGGCCGGCAGGGAGGGCTCGCCCCGCTAGGGCGGGCTCGTGGCGGGGGCTCCTGGAGGCCCTAAACTCCCGGGAGGCGCTCCGGCCAACTTCGGGCCGGCGGGGACTGGGTCTGGGTGCGGGGCTCTGGGGCTGCGGATGGAAAGTTTGGGACTCCGTTATTCTTCCACAGCACCCTTCCTCTCGGAATATTCAGCCTCTTTAGCCTCTTTATCTCGGGGCTCGGGAGCCCTTGGAGTTGAGCTTGCCATTATTATGCCCCGGGGCGAGCGCAGGGTCCGGCTGGCCTTTCTGGCCAGGGCGGAAGTGCTTTCCAGCCCGGAGATGCTTTCCAGCCCCGGGCTTTGTGTTAACTGGGCCGAAACCCGAGGGTCCTGGACGAGCAGGATGGGTGGCAGGAGCCTGCGGAGCGCAGCGCACTCGTCGGCCTGGCTGCGGCCAGCCCAGGGGCCGCCCTTTTCTCCTAATTTTGTGTTTGGAAGGGGCTGAGAAATAGTCGACTGGTTGGCAGGTTGAATTGCCTTCTCTTCTGTGGCAATACGTGTCGTGACTTTTCACCTTTTGCCTTTGGACAAAGGTGAATGGCAACGGCGTTGGTCAATGTTTGTTTTCCGTTCTGCGGATGGGTTCGCCGACGAAGTCATCAAAATTAGAACCACTCTTTTGGATGAGCAGATCGTTGTTGCCTCCCCAGCCCCTCGGCTCTTACTTTGTGCCATTTTCGGGTTGATTTCAACTCGTTTATTCCTGAGCTCTTTGCCTCACCCTTATTTTTGGATTCAGTCGTGTTTGCTGAAATATCAGTTGCTTCTCCTGTGAACGGTGCGGCACCTTGCTCTCGTTGCAGTTAATGAAATCGGGAAAATAAAAAGATCAAAAGGGGTTGGGATGGGAGAAAGAAGAGGAATGTGGACAGATAATCTAGGGCCACTCACTGGCTTTTGGCGATTTTGAGTTCCTTAAGCTGATTGAAACCATGTGAGCAAATCGTGGGCTTCCCCACTTTTTAGGAAGAGGTAATAACTTGGACACTTTACGCAGCGCCACAGCGTTTTCAAAGTTTGAACGTGAATGTAGCAAGCATAATTTTATTAATGAAAATGTTCTCGAGACAAATGTTTATATTGACTAAAGAACAAAAACAAGGCCGGGCGCGGTGGCTCAAGCCTGTAACCCCAGCACTTTGGGAGGCCGAGGCGGGTGGATCATGAAGTCAAGAGATCGAGACCATCCTGGTCAACAAGGTGAAACCCCGTCTCTACTGAAAATACAAAAAAATTAGCTGGGCATGGTGGCGCGTGCCTGTAATCCCAGCTACTCAGGAGGCTGAGGCGGGAGAATTGCCTGAACCCAGGAGGCGGAGGTTGCGGTGAGCCGAGATCGCGCCATTGCACTCCAGCCTGGGTAACAAGAGCGAGACTCTGTCTCAAAAAAAAAATAAAATAAAATAAAAAAGAACAAAAACAGAGCCACGAAAGCTAAAAAAGAGTTGGGAATCCCAAAGGTCAAGGGACGTTTCTCAGTTACTCTGATGTCCTGCGTTTTCTTTCAGTTGGTACAAAATCGTGAGTAGTTTAATTATGTCCTGCAGTCAAAATGGTGGCTGTGGTGGGAGGTGCCGCCTGTGACAGGGCCATCTTGGGTATGGGGAGACTTGCACCTAGCCTGTTTCCTTCCTTGCAAGGTAGTAAAGTTGAGGTGATGCTGGGATTATGAGGTCAGAGTTTAAAGACGTATCCTAAAAATATTGTTGGTAAAACTTCATGTCTCAGAATCCATGTATTCCCATTTTGTTGATGGAAAAATAGAGGTAATTCATTTTTGCCTTAAGTACTCGCAGCATATTTAGAGTAACCTGTAAATAGCTTGTCCTCTGTTATAAGAATAAACTTGTGGTTTCTGAGAATTAGCTGCCTTGATTCCTAAAGGAAATATAAACAGATTAAAGAGGCGAATTTATATGTATAACAAATGAAAAATCACTGTAGTTTACATGGTGAATAATCAAGGCTCGTTGATATGACCGTCTTCTCTTTCGACTTCAGCGTTTCCTGGAAATGACAGTTTTTTGGGGCTAAAATACATGGTCTTAGAAATGCATGCAACAGAATTGAATATTTGGCTTCCAACATGTGCAGGTTTTAAGAACTATCCACACTCATTTTCATTAGGAGATGTTAAGTCAGTGGATAACAAGTGAAAGTGACTTTTCTTTCCTGTAGTTCTTGTCTGATCCATCTCATGTTAGGTATGTTTTGATATAGCAAACGGAAATTTTAACTTAAGGGTTTTAGTAGTTATGAAAAATTCGAATTTTGTTGGAATAGATTATTATGTCAGATGAAAAAATTAAGATTTAAAAATGTATTTTCTTGGCGGGGCGCGGTAGCTCAGGCCTGTAATCCCAGCACTTTGGGAGGCTCAAGCAGGCAAATCACCTGAGGTCAGGAGTTTGAGACCAGCCTGACCAATATGGTAAAACCTAGTTTCTACTAAAAATACAAAATTAGCTCGGTGCGATGGTGGGCACTCGTATCCCAGCTACTTGGGAGGCTGAGGCAGGAGAATCGCTTGAACCCGGGAGGCAGAGGTTGCAGTGACCTGAGATCAAGCCATTGCACTCCAGCCTGAGCAACAAAAGTGAAACTCTGTTTCAGAAACAAAAAGTGTTTTTCAGACTTCCAGCACATTTAACCTGTTGACAGTACAGAACTCAAGGAAAACACTGTCAATTCTGATTCTCTAAGTGTACATAAATTATTTTTGTTTTTCTAAGGTGATTTTATTTTAATCTAATAGTTTATGGTCCTGACAGTTTGAGAAACAATCCCTTGTTTAGATTTTATGATTCAGTGGAAGACTCTTATAAAAATAAAAAACGGCCGGGTACGTTGGCTCATGCCTGTAATCACAATTCTTTGGGAGGCTGAGGGGGGTGGATCACCTGAGGTCCAGAGTTGGAGACCAGCCTGGCTAATGTGGTGAAACCCCGTTTCTACTAAAAATACAAAAAATTAGCTGGGATAATTTTTTATATACAATCTCAGCTACCTGGGAGGCTGAGGCAGGAGAATCTCTTGAACCCAGGAGGCAAAGGTTGCAGTGAGCCAAGATCACGCCATTGTACTCTAGCTTGGGCAGCAAGAGTGAAACCCTGTCTCAGAAATAATAATAATAGAATAAAAATAAAAATAAATTCCAGTGCTGAGCCGTGCCTGCTAGGCCATGTGGAAGGGCCCTACAGTCTTAATTTACTGCAACTTTAAAATATAAAAATGATGAATCATAGCAAGTGGTAAAAGTTGGAGATCATTTATTTCAGGAAACCAGTTTTCAGCCATGGGAAAGATCTCATTTTTACCCTTGACCACCAGGCTGAATCCATGGATTTATAGAAAATTTGAGAAGGAGAATCCTCAAGGACTTGGGTTCCATTTATCTAAAGTGAAGCTATCTCTCAGATAGGTGAAGGGCCAGCAGGGTTCATGCTGCAGTTCCCTAAGAGATTAAGACCTTCCACTTAGATAACTGTCACCAAAACATATTTTAATTTTTGTATGTATTATTTGAAAATACTTTTTACTTTATTAATCCATCTGGAATATACAGGATTTCTTTAGAAGAGTCAACATACTTGATTCTGTTTTAGATGAGAAACCTGTTTATATGATAGTAATGCCTTATCTCAGTTCAAAATTCCTAGTTGTAAAAAGACTACAAAAAATTATATAAAAGTGAAAATTATCATAAAATACAGGTAAAAATTAAAACCACCCATAGTTACCAATCAGAGATGAAAGTTGTTAACTGTTAACATTGTATTCTTTCACTCAGGGATAAGAGTATTAACTGTTTTTGTTTTTGTTTCGCGATGGTCTTGTTACCCAGGCTGGAGTGCCTCCTGGGTTCAGGCAATTCTACTGCCTCAGCCTCCTGAATAGCCGGGATTACAGGCACGCGCCACCATGCCCAGCTAATTTTTTGTATTTTTAGTAGAGACGGGGTTTCGCCATGTTGACCAGGATGGTCTCGATCTCTTGACCTCGTGATCCACCCGCCTCGGCCTCCCAAAGTGCTGGGATTACAGGCTTGAGCCACTGCGCCCGGCCTAAAATCCAGCCTCTTAATTAAGTGCTGAATGCGTGGATTGTTAAACCTTAAGTAATAGAAATAGCTAGGAGAAACTTGCAGTCCATCTATCGTGTCAGTGTTTCCTAAACCTGGCGCCAGGGTGGGAGACTTTGTGTGGGTGTACATGGGTGCACTCTGGTGGAGGAGGGGGCCTACTGCTCTCTTCAGATTCTGGAAGCCGCCCCCAACCCATACAAAGGTTAAGAGGCCCTGAAATGGACAGAAGAGTAAGTTGGCCCCAGTTGGGTGTTCAGGAGCCTACTTTCATGACACAAGATGAGCTGCGCTAGGAGTTAGGAAACTTGTATTCCAATTGTGCCACTGGAAGTTTGCCACCGCACCCAGCCTTCAGCAAATATTTATTAAGCACCTACTATGTGTTAGGCAATGTACTAGGTGCTGGTATAGTTGTGAACATAATAGAAAAATACCTGCTTCCTTTTTAGTGCCATGAGACAGACATTAATGTATGTAATGTCAGAAGGCCCTGAGTAGAGTGGAGTGGAGGCTTGCACAGGGCCACACTGAGGTCAAGGTTGTTGCCGTTTAAGGTAGGGTGATTAGTAGGGCCTCCCTGAGGAGATGAATGATGTAAAGTGGTGTTTTGTTTTGCTTTGTTTTGTTTTGAGGCAGTCCCCCTTTGTCGCCAGGCTTGAGTGCAGTAGCACGATCTCCGCTCACTGTAACCTCCGCCTCCCCGGTTCAAGCACTTTTCCTGCCTCAGCCTCAGCCTGTAGCTGGGACTACAGGCGTGTGCCACCACATCCAGCTAATTTTCGTATTTTTTGTAGAGACGGAGTTTCACCATGTTGGCCAGGATGGTCTTGATCTCCTGACTTGTGATCCAACCGCCTCGTGAGCCACCACGCCCCACCTAAAGTGATTTTTAAAAATAGTGCTTTGTAACACTAATCTATTTAATGAAAGGTACTAGAGGATAAAAATGCCTGATAAAGATTCCGTATCTGCACCTTCTCCAAGGAAGAAAGGCCAAGAACAGGATGTGAATTATAGAAGGGCAGATAGATCTATAAAGGCTGAGATCATGAAAGGGGAGAATGTGCTATCATAATGAAACTCTAAAAGTGAATGCCAGGTCCCCTTTCTATTTATACCCATGATTTGAAAGGGAACGCTTGCTGCTTGTGTGTGTGTGTGTGTGTGTGTGTGTGTGTGTGTGTCTACCATGTGACGCTTCAAAGGCAGTTGGGATCTTGTGCAGTTTAGAAGGGGCAGCCCCTCTGGTCTCAGAAGGGTGTCGTGCGTTAGCACATGGCACGCTTTGCGACGGAAGTTAAGTTGCCTAGTTTTCTGGAACACAGTTAGGAAAGCCTAAATGCACCTTGGCAGCATTCGGGACTAGTGATCATCTGCCCCTTTGATGAGGTGTGCTGGGGCTCAGAATGCGGTGCACTTGGCACAGTGTGAAGAACTCCAGTGCGAAGGTGCTTTCGGTAAAAGTGTGGTGTTGCACAGAGCCACGGGGCACTTCTGAGCACAGGGTCTTAAATCTAGTTGATGTGACCAAACACGTTTTCAAAAGGCACCAATGAGACACCTGGACTGTGGTCCACCTCTCCTTAAGTTGTGTTCTTAGGCGGATGACTTTGGATTTCCGGCGCCCCATAAGTGATGGTTTTAGACTCAGTGAGTCCCAGGTGTTCCTTTCTAAAGTTCTGTGGTTCTAGAAATGTTTCACAGCATGCATAGCACTCTTAACTCCTTCAGAAAATGGCTGACTTACCAGTAGGGTCAAGGTTAGGATCCATGTCTTACAAATAAATTCTGTGCCGAGTGAAAACTACAAACCCATACTTGGTGTGTTTGCAAATTATAGGAATTTTTTCTTTCTCTTTCTCTGGCATCTTCTCCGCAAATAAGCTACTTTGAAAGTAGCTTTTTTGAGACTTGAAGATTGACATTTTCAGTATCTCTAGTGCCCTTAAACTGATCTAAGATTTTGTGCTTTGAGATTTTGAGGAATTCTGGAGGCTGAAGGCCTTGAATTATGTGGTTCTTTTTAAAAGGCAGTATCGGAGGCCCGGCGCGGTGGCTCAAGCCTGTAATCCCAGCACTTCGGGAGGCTAAGGCGGGTGGATCATGAGGTCAAGAGATCGAGACCATCCTGATCAACATGATGAAATCCCATCTCTACTAAAAATATAAATAATTAGCTGGGCATGGTGTCGCGTGCCTGTAATCCCAGCTACTCAGGAGGCTGAGGCAGGAGAATTGCCTGAACCCAGGAGGTGAAGGTTGCGGTGAGCCGAGATGACGCCATTGCACTCCAGCCTGGGTAACGAGCAAAACTTTGTCTCAAAATAAATAAATAAATGAAAGATGGTATCGGGCCCTACTCAGTCTGTGAACTCGTGCAGTCTCCTAAACACACACACACACACACACACACACACACCAGATGGTATCTCACAATATCACCCAGGCTGGATTGAACTCTTGAGCTCAAAAGATCCTCCTGTCTCATCCTCCAGGGTAGCTGGGACTCCAGGCACATGCCACTGCCCTGGGCTCCCTTTCACTTAGTCTGTTTCTTACAGTTTGTGGCATCAGTACCTGGAACTCTTGACTAATATCCACTTACAGCTTCTGGCTTGTGGTTTGCCTTTCATTTGCTGTTATAACCTTTCCAGATGGCTGCTGCCCTTCCTCTGTCTTTGCATGTTTCATGGGACAATATCCCTTGGCTGCTTTTATTGTATTTTCTTTTTGTTAGTCTCTAACAATATCAGTAAATTTATATTGGAAAACTTGGGACAGTCATTTTTTCAGCAGCTCTTAGGACTGAGAAAAGGGATGGTTGAATAGTAAGAGTGAGCTCAAGATTCCGTGTGGGTTTTTTTTGAGGTGGAATTTTGTCCTTGTCACCCAGGCTGGAGTGAAATGGTGTGATCTTGGTCACTGCAACCTCTGCCTCCTGGGTTCAAGCAGTTCTCCAACCTCAGCCTCCCAAGTAGCTGGGGGTTACAGGTGCCTGGCACCATGCCCAGCTAATTTTTGTATTTTTAGTAGAGATGGGGTTTCACCATGTTGGCCAGGCTGGTCTTGAACCCCTAACCTCAGGTGATTCACCCGCCTTGGCCTCACAAAGTGCTGGGATTACAGGCATGAACCGAACCACTGTGCCTGGCTGGCCCTGTGCGTTTTTTTAATCCTCAGCACTGTTGATAGATTGGGCTGAAAATCTGTTGTGGGAAGCTGTTACATGAAGAATGCTGTGTGCATTTTAAGATGTTTGGCAGTATTGCTGGCCTCCACACTCTAGGTGCCAATAGCACCCCAGTCATGACAAATAAAAATGTCGCCAGACATTGCCAAATATCTCCTGGGGGGTAAAATTGCCCTGCTTGAGGATCACTACTTAGGGTGTAAAATAGAGATGACTTTTCAGTGTTGGTCACTTAGAAGGTACACTGTATGTGAGGTAGATGAGTTTTTCTTTTTTTTTCTTTTTTTTTTTTTTGAGGTGGAGTCTAGCTGTTGTTACCCAGGCTGGAGTGCAATGGTGCGATATCGGCTCACCGCAACCTCCGCCTCCTGGGTTCAGGTAATTCTCCTGCCTCAGCCTCCTGAGTAGCTGGGATTACAGGCACGTGCCACCATGCCCAGATAATTTTTTATATTTTTAGTAGAGACAGCGTTTCACCATGTTGACCAGGATGGTCTCGATCTCTTGACCTCGTGATCCACCCGCCTCTGCCTCCCAAAGTGCTGGGATTACAGGCTTGAGCCACTGCGCCCAGAGAGTTTTTCTTTTTGATGGAGATTTTTCCCCCCAAATGCAAACCGTTAGTATTTTTGTTTATGGAGATGTAAGGAAGTGAAAGTTGCTCCCAGAGGTGAGTGTCATCAGCAGTTGTACACGTCAGAACCCAGGACACAGACGTTTGGTTAATTTTCTTCTTTCCTAGAGCATCGTTTAAGAAAAGAATCGAGTTTGGGGCTAGTAGGGAGGGAACCTCGAAGCTGACCAAGTCTGATAAAGAAAGGCCTTCCCCTACAAAAAGCCTCCCTGAAGCAGGGCCTGGCTGCCTGGTGCTGCGGGGAGCAGGGGTGAGGGGTGTTGTGCTTAAGCCTGGGGCTGGAGCGGCTGCCATTGCGTGTCAGGGCACAGGGCTCTTGACAGATCTCTTGAGCATTGCACAGTGGTGTTCTGGGGAGGGGGTTATCCATGACCAGGTCAAAAGTTCAGTGGGACCTAAGTTGAAGGCGCGCATGTGTGCACACACACGTGTGTGTGTGTGTGCGTGCATGCATGGGCGCGTGTGTGCGTGTGTTTGGGACACATGTATGTGTAAAGTTCATTATTCCATCGGAATTTTTAATGTACAACACAGCAACCACATAAACGTGAAGCTGCTCTAAATATTTTTTAATGTTTTTTCACATTTAGTTTCGCTCTCAGCAAGCACGGTGAAATATTTGATGGATTCAAGTAGATTTTTATTTTGGGTTGGGGAGAAAATGGTATTGTGATTGTGACTGAGGCAGTCTATTGCACTGTGAAGGGCTTTGACCTCACTGAAAGACGTCACTTACCTTTGGCTTTTGAAGATGTTTTCTTTGAGTGTCCGTCTCCAGGTCCTTCTTGTCCTTCTTGTATTCTATCCCCACAGGGACCCTGTGCCTTGCATTTTATTCTTGATCTCTTTGGCTGGAGCTAAGGTCTGACCATTGTTCTTTTTGTTTGTTTTCCACTCCATTGTGCTCTGCTTACGCCCTAGGGTTTGTTCTGGGCATCAGTGGAGGAGGGGTAGAATTTCTGGCCCGCATCAAGGTGTTAAATCCCAGAATTTGTGTAAATAAGTTGGTGTGAAGTCAGTCACTTCTACAGCCAAGAGCAGTTTTCTCTTTAGAGTGCAGATGCCCCCTCAGAATAATTCTCTCATGTGTTCTGTTTTGTGTTTCGTTAGCCACACACCCATTTAAAATGTAATGTGGTTTATGTAAAAATATGTGGAACGTAGTAATTCATGCTCCTGTTCAAAGTCTCTGACCTGATGTGGTCTTTACAAAAGTCATTGGCCAGTTTAAATGATGTCATGTGCCTATAAGTTTCACACTGGAATGGTCAGCTTTTAGCTTTGCTTCTACAGCCCAGACTCTTAGGAGCTGAATCGGGTCTACTTTTCCCTAGGGTGGGTCTGCTGGAGTGGTTGTGTGACTTGGCAGTGTGTCACTGAGGCATGTGGCCACCTGAATTGATGTGTGAGTTGCTGTTAGACTGTGCACCCTCTCATGCTCCTCCCCACCCATCACCTCTAAAAGTAAGTGAAAGTAGAGGAAGCCATGGGGGCCACAATTAAGTTCATCACTTCACTTCTAAATCACACCCAATTAATAATTCCCGAGAATGGATACGTTCTTAGAATTGCGAACGCTGCTCAGTGGTCTTGTTGACTGCAAGTGTTTTTTTCTCCTGGCCAGTTCCTTTTAATGAACACCCCTACCCTGCGTGTTCATTGTCTCAGCAGCAGTGGCACTAAGGACAGTTAATTTGCTTGACAGAAAATGTGTTAAATGAACAGATCTCCTTCTTTAGCAGATCCTTTCTCTTCTCTGTTCCCATTATGTCTCTGTCTTCCTGAAAGGTTGTTTGTGAATTCTTTTAGGTGCAGGGACAATCTTTATAGCAGAGGCCTGGAGTTCTTTGTTCAGGGAACATTGTTGTACAGGGGTAAAGGGACTTTAAAGAAAAAATTTCACCTGTTGTCATAATAAAGGGATTTAAATTTGGCTTATGTTCCAGTCTTATAGTGGCATTGATTTGGGTTAGTAGCTACACAAATGTACTAATTCTTTTCACATTGGTTCTGAAAGACTTTTCCCCCCATTTTCCTGTGTGCCGCTAAAGCAGCCCCCCCAGCCCTCCTTTCAGGAATGTTGAAGATTGGGAGGGGGAATGCAGTTGAGGTAGAGGACGCTTGTGTGTCCTCATAACCCCAGACTTATTTTTGTTTGTTTAACATGGAACACTTTACAACTCTGCGTGTCGCCTTGCACAGGCCAGTTTTAGTACGAGTGCTGCTGGAGTGAATCCATAACCCTAGATTTTCGTCACCGCCAACAATGGAGCACATCTTCCTTACCCATGATCGTGCTTGGATTTCTGTAACATGCCAATTTTTATGATTAAAGTGAAATTTTTTTTTAAAAAGAGAAAATCTGAAACCCCAACCAGCCTTCCCTGTGTTATCGTCATCATTAACATTAAGGTTGCAGAGGTATGTGGCAGAGTCCTTATTGTGCCGCTGCCCTAGGGAATGTGTCTGTTGGAAAGGGGCAGAGCAAAAGTGATATTGTGAAACCTACATTCTGTGCCCAATGAGCGATAGAGATTATAATTGCCGTAAGAGTTCAGAGGAAGGCAGAGATGCTAAGTGAAAGGCTTCCTGGAGAAAGAATCACGCTTCTGGGCTCATGCTGAGTAAGTCGGTATAGTTAGCTAGGTCAAAGAGCCCTTTTCTTTTTTTTTTTTCTTTTTTGAGACGGAGTTTCGCTGTTGTTACCCAGACTGGAGTGCAATGGCGCCATCTCGGCTCACCGCAACCTCCGCCTTCTGAGTTCAGGCAATTCTCCTGCCTCAGCCTCCTGAGTAGCTGGGATTACAGGCGCGCACCACTGTGCCCAGCTAATTTTTGTATTTTTAGTAGAGACGGGGTTTCGCCTTGCTGACCAGGATGGTCTCGATCTCTTGACCTCGTGATCCACCCGCCTTGACCTCCCAAAGTGCTGGGATTACAGGCATGAGCCGCCGTGCCTGGCCCTGTACCTTTTTTTCTATAAACATTCACAGGAAATAAGTTGAGAGAGAACAATCTCAAATCCCCCAAGTCAATACATTGCTCTTTAAGTCTCATTACTCAACTAGGTTGCTATACAGGTGAATCCCAGGTTACAAGGGGATAGTCATAAAACGAAAACAACTCCTAAGCACCCTGAAGTTATATAACTAGGGGCACTAGGACTGTGGAAAGTTTGGGAAGGGGTGAGGCTCCATACCAGCATTTGATAATTGCATTTTAATTAAAGGAACATTTAATCCTAAACTACTCTAATTACATTGATCGCGTTAATGAAAACCTTTACTTAAAATGTGAAGAAGGTATTTAGGAGGTTGAAGAGAATGACAAATGTCATGAAAAGGAAAAGACAGATATAACATTGGAAAATTTTACCTATTTCAATTCATGCTCCTGGAAACTGTTATCAAAAGAAGCTTCTTCCTTCAGAAGATAAGAAGCATGTTGTGGGTCACCTTAAAAACCATTATGGTGAAGTCTTAAAACGCTCACACCTTAGAATGTGACCTTGTTTATAAATAGGGCCATTACAGATGTAATTAGTTGAGATGAGATTACACTGAACTAGGCTGGGCGCCTAATCGGATATGACTGGCATCTTTATAAAAAGGGGAAATTTGGACACAGATGTACACATTCAGGGAATACACCCTGTGAAGATGAAGGCAGAGATCAGGGAGATGATTTTACAGAACAGGGAATGCCAAAGATCACAAGTAAACCACAGAAGATAGGGAGAGACACGGCTTCTCTCACAGCCCTCAGAATCAGTCCTGAAAACACCTTGATCTCAGGCTTCAAGCCTCCGGACCTGTGACACAATACATTTCTTTTGCTTAATTCACTCAGTCTGTGGCACTTTGTTATGGCAGCCCTAGATGTCTTACATTATATCCCATTCTTCTAGTTTAAAGAATCAGAGGTAATGAGAAGAAGGGACTAAAGGCAGTTGATACGGGTTCTTCAATACCTATTCTACTAGTTTAAAGATTTGCTTGGGTTAATATATTATTTTCTTAAAATACAAATCTTACCTTAAAAGATTATGATCATCAGTTATTTACACCTGATGGCAACTGTATTTTCAAGAGATGGCCACAGTGATAGCTCCTACCCCACCTTGCCCTTCTAGAACATCATCATTCTCTACTAAGAAGTGACTTCAAATTCCCTTCTCTTGAATCTAAGTGGGCTTGTAATTTACTTGTAACCAGTATCTTCTGAGGCTAAGTCATGAAAGTGGATGCAACTGCCGCATTGGGAGCTGAAATACTTGCACTGGAGCATTTC
Source organism: Callithrix jacchus (assembly GCF_049354715.1). NCBI lineage: Eukaryota > Metazoa > Chordata > Mammalia > Primates > Cebidae > Callithrix > Callithrix jacchus. Next base: position 187,193,789 of record NC_133502.1, read on the forward strand.
ACTACTCCGAGGATGCCATAGTGTGAGGAGGCTCAACTAGCTCTTATGGAGAGAGCATCTTCAAAGAGAGAGATGCCTAGCAAGACTGCAGCTTCTTCAGCCCCTCGCTGTCCTGGCTCCAGCCTCTCTTCTGACAACCACGTGAGGGACTCCAAACCAGAATCTCCCCACTGAGCTCTCTCTGAATGCCTGGCCCACAGAAACTGGGAGAGGTTAAAAATGACTGTCGTTAAGTCACTATGTTTTGGGTGATTTATTAGGCAGCAGTAGATAATGGACACACCTTAACGCATTATTCTGATAATCAAATTTCTTGACCTTTTTTTTGACAGAGTTTCGCTCTTGTTACCCAGGCTGGAGTGCAATGGTGCGATCTCGGCTCACTGCAACCTCCCCCTCCTGGGTTCAGGCAATTCTCCTGCCTCAGCCTCCTGAGTAGCTGGGATTACAGGCATGCTCCACCATGCCCGGCTAATTTTTTTTGTATTTTTAGTAGAGATGGGGTTTCACCATGTTGACCAGGATGGTCTCGATCTCTTCACCTCGTGATCCACCTGCCTCGGCCTCCCAAAGTGCTGGGATTACAGGCTTGAGTCACCACGCCTGGCCTTGACTTTTAAATTAACTGTTCTAGAATTTAATTTTCTCTAGGAAAGGGTGAAAAGCCCAGGAAAAAAAGATGACTTTGGTAACTGAAAAACAACTGCTTTGCAGACTTCCCCAGAGCCTCGTGGGCAATTTTGTATGGCACTAAACACTGTCACTGTTGCTCCCCTTGGCGTTCCGCCCTGTCATTAATCAGAATGTGAATGACAAGGAAGTACCTTAAGAGTTGAAACCACTAATCACACTAATGTTTCTGTAAATCAGTCAACTTCAGGTTGGAGGGTCCTTTTTTATTCCCTATTGTCAAAGGTGTTCTTATGCAAAATTGTGTCATCAACTGCCTTTGCCAAGAACAAGATCATTATCACCTGTGCCAGCCTTGCATGTTGAATTTTTGCCAACTTCTGAAGACCTCTATTTTCAATCAGAATCTGGCACTGATTCTAATGATTCTTACTTCATTTGTGATGGGGGTGGGAGGACCAGGATAATAAAGGTGTTTGCACTTTGAATAATCCCCAACCCTTGGTGCATAGCGCTGACATAGCTCTGCTCAATTATGAAAGGCCATTTCCCCTGGTCATTTCCTTCTCTTCAGAACAAGCCTGGATCCTTTTGACACGCTCATGTTCCAAATATTCCCTACCTGCCCGCAGCTTGTTTTCCATGGTGTCTTTGATTAGGCCTTCTTCTATCAGGGCATTTGAATAAATATGCCCCCTGCCTCTCTTTTGTTAAGGGAGTTCTTGTCTGCCACTTCTGGTCACCAAGATAGCCCTCAGCCTTTCCTGCCAGAAATTAAGATGCCTTCCCCACCTCCATCCCTGCAGCCTGCAACAGAGTTGCAAACATTCATAGATTTCACCTGAGGAGGGAGAGCTGGCTCAAGCTTGGCTTTTAGGGTGAGGGCGTCAGAGATGAGCTTTGGCTTTTGCATGCCCACCTGGTGGTTATGGGGGTCCCGGGGTTCCCTGCCATTCACTGGCTGCACAACTGTTCTCACTTCTTCCGCTTGGTTACCTTGTCCACAGGGTGAGCTGATAAGTCGTTAACTGGAGAACAGTGGTGGGGAAGGGAAGGAAGTTGGGTTGTCTGAAGCATCTAGAAAACTTGTACCCTCTGCATTGATGCCCCATGCTCATCCCAACTGGATGTCCCGTCTAAACCTAACCCTACCGCTAACCCTACCCGTAACCAACCTAACCCTGACTTTACCCTTCCCTTGTGGGTGTGCTGCTGTCTTCTCTTCATCAACCACTAGGTGGCAGCAGCGCCCCACAGATCCCATCAAGCCGCCTGCGGGGGTGGACTGGAGAACTACCGCCTGGTCTGGGGGTGACTCAACACCTGGCCCCTGTGCAGGACGGTTCTGGACGAAGAAAATTCCAGCTGTGGGCCCTCCTGCGGCTGGGCTGCGGAAGCCACACCTACGCCCCTCCGTGTCCCCCAAGGATCACCTTGTAGCCCATCAGCAAACCCTTCCTGCCGTACCTATCACGTGCTGGGGGCGGGGCCCGGGTGGGGTTGGACCGCCCAGGTGGCTGCCCTGGCCCTTGCCCCAGGGCCATCCAGGCTGTGGGAGGAAGGCCGGGGTGAGCGGGGCTGGTGGCCTGGGAGGTTTCCCAGGAGGAAGGCCCAGTGGGGATAGGGTGGGGGCATTCTGGGGAGGAGGGCTGCGTCCACAGCACTAGGGACCCGAATGGTGCTGCCCACACCCAGGACCAGTCAAATAATGAGCCGGCCCAGCCCAGGTGAACCTGATGGGGAACTTCTCCTTCACAAATGCTGAAGGATCTCAAGACAGGATGGCAGAGCACTCAGTCCAGCACGAGCCCTCTGGGCATGGCCCTGCCGGCTCCCTGCACTCCCCTTTCCGAGCACCCCAGAGACGCTGCCCGCAAAGCCTCATTCTCCATCAGGTCAACTCCCGGCAGCCCTGCCACGGAATGGGGTGGCCTCAGCCCCATTATACAGAGGAGGAAACAGGCTCAGGGAGGGGAAGAGACCTCCCTGGGAACCCCCATTCCTTCTATCTCCGGGCCTTCCGTCCATTGCCATCACTGCCTAGGAGCCTGGGGTTGGCCCTCAGAGTCCCAGGCCAGTCCCTACCTGCCGGCGGTGCCTCCCTCCGTGTCTTCTCCTCTCTGTCTCTTACAAGGACACTGTCATGGGACTAAGGGGCCACCAGAAAAAATCCAGGATGCAGTTAGACCCTGTCTCCAAATGAGGCCATGCTCACAGGTTCCAGGGGTCAGGACATGGGCAGTCCCCAGGCAGGCAGGGCAGAACCACTCAGACCCTGAAACCTGCCTCCTGGCCCTGTGCCCCACTGTCCTGGGGGCCTGTCGGGCCGTGGTGGGGGCCTCTGTCCCGAGTCACCGACTTCTCCGCCTGTGTTTGTCACCCATTGTCAGCATCAGCAGGGGCTCCCCACCCCCACTCTGGAGGGTCTGCTGAGTGGTCTCTGGTGGCTTCCACCAGCCTGGCATGGTACTGAGCTGGCAGCAGGAGGCCTGTCCAGGGAACCCCAAAGAGATGGCATATCCTGAATATCACCCTCCCCTTGCTATACCCTGGTTATCACCAAGGCTCTGTACAAACCTCACCTCCTCCTGGAAGCCCTCGCAGACCACCAGGTAGGCTTGGGCCTCCTCTGGGTTCCCTCTCTCCAGTCCAGCCCACTCTCAGACAGGGGGCTCACCCAGGACCCCAGGGGTCTAGCGCCCTGTGCCCCATCCCACAGCCTGGGAAGCATCCAGGTGGCCCAGCAGGTGGTAGGAGAGCCCTCATCCCTCCCCCTACCCCACAGAGAGGGCAGGTGGGGGCCCCAAGCCCAGGAGCTTCTCCCCAATTGCTCACTCTCTGTCTTTGCACCATGAAGACAACTGAGGGGGGGCACTTGGGCTCCACGACCTCGGACACTCAGCCCCTCCGTGCTCTTCAGCCTGGGCCCTGGTGGCGTGGCTGCCATCGGCTGCCCACCTTACACCCAGCACCCTAACATTTGGAACCGTCGGCAGTTTCTTGACCTCTGTCTTGCCTCTGGGCATTGCAGGTGCCATTCCCACTTTCCTGCTGCCCAGCCCCCCAACCCCTCCTTCCAGCCTTCCCTGCAAGGGCTGGGTCAGGCACCTGATGCCCTCCACGGGTAAGACTTCATTTATGACAGCACAGCCCCACCTCTGTGCCTCTGCTCTGCCCACCCCATTTTTTTTCTCTGTGTTCCCGTCTTCTTGTCCCCTCAGTCTATTTCCATTTCCTAGGCTTTCTCATTTTTCTTTCTTTCTTTCTTTCTTTTTTATACAGAGTCTCACTCTGTCGCCCAGGCTGGAGTGCAGTGGCACGATCTTGGCTCACTGCAGCCTCTGCCTCCCAGGTTCAAGTGATTCTCCCGCCTCAGCTTCCCAAGTAGCTGGGATTACAGGCACCTGCCACCCACCACGCCCAGCTAATTTTGTATTTTTAGTAGAGACAGGGTTTCTCCATGTTGGCCAGGCTGGTCTCCAACTCCCGACCTCAGGTGATCTGCCCGTCTCGGCCTCCCAAAGTACTGGGGTTGCAGGTGTGAGCCACTGTGCCCGTCCTTCTTGTTTTTCTAATCTCAGCCAAAAAAGGGCTTCCTCTAGGAAGCCTGCCCTGATTCCCTGGCTGAGCAGGCTCCCTCTTTCCTTGGAACCCCACCCTGTGGAAGCTGCCGCCTTCTCATGAAGTGGAGCACTTGGGTCCTGGAGATGGGGTCACAGATGTGCCCATCAAAGGTCTCCTGGCCCAGACACCTTTGAGCCCTCGCTTTCCGGAGGCCAGGCAGGGAGTCTCAGATCTCAGGAGCCCAGTGCCTGCCTGGGCCTTGAGCAGGAGTTCAGGGGACACTTTGTGAATTACCGCCAGGCACCAGGCAGTGATGGCATGATGGAGTGAAGTCGCTGACCAGAAACCTGTTTCTGTGTGGTGCCCAGGGAGCTGGGCTGTGGAGAGCACGACCCCCTGGTTAAAATCACATCTGCCTTTAGGCCTCGATATGCCACACGGAGAGATGATGGGAGATGCCATCGAAATGAGACGCCAGCGAGTCTTACTTTTGTTCATACACTTTCCTGTATTGTTTGAAAATTTTTTACAATGTTATTTTTATTATCCTATAAATCAATACGTTCATTCCCAGCTTTGAAAAAGTGCAAGTGTTGAGTGATGTGGCTCCATTCTGGTTCCTGCAGACCTGGGAGGGGCTCTGTGGTCCCCTTGTGCCCATGCATACCTGGCTTGTCCCCACAGGTGGGTTTTCTGAGACAGGGGGCTCTTGGACACAGGTCTGTCCCCAGAGCCAGCCAGCAGCTCCAGAGAAGACACAGCAGGTGCCCAGGACGATGCAGCTCAGTTGCCAGGTAACGGTGGTCACCATGGCAACGGCTGCCTCCTCGGAGGCCGCAGAAGCCTTGGCACCCGCCCCCCCTGCAGGCCGGGGGTGGTGGAGGCAGTGGTGCGGGGCAGCCCCTGCCCATCTGGCCACCCACCTCTGCGGCTTTTCTTTCTCTTCCTCCTCCTGCCCTTGCTTCAGGCTCAGGGTAGGTTGGGGGTGGGGTGGGCGGGAGGCGGCCGCCACAACCCAGCCTGGGGTCTGCCCTGGTCCTTCCATGGACTGTTCTGTGCCCCTGCCGTTTTTGGGGCCCAGTTTCCCCATCTGCCACATGCGGTGGCAGTCTTTGCTTTTCCCTCCCATTCACAAGCATCTCTGGAGCGTCGGCTTCATGCCAGGCTCTGCATTGGCCGGGGCCCCCCTTGCTGCCTGGCATAGTGTGGGGTGTGTGACTGGGGCCCCAGGCTTGTTTGGGTAAGTGGGAGTGTGGAAGTGGAGAATCTCAGGGCCGGAGGCAGCAAAGCTGGGGTCTGGGGCCGAGCAGGGTCAGGTGCCTCACCTCTGACAGCCTGGGTTCCTCATCTGTGGCTGAGGGAGACCCGGTGACCCTGTCCACAGCCACGCTCCCTGGGCACCACACACAAACAGGGTTCTGGTCAGCGACTTTACTCCATCACGCCATCACTGCCTGGTGCCTGGCACCCACTGAGTGTCCCCAGGACTCCTGCTCAAGGCCCAGGCAGGCACTGGGCTCCTGAGATCTGTGGGGGAAGCTGGCACACAGGAGGGGCCCGCCAGACCCACAGCCAAGAATCCGTAGCCATCCGGGGGGCCCAGGCACCCCGGGCCACCTCGCCCCAATCCCATTTTTATTTGTGCTTCATCCTTAACCCATTCTGCTCCTGTTCATCCAGCACCTCCCGGCCTGTTGGCTTCTGGAAGGGTCTGTGGGGGCCCAGCCATTCCCAGCCCCTGTGTGGGCAGTTGTGATCCCAGGAGCAGCTGCCAAGAGGCCTGACTTTGACCGTCAGAGGGGATTGTGTTAGTGCCAGGCTTCCCTCAGTGCAGATTACTCACCATGGCCTCCTCCTAGCAGCTACGCAAATAGGTTGTGCGCAGCCGGCGTGGGTGGTTGTAGGACGCGCGGACTCGTGGGGCCATCCAGGGTCACTTCAGGGAGGCTGAGGTCCGGGCCAAGGGAGCCGCCTGGCCGCCCTGTGTGTGTATTTCATTAAGTGGCACCAGCGTTGCCCAGAACACAACTCGACCCCAGCCACCTGCAGCTGGCGGGACCCCCAGCAGGTCGCAGGTCTGGGGGTCACTGCAGCCGCCTCATTTCCCAGGGACGCTGCCCGCAGCAACAGGCTCCGGTGACCCCGCCAGCGAGGCCGAGCCCAGTTCCTGTAACGTGGGGTTTTGGGAGCATCACTGAGAGAGGCCTCAGCCCCCAGCCCTGGCCTCCTAACCCCGTGGACCCGCACCGCACACCCACAGACTCATCCTATACCTGTAGACACGCACCACGCACACTCCACAGTGCACACACCTCAGACACAAACCATGCACCACACACACACTTCACAGTGCACACACCTCACACAGACACAACACTCACACGCACTCCACAGTGCACACACCTCACACAGACATACCACTCACACACTCCACAACGCACACGCCTCACACAGACACACACCAGTCACCACACACGCACACTCCACAGTGCACACACCTCACACAGACACACACCAGTCACCACACACGCACACTCCACAGTGCACACATCTCACACAGACAGATACCAGTCACCACACACACACTTACCACTCACCACACACACACTCCACAGTGCACACACCTCACACAGACACACACCACTCACACACACACACTCCACAATGCACACACCTCACACAGACACACACCAGTCACCACACATGCACACTCCACAGTGCACACACTTCACAGACATACACACCACAGTGCACACACCTCACACACACACCAGTCACCACACACGCACACTCCACAGTGCATACATCTCACACAGACAGATACCAGTCACCACACACACTTACCACTCACCACACACACACTCCACAGTGCGTACACCTCACACAGAGACACTCCACAATGCACACACCTCACACAGACACACACCACTCACACACACACTCCACAATGCACACACCTCACACAGACACACACCAGTCAACACACGCACACTCCACAGTGCACACACCTCACAGACACACACCACTCACCACACACACTTCACACACACTCCACAATTAGCCATGTGCTGTCCTGCCGGGGCACTGTGAGGTTGTGTGTGCTGCTGCCCCTGCTCCTGCGATTGCTTTATTGTGGTTGTGGTGATCAAAATGATTGTTTCTTCAGTGGCTGTTATTGTTGCATTTATTATCGCTGCGTTAATTGTTATTTTTCTTTGGTACTGACTCTCCCGGGTGTGTGCCAACTTCCCATGCAGCCGTGGTTCTCAGCCCAGTGATTTTGCCCCCAGGAGAGACTTGACAACGTGTGGCAACATTTCTGGTTGTCACATTGTGGGGAGGTGGGCTGCTGGGGTACTGCGTGGAGGCTGGAGGTGCTGTTGGATCCTGTGATGCACAGCCCCACCACGGGGAGTTGCCTTGTCAGAGGTGCCCGGCTTCCTCATCATCCAGAGCAGCTGGAGCTCTCTGCTGGGGCATCGGGGAGCTGAAGGGGGGCGGGTTCAGGTTTCTAGAGTCCTCTCTGGAAAAGCAAACACGGGGTAGTCACTATGAAAGCTCCGCAAAGCAGACCTCTGGGTTCCTTCGTGGCTTCAGCATTTTCGCTGTGTAGACTTAGCTTTCCTGGGCTGCTGGAATGAAATATCGTGGACTGGGGGCTTAAACAAGGGATGTTCATCCCTCACAGTTCTGCATGCTGGAAGCCCAGCTTCGAGGGGCTGTGGATTCAGGTCCTGGCAAGGGCTCTCTCCTTGAGTTTGCAGATGGCCCCTGGGTCCTCACAAGGAAGGTGGGAGGAGGGGGGCAGAGCATGAAGGGGAGGAGAGGGAAGAGGGCAGTTATGGTGTCTCTTCCTCTTCTTAGAAGGCCAGTAATTCCATGGAAGGGGCCCCATCCTCATCTAACCTAATTGTATCCCAAAGGCACCCCCTTCATATGCTACACTGTTACATTGGAGGTTAGCTTTTATTATTTTTATTATTGTTATTTTTTTGAGACGGAGTTCGCTCTTGTTATCCAGGCTGGAATGCAATGGCGCTATCTCGGCTCACCGCAACCTCCACCTCCTGGGTTCAGGCAATTCTCCTGCCTCAGCCTCCTGAGTAGCTGGGATTACAGGCACGCGCCACCATGCCCAGCTAATTTTTTGTATTTTTAGTAGAGACGGGGTTTCACCATGTTGACCAGGATGGTCTCGATCTCTTGACCTCGTGATCCACCCGCCTCAGCCTCCCAAAGTACTGGGATTACAGGCATGAGCCACCACGCCCGGCCAGGCCGGAGTACAGTGGTGCCATCATGGCTCACTGCAGCCTCAACCTCCTGGGCTCAAGCAATCCTCCTACCTCGGTCTCCTGAGTAGCTGGGACCACAGGCATGCGCCACCACACTGGCTAAGGTTTTAAAAAAATTTTGTACAGAAAAGGTTTGGCCATGTTGCCCAGGCTGGTCTTGAACTCCTAGATTCAAGAGCTCCTCCTGCCTTGGCCTCCCAAAGTGCTGGGATTATAGGCATGAGCCACTGCACCTGGCTTCAAGGCTTCAACATAAGAATTTCGGGGGATTCATTCAGTCCATAACACGTGTGATCCTTTTTTAAAATTTATTCTTACTTTAAACATCTATACGCCCTTGTGGCTGCCACCTGGTGGAGGTGTCATCGTGTTCTTTCTCCCTCAGTACATTGCCTGCGCCGCTGGTGCCCTGGCTTCCGGCACTGCACATAGCAGTGTCTGTTCTTGAGCTTCACGTCCCTAGAATCATGCTGGCCAGAGCCATTTCTGTCTGAATTCTTCTGTTCGGTATGCTCACAAGATATGCCCATTAAAACAGAAGTAGCAGTTGCTTGATTCCTTTTTATTTTTTTACTCATAATGAATATACCACAATTTACCTGTCCCTTCTATTGATGGATGCTGGGTTTCAGTTTTTGTGTACTTTGAAAAAAAGCTGTTCTAAATTTTCCTTTCTTTTCTTTCTTTCTTTTTTTTTTGAGATGGAGTCTCACTCTGTGGCTCTGGCTGGAGTGCGGTGGCACAATCTTGGCTCACTGCAATCTCCGCCTCCTGGGTTCAAGTGATTCTCCTGCCTCAGCCTCCTGAGTAGCTGGGGCTACAGGCAGCCTCCACCACACCTGGCTGATTTTTGTATTTTTAGTAGAGACGGGGTTTCACCGTGTTGGCCAGGCTGGTCTCGGACTTCCTGACCTGAGGTGATCCACCTGCTTCAGCCTCCCAGCGAGCTGGGATTACAGCACGAGCCACCGTGCCTGACCGAATTTTTTTTAAATGCCTTTGATGGACATATGATCTCATTACTTTTGTAGATATTTAGAAGTGGAAGTGCTGGGCCAAAGGGTTGGAGTCAATATAGCTTTTGTAGGTACTTACAAACATTTTTGTAAAGCAGTTATTTGGTATCTTCAAGAAATTTTAAATAGGGCCAAGCACAGTGGCTCACCCCTGTAATCCCAGCACTTTGGAGGCCATGGTGGGTGGATCACTTGAGGTCAGGAGTTCAAGACCGGCCTGATCAACATGGTGAAACCCGTCTCTACTAAAAACACAACATTAGCTGAGCATGGTGGTGCGTGCCTGTAATCCCGGCTTCTCAGGAGGGTGAGGCAGGAGAATCGTTTGAACCCGGGAGGCGGAGGTTGCAGTGAGCCGAGATTGTGCCATTGCACTCCAGCTTGAGAGGCAGAGCAAGACTCCGTCTCAAACAATTAAAAAAAAATACACTTTTTTTGTTTTAGAACGTCTGTAGACTTGGCAGTGAAATGAAGATGGTAGTGTACAGAGTTCCCGTATCCCCTGTCCCCAGTCCCCTATTTTAGCATCTTGCATGGTACATTTGATGCAAGTGTTGAACCAGCATTGCTAACGTTCTCATTAACTAAAGCCCGTATTTTACTCAGTTTTCTTAGTTTTTAACCTAACATCCTTTTTCTGGTCCAAGATCCCACTCAGGCTCTCACATAACGTTTAGTTGTCATGTCTCATTAGGCTCCTCTGGGCTGTGACAGCCTCTTTTTTTTTTAATTGGCCATTTTCAAATAAAATGTTACTTTAAAAAAAGGAGATAATTGTAGATTCACACACGGTGGCAAGAAGTAATAGGCTGGGTGTGGTGGCTCATGCCTGTAATCCCAGCACTTTGGAAGGCCAGGGTGGGTGGATCATGAGGTTAAGAGTTCGAGACCTGCCCGGCCAACATAGTGAAACCCCCGTCTCTACTAAAAATACAAAACTTAGCTGGGTGTGGTGGCGAATGCCTGTAATCTCACCTACACGGGAGGCTAAGGCAGGAGAATCACTTGAAGGTTGCAGTGAGGCAGAGGTTGCAGTGAGCTGAGATGGCACCACAGCACTTCAGCCTGGGCAACAGAGCAAGGCTCTGTTGCAAAAAAAAAAAAAAAAAGAATAGGAAGGGATCCTTTATACTTTTTGCCCAGTTTTCCTGGATGGTAATAGTACAACCAGGAAATGGACGTTGATGCAATCCATCAATCCTATTTGAATTTCAACAGTTTGTGTGTACTTGTGAGTGTGTACGCGTGTGTGTGTGTGTAATTCTGTACAGCTTTATCATTGGTGCAGGTTCCTGTCTCCACCACCCCGTCACGGTGCTGGGGAGGTCTGTCACCCGAGAATCCCTGGAGTTGGAGTTGCCTTCTTATGGCCACACCCACCCCCTCCCATATCCCTAATCCCTGGCACCATTAATCTGTCCTCCAATTCTAAAGTTTTGTCATTATAAAAATCTGTCCAGAGAATTGTGCTGTATCATACTTCTTGGGATTGCTTTTTCTCGCTCAGCCAAATTCCCTGGATTTCTCTAGCTCTCGGAGTGTCAGTAGTTCCTTTTTACTGCAGAGTAGGGACCCATGGAATGCGTGTTCCTGTTTCTTTAACCATTGGTCAGTAAAGGGCATCAGGGCTGGTTCCATTTTGGCTATTACAAGTCAAGCTGCTGTAGCATTTGTGTACTTTTTTCTTCATTGTACTTTAGGTTCTGGGGTACACGTGCAGGTCATGCAGGGCTGTTGCACAGGTGCATACATAACCAGGTGCTTTGCTGCCTCCGTTCCCCCTTCATCTATATCCAGCATTTCTCCCCACGTTATCCCTCCCTACCCTCCCCACACCCCACTGTCCCTCCCCTAGCCTCCCCACCTGACCCCAGTGCGTGATACTCTCCTCCCTGTGTCCATGTGTTCTCTTTGTCCAACACCTGCCTATGAGTGAGAACATGCGGTGTTTGATTTTCTGTTCTTGTGTCAGTTTGCTGAGAATGATGGTTTCCAGATTCATCCAAGTTCCTACAAAGTACACGAACTCATTGTTTTTTATAGGTGTGTAGTATTCCATGGTGTATATGTGCCACATTTTCCTTGTCCAGTCTATCATCGATGGGCATTTGGGCTGGTTCCAGGTCTCGACTATTGGTGTACGGGTTTTTGTGTGGACATTTAATTTCTGTTAGACAAGTGCCCAGGAATGCAATTTCGGGATCACACGGTAATTATATGCTTAGATTTTTTTTTTTTTTGAGACGGAGTTTTGCTCTTGTTACCCAGGCTGGAGGGCAATCTTGGCTCACTGCAACCTCCACCTCTGGGGTTCAAGCAATTCTGCCTCAGCCTTGAGAGTAGCTGGGATTACAGGTGTGCACCACCACACCTGGCTAATTTTTTGTGTTTTTAAGTAGAGACAGGGTTTCATGATGTTGACCAGGCTGGTCTCAAACTCCTGACCTCAGGTAATCCACCTGCCCACACCTGGCTAATTTTTTGTGTTTTTAAGTAGAGACAGGGTTTCATGATGTTGACCAGGCTGGTCTCAAACTCCTGACCTCAGGTAATCCACCTGCCTCGACCTCCCTCAGGGCTGGGATTATAGGCGTGACCACCATGCCCAGCCTCTGTTTAGATTTTTTAAGAAATCGCCAAGCTGTTTTTCCAGCGTGTCTGTCCCAAGACATCCATACCAGCAGCGTCTCACGATCTGGGTCCTGTACATCCTTGTCAGTGTCTGGTGTCATTATTGTGAGGTGTGTAGGAGCGGGGCGAGGTGTGTAGGAGCGGGGTGATCCTGAGTTAGTTACCTCACTTCTCTGAGCCCTGTGTCCTCATCACCCACCATTTGATATGGCTGTCAGAAAGGCTGTTGAAGTAAACAGGTGTAAAGAACTTGGAACAATGCCTGCTATGTTAAGAGGGCTCCTATCACCTTAATAATTACAATCACATTGAACTATACGAAACTGCCCATGTGGGATCACTTTTGGCCCATAAAAACCCTGAGAGTTTATACAGCTCTTCCTATCATTGTTATTAAGGACCAAATAGCTGCATGGTTCTGGGTGCAGGGGAGACATATCCCTCCTGCTTCAGCACCGGCTGTGGGGGGGCTCCTTGGTCCCCACCTGCAGGGAGGGCTTTGGAGCCCGGTGAACCACTGGGCCTCCCCAGCATGCCAGAGCTTGACAGATAAGGTCAGGGGAGAGGAGGAGCTAGAATATTCATCTGGTCACCGAGTGGGCAGGGATTGGGGAAGGAGAGTGGTTGGGCGCTGTGCCAGTGGGTGGCTGGGTGATGGTCATGGTGGGCAGGGCCTGGACCAGCTCTCTTGAGTCCTGGGTTTTCCCACCTCTGATCCAGGGTTGGGTGGAGCTGGCACCAGACCCTTCCTCTCTGAGCTCCACTGTTCCAATGCCCACTGGGGGCCGTCACGGGGTGAGAGGGGTCAGGATGTGGTGGTACTCTGGACAGCTCCTAGGTGCTGGGCAGATGTGCAAGGGTGTCGTTGTTATTGACAAGCATTCAAAGAGCAGAGCCCAGCCTCCAGCAAGTGGGAATGTGCCCAAAGGGTTGGCCTAAGACACCCTCAGGGAAGGGCACTGCCTGCGGAACTACTGAGATGCTGGAAACCTTGGACCAGGCCGTGCACGATGTTGGCAGACCAGCATCCTGGGAAGGGTGGAGGACGGGGATAATTTGCAGGGCCTGCCTGCCCTCTGCCCAGCCCTCAAGAAGGGATGGGACCATGCCCAGGCATATCTGTGTCCCCAGGAGCCCAAGGAAGGGAATCCATGAGGTTGGCCAAGCATGCAAGTCATAAGGAGCTTCCTTTGTGGGGAACAGCGCTGCTTCCAGAACACACTCTCCCCCACCTCCTTAAGGTCAAATGACCTTATAAGGGAGCCCTGGCACCTTCCCAATTTTTCAGACTGAAGAGAGGGCCCCTCAGGGAGGCGAGCAGAGTCCCTGCCTGCAGCCCCCACGACTCCACACCTCCCAGGATGGCAGGCCCAGGAGAGGCCACACACTCGTTTCTCTCCTGCTTCCCCAGCACTGCCTCAAGTATGCAGCCCTAGTGGGGAAACAGTTCTGACAGGCAGGTGAGTGTCTCACTGGCATCTTGCCCTGCCCGAGGACCCGCATGCCCTGTCCATCCTGCCCTCTCGAGGCAGGTACCTTCAGGGCTGAGGGCCAGGCCACCAGTCTAGCACTTGTGGGGGTCCAGAGGCCCCATTATCCCTGCCCCTGCTGCAGTGTGGGGAACCAGGGTGGGAGCTGCCCTTGGAGGCAGTCCAGGAGAGGGGATGCTCCCTCTGATTGCTATGCAAATTGCTGGGCTTCGCTGATTACCACCCATGCATATTTATCCTGCGGGGCTTGGATGAGGCAGGCTGTCTCCCCTTGGCTGCTTCGGGGCTGGTTTGGGAGGGTTGAAAACCAAAGGAGCAGCCTTTCACTGGTCCTGCCTCAGTGACAGATAGAAGAGGGTTTGTCTCCAGGGGCCCCGCTGAGTTGGGGATGCCAGGTGTCTGTGGAGCCCCAGGAGGGTGGAGCACTGGTACACACCTGGTGGGCTTTGTGGGGGGGAGTAAGGGGATCTTCTCCCAGGGCATCTTCAGCATGGTGACTGACTTCCCTGGGGAATGGGGCGATGGAGGGTGAGGGTCAGGGCAGGAGGAGAACCGGCCGGCCCAGAGAGCACTGGCACTCCCCACGTTCCACTCGTGGATTCCTATATCAGCAATGTTCTGGAAGGCAGGACGGAGCATCCCCATTCTACAGGTGAGAATGCAGAGGCTCAGATAGGGGAAGAGGCTTCCCCGAGGCCACACAGCAGGAGAGGGCCAGCACCAAAGCCCAGGCCTGCCTCACAGAGGGATCCCCTCAGGTCAGTTCTGTGTCACGGTGGGAGGCTGGTCTGACTTCACAGCCACCAATGAAAGCCGGCTTGGCTCTGCCTCTCTGAGCTGGGAGAAGTTGTGCTTCCCTGTTCTGTGTAGGTTCCCTCCCCGGGAGATGTGCAAATCATCACACCTGCCCACTGGGCCACTGCGAGGGTTAAACAGCAGAGCTCTAGGAATGTGCCTTACTCTAGCTGCTGTTGCTGGACCTGGGAGCACAGGTCAGGTGGGGAAGGGATATGGGGCATCACCAGGGGGACCCCTAGCTGTGTCTTAGGATCGGGAGAGACTGTTGTGGCTGGGTGGAACCCATTCTCAGACATCCAGAGCCTTCAGAGTTGGGGGCCCCAAAGTTGTCACTGGAACTTTTGTTTGTGGGGGATGTTGCGGTTTCCAGAACACTCTCTCCCACCTCCTGCTTTCAATTGGATAAGGGTTTTAAAGTCATACTCACAGGTGCTGGGGGTGAGGATCTCAACATGTTTCAGGGCCCCCATTAGTCCCTTCCCCGCCTCACCTGACCCTGTGCCCCTTTGCTGTCTAAAGGCCTCCTTCCTGCTCCCTGTCTGAGGCCCCTTCCTTCTGACCGGCCCTCCTAGGCCTCCTCTCGGCCATGTGTGCTTGGGGCCTGTCCTGGCTACCCCCACTCTTTCTGTGCCCCTCTCTGGGTCAACTCAAATATGTCTCCCGGTGTCTCTGCGACCCAACTCTCTCATCTGAGCCTCTGTCTGTGCCCTCCTGCAACCCCTGTCCATCCCCAGTCTTGGCACCCCCGAGGAGGCCACAGGCCCCTCAGTGCACCCCAGACTGAGCCTACCGTCTTCCCCGGGGGTGCCATTTCACCCACCTGGGCTGGGCACTGGGTGCCATGTCTGACCCTCCTCCATCCCCCTTCTCCTTCCCGACTGCCAGCCACCCCTCTGCTCTGTCCCTGGGCCCCTGCCTCCATCTCCCGACTGCTCTGCAGCCTCCACTCTCCCTTCCTGGCAGTTTGCGGACGTTGATGCTGCAGGTGGCCCAGGCTCTGCTACCCCTGGGCAAGGGGGTCTCTGCTTTCCAAATTTTGCTTCTTCACAACTGGAGCCCACCTTCTGATCCCCTTAGGTTGCCACAAAACACCCAATACTTGAAAGGGTTCAGGCCGGGCGCGGTGGCCCAAGCCTGTAATCCCAGCACTTTGGGAGGCCGAGGCGGGTGGATCACAAGGTCAAGAGATCGAGACCATCCAGGTCAACATGGTGAAACCCCGTCTCTACTAAATACATAAGAAAAATTACCTGGGCCTGGTGGCGTGTGCCTGTAATCCTAGCTTCTTGGGAGGCTGAGGCAGGAGAATTGCCTGAACCCAGGAGGCAGAGGTTGCTGTGAGCCGAGATGGTGCCATTGCACTCCAGCCTGGGTAACAAGAGCGAAACTCCGTCTCAAAAAAAAAAAGAAAGAAAAGAAATTGTTCTATGGACCTAAGAGGGCAAAGAGACACCCTTAAAATGTTTGCTGGATGACAGTAGGAGGGTGGGGCACTGGTGGGCACACCTGGTGGGCTTGGAGGTGGGGCTTAAGGGGATCTGCTCTCTAGGTGGGAGGGAGGGGAAGGGAGGGAAGCCACAAGCTGCCTGTGGCCAACAGAGGTGAGGGAGCCAGGCAGGAGTGAGGGAGTGGGATAGGGGTGAGGGAGAGGGATAGGGGTGGCACAGGGGGGCAGGGGTGAGGGAGTGGGGCAGGGTGAGGGAGAGGGGTAGGGATGGCATGGGGGGCAGGGGTGAGGGAGTCAGGTAGGGGTGAGGGACAGGGAAGGAGACTGGCCAGGTGAGGGTGCAGGGGGGCAGCAGGACGCAGGGACTCCTGATGACATTGTCCTGCCTCTGCCCTCAGAGACTCTGCTGCTCATCTTCATGGAGTCCTGCAGCCACCAGGTCCTCTGTCACCAGGCTGGAGTGCAGTGGCACAATCTCAGCTGACTGCAACCTCCGCCTCCCCGGCAATTCTGCCTCAGCCTCCTGAGTAGCTGGGATTACAGGTGCCTGCCACCATGCCCAGCTAATTTTTGTATTTTTAATAGAGACAGGGTTTCACCATGTTGGCCAGGATGGTCTCAAACTCTTGACCTTGTGATCTGCCCACCTTGGACTCCCAAAGTGCTGGGATTACAGGTGTGAGCCACCACACCTGGCCCAGAAGTCACGATTTTTAACAAATGGGCCCCAATCCCAAGCAAGCACTTGGAAGTGGCCGCACGGCTGTGTGGACCCCAGTGCTAGGAACCTTCTGGGGGCAGCTGGACACAGGGGCTGCTGATGGGGAGAGGGATGCCACTCATTCTGACATTTCATCTGAATAACATTCCAAGTGTTCTAATGAAAGCCTCTGCGCTCCCTTTGAAATACTAGCAATTACAGAGATGAATAAGTGCATGATAAATATTAATTTGCACCATCGTAATGAGGCCCAGAAGCGTCCTGCTGCTAAGTGAGAATTTAGCTCTTTCCACTCACTCCCGGGAAGCAGGGTGCTGCTCACAGCCCCTGGGGGATGCCACCCTGCTCTGAGAGGCCCAGGGCCACAATGGCCAGCTCGCTGGGCCAGACAATGGCAGGCCCAAGCACCACCCTGCTCCTGCCACTACCTCGCTTGATGACAAAGGGCACATTGCTGCCTTCCTCCGGGCCTCAGTTTCCCAAGTAGACACAGGCGAAATTGTGTGAGATGACCTCTAAAGGCTCTGCCAGCTCAGGCAGTCCAGGAGGTGACATCTAGAATCCCTGACTGCCTCTCATCCACTGGTAGGAAATCCAGCCCGTCCAGAGCCTCCCCTCCAGGCGCACTCTCTCTGGGTCCTCCCAGTGTGCCTGGCATCTGGGCAACGAGCGGGTATTTGCTGAGTGAATAGTGATATCCCTTTGCCCAGACACAGCATCTCACAGCTTTTCTTTCTTGGTCTTTGTGAAATCAAAACTGACAAGTTGCCCTCCTTCCAGCTGAGTAAGTGTGGCCATCACACCCCACCCTCAGGAAGGAGGAGAACGTGGCAGCTTGCAGTAGAGATGGATCGTCACCAAACCACAGTGACAGCACAAAGGGCCACGCGTCTGGCTGTGGTCTCCCAAGGAAGGGATACCTGGAGCCCTGGCGGAGGCCACTGGCTCCCCTGATAGCCCTGCCTTTGGTGCTGAGTGTCTGCAGATGTTTGGCAACTTTTGCAAATATGATGATGGCAGAGGAGAGCTTCCCCTTTCCACCTTAAACCGTGAGCCCAGGACACCTGATGATCTGGGGACTTCTTTTTCCCTTGAACACTTGCTGGTTTGTTTTTTTTTTTCCCTGAGACGGAGTCTTGCTCTGTCGTCCAGGCTGGAGTGCAGTGGCACGATCTCTGCTCACTGCAACCTCTGCCTCCTGGGTTCAAGCGATTCTCCTGCCTCAGCCTCCCGAGTAGCTGGGACTACAAGCCTGCGCCACCACACCCAACTAATTTTTGTATTTTTAGTAGAGATGGGCTTTCACCATGTTGGCCAGGATAATCTCTATCTCTTGACCTTGTGATCCGCCTGCCTTGGCCTCCCAAAGTGCTGGGGTCACAGGCGTGAGCCACTGCACCCTGTCTGCTGTGTGTTTTATTGGGCGAGCCATCCTTCCTGTATCTGGGCTCTCTTGAGTCTGCAAACCTTCTTTGGAAATAAATGGATTCTCTGAGTACTGTCCACTATTGGATCTGATCCTCTGGCAAGGATCAGGTTCCTGGTGTCTGCAGCCAAGCAGGGAGACCGTGGGGCCACCAAAGTTGCCTCCCCCAGAAACACAGCTGCCCAGCTCCAGTCAGAGGCACAACATGTCAGAAACCACACACACACACACACACACACACACACACACACACATGCTACACGGATGTGGGGCTGAGGCTCCAGCCTGTGGGACGGTGTGTGTGGACTCAGAAGTGGATCTTGTGGGCTCTCTGTGCCTCTAAGTCCCTCTTCCCCAGGGTGGCCTCATGTAGCAAGAGAAGTGTTGTGTATGTGTGTGTGTGGTATCTCTGTGGTTTATGGTGTATGTATGGTGAGTGTGTGTGTGATATGTGGGGTGTGTGTGTATCTGTGGTATGTATGGTATATGGTGTGTGGCATGTGTGTTTGATGTGCATGGTGTGTGATGTGTGGTGTGTGTGGTGTACGATGTGTGTGGTACATGGTATGTATGTGTGACATGTCATGTGTGGCACATGGTGTGGTGTGGCGTGTGTGTGGTATAGTATGTGTGTGCTAATGGTACGTGGGTGGTGCATGTGCATGTAATGTGTGCTGTATGGTGTGTGTAGTATATGTGTGTGATATGTGGTGTGTGGCCTGTGGTGTATATGTGTGTATAATGTGTGTGGTATATGTGTGTGATATGTGTGTATGGCTTGTGTGGTGTATGAGTGTGATATGTGCTATGTGCCATGTGATGCGTGTAGTATGTTTGGTGTATGTGTGTGACATGTGGCATATACCACATGTACACGCACGTGTGTGTGTGTGTGCGTGTGGTTTCTGACATGTGCCTCTGACTGGAGCCTGGCTGCTGTATTTCTGGGGGAAGTGACTTCAGTGGCCTGGCGGGCTCTCTGCTGGGTGGCAGACACAGGGAATCTGGGCCTCTCCTTTCGCTTCTTGCCTATGTGGGTCTGTTTGCCTTGAGGATCCTGCTACCGTCAGCATTAGCAGCATGCGTCACTTGATCACGGGTTCCAAGATTCTGGTTTGGTCAGCTCGAGGGCCCCTCCTGACCCTAGGCTTGAGAGGGCCCTGGGTCTCATCCTCACCACGTGCGTGCATTGTGTGTCTTTTCCATCATGGGCAGGGTCCTCTATGTTGACCTTGTTTGCAATCCCTGAGTGAAAATCACTCCTGAAATGCATCTTGTGTGGCCATAGTGGAGGGCAGCCCCTTGAGGTCTCCTGGCTCTCGGAGCTCCGTGTTTCTGGAGCTGCTGCAGCTGCCCAGTGGGTTTTTGTGTCCTGTGCTAACTTGTGACTCATGGTTAAAGTTGTGAAACAGAGTCTGTGAGTTCTTTTCATGTGTTAATGACAAAAACCCATTTTTTTCCTCCTTGAAAAAGGTGGGTCCTTAGCCTTCAATGCTGACGTGTAATGGAAACCTTTCTGCCTCTGTGGCCTGCTCATGAGCTCCCTCAATGGCAGCTATTGGAGAGTCGCTGGTAATAAGAATTGAACATTTGTATGCACCTTAGAGATTTCTGTAACAATGAGGATGTGGGAAGTAAAAACGTTTAAAGTTTCCTTTCTTGTTAAAGAATAAATGTGCTAATAACTCTGTTAAGCCCTATCCTCTGTAGCTGTTAGACACGCCATGCTTACAGGCACCTAGTACATTCTATGTCCTTGTACTTTAACTTAGATATCTGTGCTGGACATGCTCACAAGCATGTCCCAGCTCTCCACTGCTTTTACCTGTTTAGAAAAGTTTTAAGTTGGTAGCCAATCAGGTTTTAGTTTAGATTGTGAGGTCTGGCTCCAGCCAACGGAGATCAGACACAGCAGTGAGGACGACCCCACGTGCATAAGGAATAAATATGTTTGCTTTTCCTTTATTCATTGTACTCTCATGGCAAGATGGCTAGAGAGGGAACCCTTCCTGCAGTCCAGGAAGTAGAAATTGTGTTGCTGAAAGATCCTTTGTCTGAGTGCTTTTTCTTTGCAGCAGGAAGCATCTGTTTCCAACAAATTGGTGACCCAGATAGGAAGGACCCTTTCCCCTCCGCGGTGGTCTCCAGCCGAGACCCACCTGGTTCCAGAAATAAATCAGCCTAGTCTCTCAGCAGTGCAGGAAAAAGAAAGGCTTCAAGCTTTGGTCAAAATTCTAAAGGTTAAGTAAGTGTAAGCATGCATGCTAGAGAGCAGTGAGAGCTGTTCCTCTCTGCAAGATCTGTAATCGCTTCCTCCGGCCTAGAGGCCGGAGAGAGCAGAGTAAAAGTAGGGAAGAGTGAGACAGAGACTGTGGAATGGGCAAGGGCATAGTTAGATTTTTCTCTGTGGAACCGAGCATCTGTTTCCAACAAGGAGTTGTGTGTCATGGGCTGAACTGTGTCCCCACGCCCCACCAATTCTGTGCTGAAGTCATCAACCTCAGGCCCTCAGCGTGTGACTGCATTTGGAGGCAAGGCCTTTAAAGAGGCAACTGAAGTTAAATGAGGTCATTGGGGCAGGCCCTTATCCAATAGGACCAGTGTCCCTGTGAGAAGAGATCATAAGGACGTCGGCCCTATTGGATTAGGACACAGGCACGTTAGCGTGGGACAGCCACGTGAGGACATAGGGAGAAGGTGGTATGTACAAGCCATGGAGTGAGGCCACTGGGGAAGCAAGCGTGCTGACAGCTTGATTCTGGTGTAAGGAAATACATCTGTAGCTTTGTTATGGCAGCCTGAGCAAACTCAGAGATCATTAAACATTTATTGTTTATTTAATTTTTTAGACAGAGTCTTACTCTGTCGCCCAGGCTGGAATGCAATGGTTAGATCTTGGCTCGCTGAAACCTCTGCCTCCTGGATTCAACCAGTTCTCCCGCCTCAGCCTCCTGAGTAGCTGGGACTATAGGCATATGCCACCACGCCCAGCTAACTTTTGTATTTTTAGCAGAAATGGAGTTTTACCATATTGGCCAGGCTGGTCTTGAACTTCTGACCTCAAGTGATCTGCCCACCTCAGCCTGCCAAAGTGCTGGGATTACGGGCATGAGCCACCGCGCCTGGCCATATATTATAATTTAAAAATACTGGCCAGGCACGGTGACTCATGCCCGTAATCCCAGCACTTTGGGAGGCCAAAGTGGGACAATCACTTGAACCCAGGAGTTTGAGAGCAGCCTGGCCAACATGGTGAAACCCCATCTCTACAGAAAATAAAAAATTAGCTGTGTATGCTGGTGGCTCTGTTGTCCCAGCTACTCGGGAGGCTGAGGTGGGAGGATCGCATGAGCCTCGGAGGTCAAGGATGCAGTAGCCGTGTTAGCACCACTGCACTCCAGCCTGGACAACAGAGGGAGACTCTGTCTCAAAAATTAAAAAAAAATTAGGCCTTAGAGAAGGTTCTGCTTGGGTTGTGTAACAGTTGTTCCGAGGGCCTGAGTGCATGCTGGAGCAGGAGAGACCATTTCCAGCTGGTCTGGAGCTTCATGGCTGCTGAGAGCTCTGGAGGATTCTAAATGCTGGGACTTGCTTTCTCCTACACCTCAAAAGAAATGAGGGAACCGGGTGCGGTGGCTCACACCTGTAATCCCAGCACTTTGGGAGGCCGAGGCGTGCGGATCATGAGGTCAGGAGTTCGAGACCAGCCTGACCAACATGGTAAAACCCCATCTCTACTAAAAATACAAAAATTAGCCAGGCATGGTGGCACGCACCTGTAATCCCAGGTATTCAAGCAGGCTGAGGCAGGAGAATCGCTTGAACCTGGGAGGCAGAGGTTGAGGTGAGCCAAGATTGCGCCACTGCACTGCGTCTTAAACTCAAAAAAAAAAAGAAATGAAGGGAGTTCCATAGAGATACAAAGTGATGTGTGTCGGTGGAGGGGTGTTATTCACTGACTGTGGAAGCTTGCATCTGGCTTTTTGATATTTGCAAAGCAGGTGGGGAAGGAGGGCAGATTTTGGGGGGCTAGCATCTCCCCAGAGGGGGACATGCTGGGCCGAATGCTGACATGGCCTCCACATTTCCGCCCCGATGGACACATCCTGCTCTCAGTTATTTAATCAGATACAAAGCTAGGTGCTTCTGTGAAGGCGTTTTGCAAATTTAATTAAGATCCCAATCAGTTGCCCTTAGGAGAGGATGATTAGGCCGGGCGTGGTGGTGTGTACCTGGAGTCCCAGCACTTTGGGAGGCTGAGACGGTGGGATTGCCTGAGCTCAGGAGTTTGAGGCCAGCCTGGGCAAATGGCAAGACCCCCATCTCTGCAAAAAAATTTAAAAATTAGCCAGGCATGGTAGTGCACACCTGTAGTACCAGAAATTCAGGAGGTTGAAGCAGGAGGATCTCTTGAGCCCAGGAAGTTGAGGTTGCAGTGAGCGATGACTGTGCCACTGCACTCAGCCTGCATGACAGACCGAGACCCCGTCTGAAACAAAAAAGGATGGCTGGTCTCGGTGGGCCTGGCCTGATCAGGTGAGCCCAGAAGGGACTGGGCTTCTCATGGTGGGAGAGATTCAAAGTGTGGGAGCATTTGACATGTCAGAGATTCTGCACTGCTGGCTTTGAAGATGGAGAGGCCACACGACAAAGAATGCTGGCACCTTCGCAGCCAAGGGAGGCTCTGGCCAGCAAGAAGGCGAGCCTCAGTCCCACACCCGGAGGACGTGGATTCGGCCTCAGCTGAGGCTGGAAGAGGCTCCTGAGCTCCAGATGAGAACGAGGTGGGAAGACACCTTGATTTTAGCCTTCATTTGTCGTCGTCGTCATCATCATCATCATCATCATCCTGATTTACTGAGTGATTTATTTAGAGACAGTGTCTGGCTCTGTCCCCCAGGCCGGAGGGCAGTGGCATGACCATAGTTCACTGCAGCCTCCACTTCCTGGGCTCCAGCCATCCTCTCGCCTCAGCTTCCCGAGTAGCTGGGACCACAGGCACGCATCATCATGCCTGGATAATTTTTTATTTTTTATAGAGGTGGGGTCTTGCTGTGTTGCCCAGGCTGGTCTTGAACTTCTGGGATCAAGTGATGCTCCCACCTCAGCCTCCCAAAGTGCTGGGATTCCAGGCGTGAGCTACTGCACCTGGTTCATTTTAGCCTTGTTGAGACCCTGGGTGAGACACAGCTGTGCTGAGGTCGGGCTTTCGGCCTGCATAGCTATGAGCTCATAAGGGCTGTGTGAAGCTGTGGAGTTTGTGGTAGTTTGTTCCCTAGTATTGGAAACAGGGGACACAATTTGGCCAGGTTCCCCCAGTGTGTGAGTGCAGATGGGGGCCGACTCCTCTGTTCAGCTCAATTATGTGGCCAGCAGTGCTTCTGTTTGGAGAAAACCCTCCCCATTGCTGTGGGTCAGGTTTGAGCAGACACAGGGAAGCCAGCCAGGGGCTGCTGCGGTTGCCCTAGAGATTGAAGGTGGCTGGACACGCTTGTCCTTCTCCCAGCCACAGCCTGGCTGAGCTGGTGCTTCTCCAAGTGACCAAGCAGGAGGAAGAGAAACTCCCTTTTGGACTAGGCCTGGGGTCCCTGGAGAGAGTGCACTGGTTGCATGTAGAGTGATACACTCCTGGGAGTGGGTCCAGTGCTGAGCTTTGTGGGGGTAATGTCACCTCCCAGAGCCTTGACTTACCTGTAAAATGGGGATTAAAAACACGTTCCCAGCCAGAAGCAGTGGCTCATGCCTGTAATCCCAGCACTTTGGGAGGCCAAGGTGGGTGGATCACCTGAGGTCAGGAGTTCAAGACCAGCCTGGCCAACACGGTGAAACCCATCTCTATCAAAAATGCAAAATATTAGCCGGGAGTGGTGGCACGTGCCTGTAATTCCAGCTACTCGGGAGGCTGAGGCAGGAGGATTGCTTGAACTCGGGAGGTGGAGGTTGCAGTGAGCTGAGATCACTCCACTGCACTCCAGCCTGGGCAATAGAGCAAGACTCCATCTCAAAAACCAAACCAAACCAAAAAAACACGTTCCCCACAAGATCACCGCAAGAAGGCAGTGGGGACGCCCTTTGTGGAATGAAGCGTTGACCTGTGTGACCCGGCTCTGCGGATGCCCTGCACGTGCGTGTGACTCCCTGCAGCTGTGGCTGCTTCTCTGCACACACTGCTGCTTCTGAGCCTTCAGGTCTCAGTGGAGAGGCCTCCTCCTCAGAGAGACCTCTGAGGCCGCTCTGTCAGGGTTGCTTTCCTGGAGGCACTGACCATCCCTGTGGGACTCACCATGGTGTCGATTCTATGTGACATTTGTGTGTTCCTCTGTCCCTTACACTGAGTTACAGGCTCCGCAAGGCCAGGGCTGGGTGTGGCTTTCCTCACCAACACTCTGTGACAGTCCTCAGTGTCAAGTAGACTCCCAGTGAACACCTGTAGTAAAAGCCCGTGCCTTCTGGGTGGTGGGACTCCCCCTATTCAGCTTGTGGTGTGTTTAAAAAGGCAAAAGTCCCACCAGATTCTGAGGCCAGGAACCGGGAAAGCTGGAGGCTCCCCAGCCAAGGCCAGGCCAAGGCCTGGAGGATGCTCTGAGCCCTGGAGCTGCCTGGGCCTGGGTGCCCCTGGAACCCAGTTTCCCTCCTGCTTCCTGCTCTAATTCACAGACACTTGGTGTTTTTCCATGAGAGGCAGGAATCAAAGCCTTTGGGGCCTTGAAGCTACAGAGCTGATCATTTCCACCTAATTAAAACACAATTTGCAAATAGGCTGGCAGGAGGGTCCTGTCTTTGCCAGGGTTTGCAGCCTGGGTCCCACTCATCTGGAGAAGAGCATCCACGGGTGGAGGGAGACCATGTCCTGGGCCTCCATGTGCCATGGGTCGGGGCTTCTGAATACCCCAGGTGCGCCACTGCTCAGCCTCCTCGTGGCCACACTGGACTCATTGCAGGGGACCCTCGTGCCACCCTTAACCCCAGCTGTCTCCTCCACACAGTGGTCAGAGTGGCCTGCTGGGATACACAGCTGACCCTGCTGTGTGGCCTCCATGCTCTCCAGCTGCTCCCCGAGCACTCGCTGTGGTCTTCGGGGACCTCAGGGCCTGATCTCCGGCTCTTGGTCTCCTCACCCTCCCAGGGCCTTCTCCCCACGCCACTGGCTCCACCCCAGGATTTGCTGTTCCCCAGGTGACAGCACCACCCTAGGGTCTTTGTACCTCCTGTGCCCCCCAAGCTGCAAGGAGCACATCATGCCTTCTCACCAGGCTAAGGTCAAGGTGAAGGACCCCTTCGCCTTCCCCATGGCCAGAGGTGGTGGAAATGCCTGAGTGAGTATCCCCCAGTACTCAGGGAACCTCCTCTCAGGCTTCTCAGCTCCCCATACTGCTTCCCCAGGGGAATGGCTGGGCTTCAGGTCCAAAGATAAGCTCACCTTGGAAATATGAAGGTTCTGGGAACCTGCCTTTTCTTTTTTCCCTCCCTAGTCCTCTTCTCCCTTCCCTCCTCCTTCCCATCTCCCCTTGCTCCTCCTTCCCCTCTCCCCTCACTCCTCCTCCCCTTCTCCCCTCCCTCCTCCCCGCCCTCCTCCTCCCTGCTCTCCTCTTCTCCCTCCTCCTCCCCTTCTCTTCTTCCTCTTCTTCTCTCCTCTTTCCTTCTCCTTTTCTTAGCAGCCTCTTCATCTCTTTGTTTTCCTCTCTTTTCTTTCTCTTTAGGGCTCCCCTGAGCTTGGCTTATAATAGATACTCACAGTCCACTGTGTTCCAATGTCCCTCTGGTGTCCGATCGTGAGTCTGTGCACCTGTCCCGGCTTCCTCTGTCCCTGCGAGGTGGGGCTGGCCACTCGCTGCTGAGTCTTCGGGGCCTACCTGGAAGGCCTTGATACGTGGAAGGAGTCAGTGGGCATTTCTGGAACACATGAATTACCGAGTCTACAAAATTGGCTTAGTGATGCGTCCCCCCATCACCAGCCTCGCAGGAATCACAGAACCACCTTCATCTGGCTATAGTTTGTTGGCACGGACTGGGGCCCTGCACTAGGCTGGTGCCTTTTACGTCTATAGTCTCATGTGTGCCACAACTTTATAGAGCGGGAATTATCCCTTCTTTATGGCAGGGCAGTTGGGTGGGGACCCAGGGTGGTGAGCAGGGGAGTGTACTTTCCAGGGTCTTAAGTTCTCCCTCTCGGTGGCTGTTTCCCATAAACCCAAGATCTGGAAGTTTCCACAGTCAGGGCCCTAGAGAGCTTGGTATCCCCCCCCAGCTCTGAGCTCGCTGTGCTGTCAGGACCCCTTTCCCTCAGTTCCCACAGGGGTGGGCTCCTCTTTCTGAGGGACAGGGGCTGGGTCACCTTGTGGCCCCAGGAGACATGGAGGAGACATTCTGTCCTAAGCAGAGCTGGAGTTGTGGGGAGGGATTGTGCCTGAGTCAAAGCAGTGCTAAACAGGGAGAGTTCCAGTCCCAGGGGAAGGTTCTGGACAGCAGTGAACAGCAGGGCCACAGCCCAGCATGCTCCGGAGGGGGCAGCCTTAAACAGCCTACGCCTGGACGGAGGGCCCAGCACTCAGCCCAGCCCTGTTTCAACCTTCCCATCACCGCCATGCCAAGGCTATGCCTGCTTCGAGATGGAAACAGCTGCTCCGGTGGGTTGGGAATGTTTACCCGCTAAACACACAGAGCGCCTGTCACCATGGCAACCGCCCAGTCCTAGGAACAATCCCCCACATCTGCCCCGCACCTGGCATTTCTCAATGTGTCGCCTTGGACGTTGGCTCATCCAGTCCTCACAAGGTCCTGGGCGTAGGTTCTCTAATTCCTCGTCCTACAGTTGGGTGGGGGACTGAGCTGGGAGAGGTGAGAGGACTTAGCTAGGCTGTCTCGGCAGGGGGCTGACGCAGAGGGGTGTCCTGGTGGTGGCCCCCACACCCTCCTCAGGGCACCTTTGGGTTGGTGTGACCTCGTGGCCTGGAAGCCCATGGCCTCCTTTGAAAGCACCTTTGCTTGTTCTGATCACCCCGGAGGGGCCGATGCGGGGCCTGGGTGGGGTGTGCACAGATGGTTCCTGACCACTGTCAGAAGGAGCCCAGAGCTGGAAATGCAGGGCATGTGCAGGTGGATGGACTATGAATAGCAATGGGGAGCTGGGCACACACTCAGACCCGGGTCCTGGGCCACTGAGTCAGGCAAGCCACTTGACTCCCACCTCAGCTTGCTCATCTGGGGAGTGGGCTGATGCAAAGGTTGAATGAGCTCACAGGCGGTGCTTCCCTCACCAAGCCCTCAGCTTCCTGACCCTTCCCGAGCACACATGCCCTCCCTTCCCCAGCCGCCCACGTTCCTGAGTGCTCTCGGCTCCAGCCTGCCCCAAGTTGGCTGTGTGTCCCCAGGCCAGGCCCTCTCCCTCTCTGGCCAGGGCTGCTCCCACGCTGCTGGGCTGAGCTTCCTGGGTGGGAGGCCGTGCCCTCTAGGCCTGACCCTCTTGGCTCCTGGGGCCCTGCTTGTCCCCACCTCCACCTGATGCCAGCCACTCACCGGACAGAGCCAGCCAGTGAAGAGCGCAGCCCAAGTGGCTGTCTCAGCCTTTGTCCTGGGGTGCTTCCCATCCGTGACTTCCATGGGAGGGGCAGCTGTTACTGAGCGCCTGCCCTGTGCTGCTGCAGTGGCTGGTGACCCCACTAAAGTCACACGGGCCACCATTGTGGGCCTGCAGTGGGCACCGTCCCAGGTACTGCTCATTGTTCATCAAAGCTGGCCAGAGTCCTTCTGACCGATGCTGCCGATGGAGTGGGATTTGGTGCCCCTCTGGTGGGTGTGATGGTGGAGACTGCGCACTGGGTCCCGGGCTAATAGGGCCAAAGAATCAGCTTTGTTCTCTCAGGCTCTCGGGGTGTCGTTTTGCTGTGCTTGTCCTGGCAGCTATAGGCTGGGGTCCAGGGTTAAGAGGTCAGTTCCCACAATCGGGGCCAGCAACCCCACCTGTTAGCCAGGGCTGGTGCCGGTCAGAACAGGAGAACAAGCTTCATCCCCGAGGGCGAGTATCCAGGACTCTCCAAGGAGCACCTGCAAAGGCCTCTGGGGTATTCACCCTAAGGGATGAAGCGACAGGGCCACGCTGTCCTCTCTGATCATATTAGAGGATAAATGCAAGAGTGTGTTTCAGAACGACAAGCTGCTGATGCGTGGGAGAAAGAGCAGGACTCATGCTGGATGGTGACAGAATTGTGATCACCCGCCAGAAGCTTCCCAGGCACCCTCCTGCACCCTGAGCTGCGGGCTCCCCTGCCCCCACTGCCCGGACTCCTGGCAAGGAGAGATTACTGGCGCTCAGGTGTGACCCTGCCGGTGCCAGGCGGGAAGCTCTCGGGAACGGCAAGACGCGTTTCCTTGCTGCTCACTGCCTGCCGTGTAAATGTAGCCCCGCTGTTAGATGACCCTGGTGAAAGGGCTGCTCCATTAGGCAGAGGGCAGAGTGAGGCTGAGCAGTTCCACACATACAGCCGCAGTGATTGCTTCCGCCGAGGAGCAGGGTGACATTTGCGTCATCCTGTGGTGGTCTCCTAGGAGAAGCTGCAAGCAATTGTGTGGGGATAACAACCAGGAAGAAACAGCCTAAATGACAGCAATGACAGCACGGCTGGGCCGGCTCCATCACAGGCGCTCTGGGGACTGGGAAAGGCTGGGGGTTGGTGGGGGCCAGCCAGGGAGGGGGTGAGTACTCTTAGTACATTTTGCAAACTTGTGGCTCATCATTCATTCTCTCATTCACTAGTTCTGCCCGTGTTTTTATCAGCAAAACTCTTGATTTTCACCCTCTTCTCTTGATTCTCCCTTCATCTCTCACACACTGTCCCTGAAGACCCTGCGTGCATGGCAGCCCTGGAGGGGGCCTCTTTTCCTCCCCACACCCCCTTTTCCAGGCCTGGAGCTGGGACAAGGTTCCCCCTCGCCGCGTGCTCCTTCTCCCAAGTCATTCTTCCCACCTCTCCGAACTCTGACTTTGAATCACAAAACACCAGCCTGTACAACTCACTGCCTGGCTCTGGCCACTCCCGGCTGGTTCCTGCAGGGGCTTTTCCCGTCTCCTTGACCTCTGACCACAGTCACGCCCCCCAGGCCCAGCCCTCAGGCCTCTTCTCTCCCCTCTCTCACTCCTCCCTGAGAGCCCCTCCGGCTGCCCAGCTCACAGGCCCTTGGCAGCCTTTGAATCCATCTCCAGCCCTGCCCTCTCCCTGGACCCCTCAACTCACATATACAATTGCCAGCTCCCTGTCCCCCTCTGGGTATCTGGAGGTGGACTCCCAGGGCCCCCTACACCTCTGCTATCCCCCCAAGACCTGCTCTAAACTTCCAGTGGCTCAGACCAAAAATCTGGGGGTCATCCTTGTTGTCTCCCTCTCCCTAACATCCATGGGTGGCCCAACTGCAAATCCATCTGCAAAATACGGCCAGGATCGGGCCCCGACTTCCTGCCTGCACGGTCTTTGCCCTGCTCTGAGCCAGCCTCATGGCTTAATATCCCCAACAGGTCTTCCTGCCACCCCGCACCCCCCACTACGTTCCCTCACCACAGCACCTGCCACCTTTAACGCCCGAGTCCCATGCCAGCAGCTGCATCTTGTTCAGGAAAAAGCCTTGTCCTTGTGGAGTCCATAAGATGCTCCATGATCCAGGCTCTTCCCCTCAGGTGGGTCACAAGCAGGAGGGGAGGGAGGGAGCTCTGAGGCTGCCTAGGGGTGGAGGGGGCCTCCTGCACATTTTGGCTTTACTTGGAGTAGGTGAGGAGGGAAGCGGTTGGCCCCTGAGATGTGGCTACACTGTGGACCATGACTGGAGAGAGACTGGGGATGGTGAGGGTCAGGGACAACCCAGGCTGAGGGCGGGGACCTTGGCTGGGCCAGGGAACATGGGTTTCAAGTGACTGGATTCTTTTTTGGAAAATGGAGTTTTGCTTTTGTTGCCCAGGCTGGAGTGCAATAGTGCCCTCTCAGCTCACTGCAACCTCCACCTCCGTGGTTCAAGTGATTCTCCTACCTCAGCCTCCCGAGTAGCTGGGAATACAGGTTCTCCCACCATACCCAGCTAATTTTGTATTTATAGTAGAGATGGGGTTTCACCATGTTGGCCAGGCTGGACTCCAACTGCTGGCCTCAGGTGATCTGCCCGCCTCGGCCTCTCAAAGTGCTGGGATTACAGGCGTGAGCTGCCGTGCCCAGCTTATGTTTAGATTTTTTAAGAAACCGCCAAGCTGTTTTTCCACCGTGTCAGTCCCAAGACATCCATACCAGCAGCGAATCATGAGCCGGGTTCTTCACATTTTTGTCAGTGCTGGGATTACAGGCTTGAGCTGTCGCGCCCAGCTGCAAGTGACTGGATTCTAAAGACATTTTCTGATCCACTAGACACAGGGTATATGAAACGGAGGAGTGCAGAAGGACTCCAGGCTTGCAGCCACCGACCAAGAGTGGTCCCGTCACTCTAG
This sequence comes from Callithrix jacchus, assembly GCF_049354715.1. NCBI lineage: Eukaryota > Metazoa > Chordata > Mammalia > Primates > Cebidae > Callithrix > Callithrix jacchus. The sequence goes on from NC_133502.1 coordinate 187,224,270, forward strand.
ATTCCAGGCACTTGTCACTGCGGTTACCCACCTGAGCCTGGCCCCCATCTTCAGCCTCCATTGTCCCCTCATTTCCCCCATCCCCACAACTCCAAGACTGTTGGAAGCTTTCAGGTTGACGTGGGCACCTGCTGGGCACAGCAGGCATCCAGTACACAGGGATGAAGGCCTTTGATCTGTGGATGTTGTTTTGATCTCGCAGGGCTGTTAAGGATGATAAATGGGGTGATAGCATCCTGAGGACTATGGTTCTCGTCTTCCTTCTGCCCAGTCTGAGAGGACTGCATCTGTGTCACAGAGTCTGGAGGGGCAGGCATCTCCTGGACAGCGAGGACTACTGCGTCATGAGTGGGGTGGGATCGGCATGAAAGTTCGGGCCTCTTGCTGCAGAATTGTCGCAGGCTGGGTGTGGTGGCTCACGCCTGTAATCCCAGCACTTTTGGAGGCTGAGGCTGGCAGATCACTTGAGGCTGGGAGTTCAAGACCAGCCTGTGCAACATAGGGAGGCTGCCACCGCCCCCGTCTCTGCAAAACATACAAAAATTAGCTAGGGGTGGTGATGTGCACCTGTAGTCCCCACTACTCTGGAGGTTGAGGTGGGAGGATTGCTGGAGCCCAGGAGGTTGAGGCTGCAGTGAGCCAATTTTGCATCATTGCACTCTAGCCTGGGCAACAGAGCGAGACCCTGCCTCAAAAAATAAATAAAGAATTGTTACAAACCACAGAGGGCTGAGCACTGCACAGGCCCTGGGTAGCTGCACAGGTCACATCCTTGTAAGGCCCCCCTGCTCAGTGTCTCAGGGCCTTTGGTGGCATGGGGGACGGGCAGAGGAACAGCATGGAGATGAGGTTTCACGTCACCTCATCAAGCATTTGTGCTGGACAAAAATTGCCCTCCTTCCTTTTGGACCTATTTTAGGCTTGGCAGGCCCATGAATATTTGATCAGGAAATCGTTTTCTCCATAAATGCCGGTGGTTAAAAGCTTTGCTGCAGGAGGGGGCCTGAGAGTCAAGTGTCCCCTGAGTGACGGTGGAGGGGCTGGCCGGGCTGTCTGCAAACTGATGGAGAATAGCAGGCTCAGGGCTGTGCTGGCTCTGAACTGCAGACCGGCTCTGCGAGGTGGGGGAACCATGGGTCTGAGGCTCCTAGCGTGGAGGTAGTCTTGGTGAGGCAGCCACGGGTGAGGGCAGGTTCCCTTCCCAGCAGGAGCCTGGGCTGGCCCTAGTGTGAAGGTCGGCTCCCGGTGTCCAGGTGTGGGCAGGGCAGGGGTGGGCAGGGCATGGGAGGGGTGTTGAACCTCAGGGGGATGGGTAGGTCAAGTCCTGCCTAAATGTTCCATTACATCTCCCAGAACCTCAGTATAAAAAGCCAACCCCCTCACTGACATGCCTCTGCATGAAAAGTTCTTCTAGAAGAGTGCATTTGAGTGAGACGTTACCCCAAATAATACCCAGGTGCCCGCTACTAAAGCCAGTATTCCCCATGTCAACGAGGACACGGAAGTTATTATCTGTACTTCTCTGCACATGGCTGTCTCTGGGAGCCCCAGCGTGTGAAGAAAACAGAGCCCCGAGCTGGGCTGTCCTCTGCGCCCTCCCCACGAGGCTGGAGACACAAGCTGTTCTCTCTCCAATTTATCGACCTGAAAATTGGCCTCTGGCTGTGGGGGGCAGGCCCTCTGTGCCTTTAGGGTCAGCTTCTGTGAAGGCCAAGCCCTCTCCCAGTGGTCACAGGTCACAGGGCAGCCTGGCCATGTTCCCATGCACTGCATTGGGGGGAGTTAGGGGTGGGGCACAGACGGTGTGTGCTTGCTGAGTGTCTCCCCTTGAGGGTCAGCCCTTGCCATTCTTCCCGCCTGGGCTCCACAGCTGTGGTCAGCTGGATGATGCCCCACACCCTGAAATGTCCCAACCCCAAACCCACAGCCATTCAGCCTTCCATTGTCAAAGTGGCTTGGCACGTGGGATTCAGCCAAGGTCCTGGAGATAGAGAGATTGGCCTGGATTGTCTGGAGGGCCCAGCGTGATTGCAAAGGCAGGTCTCCTTAAGAGAGACGCAGGAGGGTCAGAGTCAGAGGGGAGGAAGCAGAGGCCGGAGGGGTGCGGGGCTAGGAGCCGAGGCACACAGGGGCCTCTAGAAGCTGGAAAGGGCGAGGAATGCATTCTCCCCTGCGGCCTCTAGGAGGAAACAGCCCTGCCACCAGGTCCTCTGCCTTTAACTGTGTGAAACCGATTTTGGATTCCTGATCTCCAGAATGGAAGAGGATAAATTTGGGCTGTAAGAAGCCATGAAGTTTGTGCTAATTTAGAACAGAAGCAACTGGAGACTCCCCAGGTGAGGGAGCAGGGGCAGGATTCTCCCCCGAGTCCTCCCCAAGTCCCCAGCTGGGTTCACATCCCATTCTGTGACTTGCATGGCTTCAGGGCCCAGGAGCTCAGGCCTGAGGTCTGTCCATCCTCTCTCTTCCAGGACTGTGTCAAGCACCTGCAGATGCCACTAGTGGTCTGTGGCTGTTGGTCAGTGTGGCAGGCTTGGTCCAGCAGGTGGACTTGGTTTTCTGTCATGGGGACTTTGTGCTGAGGTGGCACTGGCCTCTTGAGCTATTACTGTTGATTTCATTTCATGAAAAGAATATCTAATGAAAAGAAATATGAAAACTGCAAAGACTAACAAGGATGCAGGTTTCCACTTCACAAATTAATTACATGAACATTTTGGCATGTAATTTGCTTCCAATTTTCTTTTTCCTTCCCACCTTCCCTCCTTTTCTGCCTCCCCCTCTCTCCTCCTTCTCATTGGAAAAAAACACTATTTTTAAAATAAAAATGATACACGCTCAATGTATCAGTCAGAATAATGTAGGTTATGTTGCAGTAACAAACAGACCCACGTATCAGTGACTTTAAAGCCTCTCCTCTGAAGTGACAGCCCTCATGTTCTCACATCTCATTTCTACATGCATATGCCAAAGCAAGCCACACAGCCGCCTCCAGCGTCAAGGGGGCCAGGAGGTGAGTGACCCTATTGTGTACCTGAGGGAGAGATCTGGACACTCAAGTGAGCACCACACTCAGCAAAGAGGACACAAATAAGGGAGGAAAAAAAGCAAGATTGAGGGTACAGAAAGCACCCACATCCTGTTCTCTGGAAGTAACCATCACTCTGGACAAATGAAGGGAAAGAGGGAGACTTTTTTGATGATGTTATTTCACTATAAAAGATGACTAATGGGCCGGGTGCCATGGCTTATGCCTGTAATCCCAGCACTTTGGGAGGCTGAGGTGGGTGGATCACAAGGTCAGGAGTTCGAGACCAGCCTGGCCAACATGGTGAAACCCTGTCTCTACTAAAAATACAAAAATTAGCTGGGTGTGGTGGCAGGCACTTGTAGTCCCAGCTACTCTGGAGGCTGAGGCAGGAGAATTGCTTGAACTTGGGAGGCAGATGTTGCAGTGAACTGAGATCACACCACTGCACTCCAGCTTGGGCAACAGAGCAAGACTCCATCTCAAAAAAAAAAAGATGATTAAGGAACATATTTTATTTAATTTTCACATTCAAGTAAAATTAAGAAGAATTTGAAGCAATTGTGAAACTTCAAGCAAACTATTTCTTCAAAGATCTCTTGACAATTTTTTTTTAAATCTTCTGAAGAACATTAAAGGATGAAAATGATGGTCAGTATTTGCTCAGTGACTTGTTCCAGTTTCAGGCAGTGTCTGCCAGCTCCCTGGAGAAAATGTGAATCCAGTCTTCATCTAAGATATTCACATTATTTTTGTAACCATGATTCCTAAAATTGTTTGTTATTAGTTGTATCTTTTGTTTGTTTGCTTTTTAAAGACCGAGTCTCACTCTGTGGACCAGGCCAGAGTGCAGTGGTGGTGTCTCAGCTCGCTGCAACCTCTGCCTTCCGGGTTCAAGAGATTTTCCTGTGTCAGCCTCCTGAGTAGCTGGGATTACAGGCTCCCGCCACCACATCTGGCTAAGTTTTGTATTTTTAGTAGAGATGGGTTTTGCCATGTTGACCAGGCTGGTCTGGAACTCCTGACCTCAAGTGATTGATCCGCTTCAGCCTCCAAAGCATTGGGATTACAGACGTGAGCCACCGAGCCCAGCCACTAGTATCTTCATGTGGACTGGACATCGATCAGTTCTTTAGTTGCTGGATTGTATTGTAGTTTATTTACATATTTTTTCCCCAAGAAGGGCGTGTGGGTGTGTGCTCCCTGAGTTTTTTTGTCAGTTCAGTTTATTTACCGTACAGTAAGTGGCACCTGGAAGTGAATAATTTTGCAAGTCATGCTTTCTTTCCTTCAAAGCCTGGTGCCTCATGGCCATAAGAAGCAAAGCTTGCTGTGCAGAGCCTGTGGCAGGAAGTTCTCCTTGCAAAGGATTTTTGCATTTATCCTCAATGCTGGAAGGATTCTTTTTCCTTGAAATTCATAACTTTGCTCAGAAATCTGTGTGGAGCACTCTAGCATATCTTCCTGAAAGGTGGAGTGCTTGCTCTAATTTTGGACCCAATGCCTCCTCCCTTCCCAGGCCTCTCTCTCATCTGCCGTATTTACTGCATCATTTGCAGCACGTACCAGGGGCTCTGAATTAGGGACGCCAATTATCCTTCGGTTGTGCCCATTCCCCAAGTCTAGGAAGCGCTCAGATTCCCTCTCATTTCTGTCTTTTCAACTGCAATCACTATGGTTGTCTCAAGGTTTTCCTCTATACCAGTAATTCCACATTCATCAGTGTCTATCCATCCATTTCGTCTTTCAGTAGTTATCAAGGGCCGCCCATGTGCCAGGCAAAGATGGTATTTGGGGGAAGAGCATGGCAGGACAGGGAAGGCCTCCCTCTTGGAGGCAAAATAACTAGTGCGTCCAGTATACGCAGTGTCCACAAGGGCTGTGAGGAGCGAGGACTGTGCTGGGGAGGGTGGCGGGGAGGCTTCCTGGGAAGGGATATTTGAGTAAACCCGTGAGGGAGGTGAGGCCTATTGCAACGTCTCATCTGTTATGTCCACGAGGATGAATTTTCCCCCATTTCTTGCCTCGGGTTGGAAATCTCCCTTTTCATCTCATTCTGCCAGGTCCTCGCCTCTGGGAGCATTGCTTTTGTGGAATTCATGTCCTCAGACATTTGTTCTCCAGTGTGAAGCCACCAGGAGGCCACCTCTGCTTCTGGCTGACTTGGTCTGGGTTGGGCTGTTTGCCTGGCTTCTGCTTACGAGATCCCCTCTCCGTTCTCCCCTCCTCCTCGGAGCAGGTGCCGGCTGCTAGCGCAGTTGCCATGGCATTGTTCTGTCCCGCTCACGCCTGGGAGGCTTGGTCCTGGCCGTCTATTTGTTCTGGGGTATTGGCATATTTGCTTCCAGTTTCTCTTTGTGTGTGTTCTCTCTTGTTTTTCTTTGAAATTCGCATCTTAGTGTTTGCAAAATGATGCACACTTGCCATGGGTGACTTTTGGGGTGCCCCTCTGATTGGCTCCCATTCTTCCAGGGTTTCTCCTTCCCCTCCAGCTTCTGCCGATGACTGCAGCCCCTGGCCCGGAGCACAGCAGAGGAATTGCCGGCTGGGATGGAAAACTGGGCTCTTTTCTCTTTTGAGATGGTGTTAAATGTCTACACTGCAGCTCACACACCTGTGTAGGAGCCCCTCTGTGGCGTCTGCAGTTGCTGAGTCTTTCACATCATGTGAAGAGGCTCAGCCACACAGCCCACATTCCCCCTTCTGGGTGCCTACCCCAGCCACAGCTGCGTCTACTCCTCTGTAGTCAGAAAGGGGTGAAGCTCCGAACACCACTCACCTTGCTGTGCTCATTTGGAATGAGGGGTCAAGAGATGGTGGGGGCTGGGGCATGAGTGTGCCCAGCTGGAAAGGTGGGGCTGGCAGCGAGTGCTTCCCCCATCAGGAGCTCTGGGCTTCAGTGGCTGCGGATGGCGAGGCATAGGGGGTGCGAACGCAGGGTTGGTGCATACCTGGACGGCAACACCTGTCTGCAGAGCCACCCCCTGCCAGGCTGGCTGTTAGGGATTCGAATTCATTCCTGGCCCTGGGAGTAGGTGGCTGAGATTAGGTAGAGGTATGGGAAAAGGGAGTCCCCGGAGCCCAGAGGCCAGGCTGTTGGCGGATCCAGTCTGTGGCCATGGCAGTCACCAGGAATTATACCAGGAGCAGTATTGAGGAGGTGACAGCGATGGAGGGACGGTGTGACCTGGGCTGGGCTGTAACTGCCACAGGGAGGGTGTTGGGTGACACAGTCTGACAGACTAAATTGGGTGAGGGTGGGGTGCTTAGGCAGGAGGGAGGGAGAAGGGCATAGAAGTGAAAACAAGGGGCAAAGAGACTGTCATGGCCGGTGGGGCGTTGGAGAGGGAACAGCCCGATGAGAGCAGACCCTACGGGGGTGGCAGGGGCCTCGGGGACAAGCTGGATTTAACTCCAGGAGAGTCTGAAGCTGTGGGTGGTTTTGTTGACAGGTGACTGAAGATTGAGGGGTGCCGTGGAGGGAAAGGGAGAGGAGCCAAGGGGGGCGCTGCTGGGGGAGGGATATGCAAATTCTTATGAGGCAGAGGGGTGATGGGATCCCCGGCTTCTCGTGAGGAATGATCCCATCAGGACACAGGGGGAGATGAACTTCACTCAATGCCCAGGTCAGATGGTGATGGTGGTGGGGTGCTGGTGGGAAGCTGTCTTGCCCCGGCCCACAGGGCTCAAAGGTGACCACCCGGCTCCTGCTGCCAAAGCGTGGGCCCCTGGGGAGGCACCTCCTTCCAATTGGGTGGGTTTTCTTGTGGCCCCTGACGATGGTGGACCCCTGCCATAGCCTGCAGGGCGGGTATACAGCTTCTAACTAATTTTGTTTTCAGGTAATAAATGCCAGTTTACGATTCCCTGTAAGCCTCTCCTCCTTCCTGCCCTGCTTTCTGCCCTCCCTCTTTTTCCTTGGTCCTTTTTAATTTTAGATGGAATCTCACTCTGTCGCCCAGGCTGGAGTGTTGTGGCTTGATCTTGGTTCACTGCAAACTCTGCTTTTTGGGTTCAAGCCATTCTCCTGCCTCAGTCTCCCGAGTGGCTGGCATTACAGGCATGTGTCACCACACCTGGCTAATTTTTGTATTTTTAGTAGAGACGGGCTTTTGCCATCTTGGCCAGGGTGATCTGAAACTCCTGACCTCAAGTGATCTGCCTGCCTTGGCCTCCCAAAGTGCTGGGATTACAGGTATGAGCCACTATGCCTGGTCCAGAGTGTTTTTTATTTAACTTCCACATCCACTGTGACAGTTACAATGCCCTGCTTTTCTTTTTTTTTGAGACGAATGCTCTGTCGCCAGGCTGGAGGGCAGTGGTTCAATCTTGGCTCACTGCAGATTCTCTGTCCCCGAGTTCAAGCGATTCTCCTGCCTCAGCCTCCTGAGTAGCTGCAATTACAGGCACGAGTCACCAGGCCCAGCTAATTTTTGTATTTTTAGTAGAGACAAGGTTTCACCATGTTGGCCAGGCTGGTCTTGAACTCCTGACCTCGTGATGCACCACCTTAGCCTCCCAAAGTGCTAAGATTACAGGTGTGAGCCACCGCACCTGGCTTCTCCATCCTTTCTTTTCCTAGAGTTTCCATTTTCTATCACCACACCCTCATTATATCCACAATTTGTGGATGTTCTTTGCCAGCAAAATTGTGACTTTTTGGCCTAAACCCTACTGAATGTGCTATCTATTATGAGAAAGAAGTTGCTGTGAGGAGTCGGGGCTCACAAGGATTTGAATCCTGGTCCACTCATTATCTGGGTGACCTTGAAGACGTCGTTACCTGGGAGCCTGGCCTCTCTGGGCCTCAGTTTCCCCATCTGTAGGAGGGAAGCAGTAACAGTGCATCCTTTGTGCAGCTGTCTTAGGGATTAACTGTGCAGCCCTTCACACAGGTGTGACCAAAGCTCATGCCCAGCAGAGGCCAGCTGCTTCCCTGTGGCCACGCGCCACGCCCTCCTCCTCGCTGACCTCACAAGGCACTGACAGCCCCACTTGGCAGGCTCTGTGTGCTCCACACCAGCCTCCCCTAAAACCCTCTCCTCCAGGCAGCCTCCGGGCTTGCTGGCCAGGCTCTTAGAGGTTCCAGCAACTACCATACTCAGGGCTACAAGCCCTCACTCTCCAAAAGGCATCCTCCCCTCATCTCCTTCTTCATTGGGTCAGCAAAGATGTAGGTGGCCACTTGGTGCCAGGAACTGTTCTGGGGGCCTGAGGGAAGTCTGAGATCAGGATAAGCAGAGCGCCCTGCCCTGGGGAGCTGCTAATCTAGTGGGGGAATTAGACGACTCCGCATACAAGCACATGTTTTTATAAAGCATACAGAAGGTGGGGTGGAAATGGGTTCTGGAAAGAAACATGATGCAGGTGATAAGTGGGGAGCACCAGGGTGCTGGTGGAGCTGAGCAGAGACCTGCAGGAGGTGAGGGAGGGGACCTGCCAACACCCAACGTCTGGGTACAAGTGTCCAGGCAGCGGGAACAGCTCCAGCAGAGACCCTGAGGCTGCAGTGTGCCTGGAGCCACGTGAGGGGCGCTGCGGGGTGAGTGTCACGTAGGATCTCTAGGGAGTGGGGCTGGAGTAGAGCTGGCTCAGGGGTGTGACAGGATGGACGTGCTGAGATCACCGCAGCCCCTGCATGAGGAGGGGAGCTGTGGTCTGGCTGGGTAGGGGCGGTAGGGAGTGATGGCGGGGAGCTGTTAAGGGCTTGCAGCTTCGCACAGGAGAGCCGCTGGTGGCTCTGCCTGGGGGCCATCGTGGGGGTGAAGAGAGAACCGATGATGCTTGGAGCCTGTGACACTGACCATATCTTTGTTTTGTCCTTTGGGAAGCGGTCTTGAAACAGGACCCCACAGAGTGATTGAAAGCAGGTTTCACATTTCCAGGCTCTCTAGGAAGCAGGAGGTTACACAGGTCCTTGCCCCTCACCCTCCTGCCCCACTCTCGACCTTGGTCCTAGCCTCAGAAATGAGGTACTCCCAGCTGTGCACTGATTGCTGAGTGATGTATAGTGGGTCACTTACCTTCTGGAGAATCAGTTTCCCCGTTTGCTCCATGAGAGGTGACTGAGGTCCTTCCAGCCTGCTTGTTGCTTGTGACAGGAGGAGAGGAGCCATCAGCACCAATTTCCTGTTATTATTGGATGTCCATTATTACTGGAAACAAACAGCGGTGTCTGTCCCTGTCTCTGATGATTAATGAGAGCCCATCCTTGTTCGTTTCCGAGATTAAAACACAAGCAGACCTCCTGCGGCCGTTCCCTCCCTCCCTGCTTCCTTGAGCATCAGGATGGAGGAGGAAATGGCGCCTTCTCTTCTGGCTCTGACTCAGCCCCCATCAGCGGCTCAGTTCAGCAGGTGCTCCCCGAGGCCACTCTGGGCTGCTGTGGACACAGCTAAGCCAGACGTGGTTCCTGCACTCTGCAAGGGGCTCATCCAGTGGGAAAGCAAGCAGTGGACACAGCATCACAGTGGGTGGGGAAGAGATGTGCAGGTGGCCAGCAGTGGGGGTCCACCTTGGGGCGAGAATGTGGCATTTTAGCTGAGTCTTGAGTGATGCTTTAGGTTTGTACAGTGAGCAGGGGAAGGGAAGTGCAGGCAGGAAGCAGGAAGAGAGGCATCGAAGGGCTGGAGGTGGAAAGAAGCTGGGTTTGAGAGGGGTGAGGGCACGTGGGGACAGGAAGGTGTCCACATCAGCCTTCCAAGAGCCGTGACGGGAGGCTTGAACCAGAGGTGGTGGCTTTTAATGAACTTAGTTCAGTCCCCTTCCTTACCTCCCTGTAATGTAGAGACTGGAAAACAAACCTTTCAAATTCCCAGGTTCCCTTACAGCCAGACACATGCAACCCTGTACGTGAGCTCTGGCCAGTGAAAGGTGGGTAGAACTCCTTGGAGAGAGCCTCTGTATTCTAATAAAAAGACAAAGCCTTCCAAGGAGATGGTTTGCAATTTTCAGCCTTTAGCTTTTCTCTTCCTTCTGCCTGGGATGTGGATGCGATGTTTGGATGCACAGCAGCTATCTTCTGACCAGAAGAGAGAGACACTCTTGCGGGTGGTAGAGCAGGAAGCTAGAAGGAACCGGGTCTACATGAGTTTCCTGAGCACCCCACCAGCCCTGAGCAGCCACACGGTGTGACTGAACATACAGGGGCTGGTGAAGTCCCTGACCCACTCAGGGAGCAGGAAGGCTTTTGGGAGCAGCTGGTGCCTAAAGGCTGTTTAGAATTTGCCACCACCTTCCCCTAGGACCTGTGTTTGTTAACTGGGGTATCCTCGGGGCCTGGCCGGGGGAAGCTGCCGAACACCTTAATACTGCAAGAGGGACAGATGACAGTGGCAGCAGCAGGATGAGAAGTGTGGGAACTGGAGCGGGAAGGGGAGGAGGAGGTGGGGAAGGCTGGGTTTCAGGAGCGACACTGGGGGTCTGCTGGATCAGTGGGTGGGGTGTTGAGTTTGAGGCTGGAGAGGGACACTGGAATTTGTGAGCAGAGAGTGGGCGGGAGAAATGGTGAGGAAAGGGAAGGCTGCCGAGGGCTGCCCACATGGAGTCTCAGGAGGCTGCTGGGGAGGAGGCAGAGATGGGAGGCCACTGGTGGCAGGTGGGACAGAGCATTGTTCCCCCAGGAGGGTCCTCACTGGGCAAGACTCTAGAAGTGTCCTGGGGCTGCAGTCACAGATGAGCACACACCTAGGCCTTAAAACAATGGCTGTTTAGAACTTCCAGTACTATGTTGAGTAGGAGTGGTGAGAGAGGGCATCCTTGTCTTGTGCCAGTTTTCAAAAGGAATGCTTCCAGCTTTTGCCCAGTCAGTATGATATTGCTGTGGGTTTGTCGTAAATAGCTCTTATTATTTTGAGATATCATCAATATCTAGTTTATTGAGAGTTTTTAGCATGAAGCGGTGTTGAATTTTCTCGAAGCCGCTTTCTGCATCTATTGAGATAATCATGTGCTTTTGTCAATGGTTCTGTTTATGTGGTGGATTACATTTATTCATTTGCAAGGGTAAAGGGGAGGGAGAGCATCAGGACAAACACCTAAAGCGTGCGGGGCTTAAAACCTACATGACAAGTTGACAGGTGCAGCAAACCACCATGGCACATGTATACCTGCGTAACACACCTGCACGTTCCTCACGTGTATCTCAGAACGTAAAGTAAATTAAAAACAAAACCAAGAAAACAATGGATGTGTAGTCTGTCTGCTGGAGCGGGGGAGCCTCCCTGCCTCTTCCACCTCTGCTGACTCCAGGCAGTCCTCGTCTGGGACACCTCACTCCCATCTCTCCCGTCTTCACAAGGCCACCTTTTTCGTTTGTCTGCGTCTTTTTTCCTCTTCTTGTCAGGACACCAGTCATTGGACTTAGAACCCACCCTAAATGCAAGATGCTCTAGAGATCACCAATCCCATCTGCAAAGACCCTATTTCCAGATAAAGTCACAGTCTGAGCTTCTGGGGGGACAGGAACCCTTGGGGTAGGCTGTTCAACCCACAAAGGGACTCTATGTCAGGCGTGGGCCCCAAGGGTTTCTGCCCCCAATCCTGCTGGAGGAAGGTCATGGCAGCTGGGCTCTGAACCTCCCCACCCCAGCCACTGGCTTTCTGGCCTCCTCCCCTGCAGGAGCTGCCATTCACTGACGTCTATGCCAACCACAGCTCTGTTCTACTGTTTCTCATCGTTAAGCTCCCGTGCCTGAGAAAGTCTCCCCTACCCTCCCAGAGAAACGTGGACAATGCTGATAATGAGATCTGCCATCTGACATGACTTGTTTCCGAGTGTTAGAAGTAATTTTCTGCCTGGGAATAATTAACTCAAAGACCTGGGTGAAGCAAGCTAAAAGCGGGGGAAGTAGGTGGTTGAAAGACTGTTGGCAGAGGACCACAAACAAAGCCTTCTGCACTGGGAAGGCACGCCTGGGCCACGCAGAGGCCCTAGGGACCCAATTAACCTCGGGTCTTCTTTTTCTGACACCCACCGGGGGCTCCATGGGCTGTGACACCTTCCAGGGGCTTCAGCTCTCCAGTGCTTCTGGGAAGAAGGTAGAGGCTCAGGGTGACCTGAGCGCTGGGGCCGAGTGACGTGGGTTCAAGTCCTGACTCCAGCGTGGCTGGCCCCAGCCTCGGCTTCCCCTTTTGTAAAAAAAAAGATAATGGGACAGACCATTGGGGCATTTGGGTCTGTGTAGTTCCACGTGACCCTTCCATGAGGGTCTACACGTGTGATGTGTGAGCCAGGGCCCAGCACACAGTAGGTGCTTAGGGAAAGTGGCAAAAGTGTGGGCTGAGTGAAGGCAGGAGTGAAGATGCATGGGAAAAAGTACAAAGTCTGGACTCAGTTGGATTCCAGCCACTTGCTGAGCAAGCCACGAGGCCTGGGGCAAGCCGCGCAATATCTTTGGGCAAATACAATGAAAAGTAATGCCACAGGGCGGCAGAGACAGAGGTGAAATGGAAATTGTCCTGCAAATTGTCAAGTTCGGTCCATCTGTGTTTTACTCATAACAATAGGAAAACCCCAGTGTCCACACCCTTCCTGCTAGACCAGCACAGACTTCTTTCCTGAGATGGAGTGTCACTCTGTCACCCAGGCTGGAGTGCAGTGGCACGATCTTGGCTCACTGCAACCTCTGCCTCCCGGGTTCAAGTGATTCTGTTGCCTCAGCCTCTTGAGTAGCTGGGATTACAGGCACACACCACCATGCCTGTCTAATTTTTGTATTTTTAGTAGAGATGGGGTTTCTTCATGTTGATCAAGCTGGTCTCGAACTCCTGACCTTGTGATCTGCCTGCCTCAGCTTCCCAAAGTGTTGAGATTACAGGTGTGAGCCACTGCGTTCTGTCTAACATGGCCTTTTCTTGTTACCGTGGTGGTTCCCAAAGTGGGGTTCCTGAGCTAGCATGCATCAGCTGGAAACTTGCTAGAAATGCAAATTTTAGGGCCCCACCCCAGGCCCAGTGAATTCTGGGTGGGGTGGGCAATCTGTTTCACAGCAAGTCCTCTAGGGGATTCTGATGCATGCCAAAGTTTGGGACCCACTTTTATCACATGGGCCCCCCTTTTCCTGCTAGAGACCCCCAAACATGTTTGACTTCTCATCTTAACCCTCTTCTGAGCCTCCAGGGCCTCCTGGAGGAGGTGGGATAGAAACTTTGTTCTGAAGGGTGATGTGGCTAAGGTTGCCAGATGTCCCCCCCAAGTACCCACTCTCCCATTCTTCAGGGGTCAAACAGGCCCAGAGCTTTGGAAATAAAGCACTGCCTTTGCCAGCTCTCTTTACAGATAGGTGTAGCCTCAGGATGAGGTTTTGCCTAAGATAAGCAGCCTTGATGATTAAAGGAAACTAGTTCAGCGGGGGAAGGGGCCCTTGTTAACTGTCTGCTTTTCCTCTTTCTTCCAATCTGCAAGGAGGATGTTTCGGCTGGAGCTTCAGCAGCCATCCTGGATCATGAGGTGACTTTGAGGACGGAAGACATACGTTGAGAATGGTATACCACTGTCCTGGATAAAGGACCAGCCATCACTCCAGTACTCAAGGGCCTAATTCTGAGTTTTTAAGGATGGGGAATGGCATCATTTCATTTAAGCTCCTCTTATTTGAGGTTTTTGTGTTATGTAGCTAAACCTATTCAGGGAGAGAGAGCTTCCCATGGGCAGTGAGGTGCCCCTGGAGGGTGCCAGGGGGCTGGGGGCTGCAGCTCGGAGGAGAGATTGGAGGTAGCAACTATAGTCCAGTGAGGGGCTCTGCAATGCCCAGGCCCGAGGTGATGGGGTCTTAGCTGATGTGATTGTGCGAGCATCTTCTCCTGCCCCTGAGCCAGAATTGTCCGGTACCAAGACCAGCTAGACTGTAGAGACCCCCACCCAGGCAGCACTGAAGGCGTTAAGAAGCAGACACTCAGAACAGCAAAGTGGGACTATCAGGGCCAACAGCCTGCTGAGCTGACAGCTTCAGGGGCTGACACATTACGGGCTGAGAGCCTCAAGCAGATTCTGACCCACATAGTCTCTCTGAACAGGTGATTATTATTAACTAACAGGTGTTCTGTGTTTTCTCATAGAACCAAGATAAACTAGGTAGGCAGCTGGCGCCCCCTTATCACTGATCACGGACAGACTAGAAAGCATTCTCCATGAGGGAGCCACGGGGGCAGGTCACATATCCAGTGCTGAAAGAATTGTTTTCACCAGTGTATGATGTACATATACTGTCTTGCTACTTCAGAATGCCCCAAGCTGTTTTCCACTTAGTCAGGGAGCCAGGTTTTCCTTGCCATCGTTCTTCTTAGCAAACAAGATAATTTTATCATACACTCAGCATTTCTCAGCAGTCCAGCATGCAGTGCAGTGGAGACTATGCAAATGAGATGGGACCAGGATTTATCAAGGAATCACGTAACCCTGATGGCATCCTAAGCCATTAGGTGGTACCTCCAGGTAAAGCAAAGGGGAGGTGCTCTTGTCACCAATTTCCCAGAGGGACAGAGACCAGCTGAGTTTCAGGGAGAATAGGAAGGGTTAGAGAGACCCAAGGAGGCTGCAGAAAACCTCCCAGGAGTCCCCAGGCTGGAAGCTCCAGGGAGTGTTAGGGATGACTCCAGGCTTCAGGGCGGCGAGTTGCACCCCCGAGGAAGGATTCGCTTCTACATTCATTCCTTGATTCAGGCCCCAGACCTGAAGAACAAAGGTCTCCTTGCTAGCCCTTGTGGCAAGTGGCTGGATGAGAACATCAGCTTATGTTTTCTCTGCTCCCTAAGGTTTGACCCGGGGCTTAGAAAGAGCTGGTCCCAGACAATTACTTAGAAATGCTGAGACCTGCTGGGCACGGTGGCTCACGCCTGTAATCCCAGCACTTTGGGAGGCCGAGGCAGGTGAATCACGGGGTCAAGTGATCAAGACCATCCTGGTCAACATGGTGAAACCCCATCACTACTAAAAATACAAAAAATTAGCTGGGCATGGTGGCGTGTGCCTGTAATCCCAGCTACTCAGGAGGCTGAGGCAGGAGAATTGCCTGAACCCAGGAGGCAGAGATTGCGGTGAGCCGAGATGGCGCCATTGCCCTCCAGCCTGGGTATCAAGAGTGAAACTCCGTCAAAAAAACAAAGAAATGCTGAGACCTGCAGAATCCAGGGCCCAGGGTCACTCCTTTTTCTCCTTATCCTACAGATGAGGAAACTGAGGTGCAAAGTGCCCCGTAAAGCTATAGTGGTGCCAGGACAGCACCTGCTCCCAATCCCTGCCCAATGCTCCTGGCATGCTGCAGGCTGTGACCTGGACTTCCTGGAGGCTGTCTGTACACACAGAGGTGGGTGACACCTGAGACCTACAGAGGGGTCTCTGCTGGGACCCGAGTTCCAGGAGAAAGGGGAACTTAGTGTGTTTGTGGGGGCATGTTCCCGAACCCACCACATACAGGGAGTCTGAAGATTTTGTAACTCCTTTGGAGCCCTGGCGTCACTTCCCAGATGCCAGCAAGAGTGGGGAGCCTGGTGCAGTGGCTTCTGCGGAGCTTCAGACTTGTATTTCGGGCCCCAATCAAGTTCATGCTCTGAGCACTGAGTGTCAGCAGTAGGCGGGGAGAAGAGCCCAGGAAGGTGGGGAGCCCAGCTTTGAAGTCCCCACGGGGAGCAGTGCATGCCGGCTGGTGGGCACCATGGCTGATGGTTCCAGCTCCCTTCGGTCTGGGCTTTGCCGGCCACGCCATTGGTTCCCTCTGTCAAGCTCATCCTTGGTCTGTGGCATAGTAAGTAGCCCTGACTGGGAACTTTGGGGACATGAAAGGGTCGGGGCACGGCCCAGTGTGGGAGAATGGCTTTCAGAACAAGGAGAGCATCTCAGGAGGTGAGACCCATGGGCAGCAATGGAGGTGCAGGGGGTGTGGGGTCCCGAGCTCCATGCCATACCAGGGAGGCAGACAGAGGGGCCGGGTTTGCATGTGCCACTGGGTGAGTGTTCACTGACTGAGCAGTTGCATGTGCCTGGGGGGTTGGTGAGATGGAGGAAGAACGGATCTCTGTACCAGACTCTACTGAACCGTGTGGCCTGGGTGACTCCCAGGGCCTCCCAGACCCCAGCATCTACTGCTGTAAAGTTGGGGAAAGGACAGCCTACCTCGAAGATTCTGCTGCAGGTGGGATCTAGGTGGGAGGTGCCCAGCCCACAGGGTGCAGCCTGGCTTCCCAGCCAGAGCCTCGGGCTCCCCACCTCTGCTTCTTGCACGCCACTCAGGCGTCCGTGACCATTTAATTTGATTCAGGGTGGGAAGTCTGTGTTTTTTTGGTGGCGTTAGCATTGACGGTCTATTTCCTGCTCAGGACCCAGTGCCGAGTTGGCACTAATGTAGAAAAATTAGTATTATCAGGGCTGCTTTCACACTGCCATCTCTCACACTGCAATCCGTGACACGTTAATTAAACTTGATAAATGCTCTTGTCTAAAGATAACGTTTGAACGAAGGAACCAGTCGCCCACTTATTAGCTGGCTACAGGCTCTGGTAAATTGCCTGGGAGGCTTTTGAACTCCACAGGGCCTGTGACTGGGTACTGCGGGGCTCTGTCTTGGGAAGTGGGCTTCTCAGCGCTCCCAGCTCTGGGGACAGGCAGTGGTGCAATGGCAGGGCACCCCACACATCCTGGGGGCTGGGGAGGGCACTGTGGACCTGGAGGGCAGGATGGGCGTCTCCACCCAGCTCCCACCGGGGGCTCCATCCTCTTTTGCTTTGCAGTTCCCTTCACAAGCCCCTGCCGGCTCAGCACCCTGCCCTTTCACCACAGCAACCCCATCCTGCATGGACTACCCATCAGGAAGCCACAGATAGGACAGTTGTTCCAGAGTGGCGTGGTCCTTTCGGCCCATCCTTCGGTCGTTTCATCTTCACACTGTTCAGCTCCTGGTCCCCTCCTCCCTCCTTCTCTCTCTCATCCTTCCTCCTCCTCTTCCTCTTTACCCCCGGTTCTGGAAAAGCTGCCTATTTGAGAAGCTGCTCCCAGAATCTCAGCAACAAAGCCTGGCCTTCCTGGAGCCCAACATGAGGGACACCTGAGGTCACAGCCGTAGTTCTGTGAAACCATACCCCAGGCACCAAGTGCGGACATGAGGGGCTGCAGGATGTCACCAGGAGCAACGGCACCACCTTGAAGGCCCCCAAAGGGAGACAGAGGGCCTTCTACACCAGGAGCAGGTGTAGAAGCATGCAGGTGGTCTTTGCGGGTCACTAAGACCTTTATCTGTCCCTGACCAGGGCTCTGGCTGCTCCAGCCCCACCCTCTGGAGCAGGCCTTCTAGGATACCCAGCAAGGGCTGAGGCTTTGACCAAGGCCTGTTTCAGAGGCACCTGTGCAGGAACATGCCCTGGAGGCTTGGGCATCCTGCGATCTGTTTGTGGCCAGGTGGCCCCGGGCAGACCAACCTGCCTTGATGTTCTCAGCTGGCCCTGCCTCCCAGGGATGTGAACATGGGAAAGCCATGGGCATGTCCTGGTACTGTGGCTTGGAACAAGAGCCCTGCCCGCCCTGTTCACCTTGCCCAGCACGTGAACATGAGGACGGTCCAGGCCCGAGGTTGCTGCTGTGACCCCACCTGCTCCGACTATACCACGTGGCACAACAGCCAGCCAGAGTGACAAGGACACAGAGAGGTCGGCAGCCCCTGCGGCCGCCTGCTGTGGCAGCTGTCAAATCTCTGGGTGTGGTCAAACCTTGTGTTAGGGGGAGACGGCATCAGCCTCGGGGTCTGGAGTCGCCCCTACCATGGTCCTCAGGTGTTGCTGTTCACTCGGGGTGGCTGGAAAAATATTAACTATTGGGAAATATAAATTGTAATGTCAAACCTTGTGGAAGGCGGGAAGGTTTTATTGGGGCAGGCTGAAGGCGGCAGGTCCATTAAGTTAGGGAGAAGATAGGGACGAGGCTTTCCCAGTTAAGTCTGTTTACCCCATATTCCTTTGTCTTTAACTCTACTCATGTAAACTTTGTGCTGATGGTCCTTTCTGGGAGATCACAGGTGAATTACCTGTTAATAGTATTTACTCTGGGTCCGGAACCTAAAGCTATTATCATTCATGTAACCACCCTTTTAACCATGTTAATTATCCACGTGTGTTGACTTAGAACCTCTGTTATGAATACATGTGTAGATGGACAGAGGGTTTTGGTCTATTGGTTGCATTTTGCCTTCTGAAAGCAGCTGGCAGTCATCCCTAGCCCACTTGAATCAGTGTAATGGTGTGAGAGTGCCTTCACTCATCCGTGGTTGAGTCAGGGTCTGTGGGTCAGACTTCAGCACACAGTGGCTGACGTCTGGTGGTGACCCCAACGTGATCAAGGTCACACTCGGGCCTCTCAGCCTCACCTGCCTCTCTGGTTGCTCCTCTCCCTTCTATTCCTCTTGCCTGCAAGCTGCAGACACAGCCGCTGCCTATCACTTCACACTTAGGTTGGGCCTAGACCTTCTATACAACCTTGGCAGATACCGTTCCTTCTGTCTGGGTTGCCCTTCCCTCCTGCCCATCCCTGTCACTCTTACTCATTATTCATCTCTCTGCTCAAAGCTCACTTCTTAAGGAAGCCCTCCCTGATGTCCCTCCCGGTCAAAGCCTCTTCCCATAGGCTGTGTTGGTGTGAACTGCATTAAGCTGTTGGGAGCAGAAGCTCAGCCTCAGAGGCTCAGGCAAAGCAGGAAACCCTGCTTTGGGATCACAGCAGCAACCCTATCACCCATGAAGGGACTCGGGGGGTCAGCGGTTTGGGGCTGGGTTGGTGAGCCCACAGAGGCAACGAGGATGCAGGCTTCTTCTGTTCTTCCTCTACTCAGGTCACCTCATGATCACAAGGTGGCTGCAGGAGCTCCATCTTGCCTGTGTTCCAGGCAAGAAGAAAAGAGAAAGGGCTGAAAGTATCATCTCTCTTAGGGGAGCCAGCTCCTTTACCATCTGGAATCAACATTGATGATTTCCGTTGGTCCTGGCTGCAAGGAAGGCTGGGATGTAAGTCTTCAGTTGGGCTCTGTATGACCTCAGTGAAGGCAGAGTCCCTCCCTCCCTTCCTTCTTCCTTCCTCTTGAGACAGAGTCTCACTCTCACCCAGCTGGAGTGCAGTGGCAAGATCTTGGCTCACTGCAGCCTCTACCTCCCAGGTTCAAGCAGTTCTCCTGCCTTGGCCTCCGAGTATGGGAGTATGAGATTATAGGCAAGTGCTTGGTTAATTTTTTGGTGTTTTTAGTAGAGACAGAGTTTCTTCATGTTGGACAGGTTGGTCTCAAACTTCTGACCTCAGCTGATCTACCTGCCTTGGCATCCCAAAGTGCTGGGATTATAAGAGTGAGCCGCCTCACTTGGCTGGCAGAGTGAGTTTCTAAGGAAGAGGGAAGGAGGGGCACTGGGCAGGCCCTTGGCAGCCTCTACCAGGAAGGCTTTCCCAGCCCTGAGTAATTCTCTTTGTAGCATGTCTCAATTGCAATTTTATATTTGCTTTTTTTCTTGACTTGTTTGATGACTGTGGACTCCACATGGGCAGGGGTTTCCATATTTTCTATATTCCCTAGCAAATAGTAGGTACATAATAAAAATTTGTTGAATGAATGAATGAACAACTTTTCTCTGTGTCCCTAGGCAAGCTCCTCACCTTCTCTGGACCTCAGTTTCCCCATCTGTAAATCAGCCCATCTCTAAGCCTCCTCCTGCTTCTCAAGCTTATAATGCTGTCCTCACCCAGAGCTTCAAAGATCAGACAGGGTAAGGTGAAAGGAACATTTATTAGGCACTAATTGTGTGCCAGGCCCTGTGTGGGCAGTGGGAGCTTGGAGGAGGATCTGACAATATTCTGGCCTTCCAGAGACAGAGTAAGCAATTCCATAGTGGGGCCCATGGCAGACACAGGGAAGCCCCTGAGTGGTGAAAGCCAAGAGGAGGCACCTGGCCCTGGATGGAGGATCAAGGAAGGCTGCAGGGGCCTGAGCATTAGGTACAGAAATAATAGGAGGCTGGCCAGGGGCAGTGGCTCATGCCTGGAATCCCAGCACTTTGGGAGGCTGAGGCAGGTGAATCACCTGAGGTCAGGAGTTCAAGACCAACCTGGCCAACATGGTGAAACTCTGTCTCTACTAAAAATACAAAAACTAGCCAGACACGGTAGTGGGTACCTATAATCACACCTACTCCAGAGGCTGAGGTAGGAGAATTGTTCTAACCCAGGAGGTGGAGGTTGCAGTGAGCTGAGATTATACCACTGCACTCCAGACTGGGTGATAGAGTTAAAAAAAAAAAAGACTAGGAGGCAAACATTCCATGTTCCAGGCAAAGGGAACTGCCAGTGCAAAGGTCCAGGGACAGGAGAGAGCATAGGTTCGTTCTGCTGGTGTTGCCTTGAGGTGGGGGATAAATGGGGGCATCAAGGCCTGAGAGGCAAGCCC
The DNA here is from genome assembly GCF_049354715.1 of Callithrix jacchus. Lineage (NCBI taxonomy): Eukaryota > Metazoa > Chordata > Mammalia > Primates > Cebidae > Callithrix > Callithrix jacchus. The sequence continues at coordinate 187,244,706 of NC_133502.1, forward strand.
AGGATGGATCAGAGAGGCCCTGTGGGCAGTGGGGAGCCATGGGCAAGCTTGAAGCAGGGGAATAGTGTGCTCAGAATTGTGTTTCAGCAAGAGCAGGCCGACTCTTCTGTGAAGGCCGGTGCAGAGGGCCAGAGGCTGAAGGCTGGGATGTGGTGCAGAGATGGCACCTGGGCTCACCAAGGCAGCCTCTGTTCCTGACTGGATGCAGGAGGCCTCTGTGCTTGTTCACAAAGTGTTTCATGACCCTTCATTCACTTAATCCTCCAGACTTGTAGCCCTGGGGGCAGGCACTGGTGCTAGGTTGTGGTGATGGCCCCGCTCTTCCACTTTCCCTGGAACTGCCCATTTCCCCTGGGGCTGGGTTGGCCTGCCCACCTCTCACTCTGGGCGTGGCCCTGTGATCCATGTTGGTCAACAGGACAAAGTGGAAGTGGCCATGGCCCGTCTTGAGCTGGGTCTCAGGGGGCTGTGTACCCTCTGCTTGCTGTCCTGTACCTCTGCCATTGCCATGAGGACACACCCAGCTCAGCCTGGGAGGGTGAGCAGCACTCAGCCTCATTGCCAGCAGCTGGCTGCCCACCAGACATGTGGGTGAGCCTGGCCAAGACCAGAAGAATCGCAATGCAGAGCCCAGCCCAAACAGCTGAACTGTGAGCCAAAGAAACACATATTTGAAGCTCCTGTATTTTGGGTAGTTTGTTATGCCACATTATTATAGCAATAAATACAGTTCTGTCTTCATTTTAAAGGCTATGACTTTTGGGTTCTCACAGCCAGGGATCCTGCTCCAAGGCCCGAGTGATTTGCTTGCCCTGTGCAACCTCCCAGTACCAATCTCAGAGGCCTTGGCTGGAGGACAGGAAGTCAGTTTTGCCTGGCCCTGGGCTGCGATGGTGATGGAGCCTTATCTGTATCAGTGTGGCCTCTCCACTCTGCTGGCTGTTCGCTCATCACCATCCCTGTGGTTCCAGCCAGGAGCGACAGCATCATTACCTTCAAGATGCAGTAGCAGGAGTCTTGATTTGATTGTGATCCTCACATCTCACAGCAGAACACGCTACCGCTGAGAGGCGAGGCTGCATTCTCTTTGTGAAGCTGAAAATGAAGAGGAAAATGTCATCGGGGGTTACGAAGAATGTGGTGGCATTTGCGACAGATGGCAACGAAGCTGTTTCCAGTCGTCCGGCTTGAAGTGGTTCTTTATTTGTAACTTTGCCTTTTCAGTGCAGATCAGCTCAGTCCTCGCTATTTCTCTCCAGGCTGATAGAAAGCTGGGCATGGTGCTGGCAGTCATAGGGCAGGGTCCAAGCACCCTCCTTTAGCTGGCCTGTCCAGCCTCGCCTCTGATGAGGCCTCTGCTGTGCTATAGTGTAAGGAAGAAGCCAGAAGGCAGGTGACATGGTTCCAGCCCATTCTGCCTGTTACTGGCTATGTGGCCATGGGCATGTTGTGCTCCTCCCTGGCCTTGAAGGTGTCATTTGCCACACTCAGCTCATCTCAGCTGTCGTTGGGGAATGGCGGAGGACACAGAAGATGTTGGTGGGAGCCAGGCCACGAGGCTCAAAAGCGTCAAGGGCACAGAGAGGTCAGAGGGGGTGTGAACACGTTGGCCAGGACTCCCGGCAGCAGAACAAGATGTCCCTCCAGGTGTCCAGAGGAAGTTTCAGAGGAAGTCTGCCAGCTTGATTTCCCTGAGCGTCAGTTTCCTCATCGGTAAAATGGGCAGGGCTGTGGCAAAAGTTTCATGGTATGAGACATGAAGAGTGCTCACCCAGGCCAGCATGTTGTGGGCTCTTGGTGGATGTGGGACATTTTTTTCTCCCCCCAAGGGCAGGTCAAGCTCCAGGAAGAAGACCTTCCAATGTGGGAGGACAGGGTGCTCAGGGGGTGGCCCAGTAGGGCTGAAGGTCTTCCCAAGTGCCCGGTACAAACTTGGGGGTAGGTGGGTGGTGCCTGGCAGACCTGGTATTCCTAGACACGGAGGCAATCCATGCCACAGCTGTGCTGAGACTCAGGCCACTCAGTCCATCCCTCTGCATCCCTCTCCCCATCTTCCCCAAAGCCCTGCAAACCTGCCTTCGTGGCCCTTCTCTTCCCTGATGAAGCTTTGGAACGAGCTGCTTTTTTTAGCTTCTCCAATCAGGCCGGCATCGTGCTTGGCTATTGTTAGCATCTCAGCTTGAGGCCTCCTTCAGAAAGCAATGAGATCATCCTCCCAGAGTCCACGGTCACCTTTCCACAAGGCTCAGCAACGTGCAGACCTCCCCTCCCATCCCCTACCCGGGTCCCAGGACAGGGGACAGTGACAGCACTGAGAAGAAGAGTCAGGGACCGAACTAGGAGCAGGAAGAGAATTGGGAGGGAATGATCAAGGTGCACGTGCTGTGTGCTCTGGACAGCGCTCTCTGCCCGCCAGCAACCCTTTCTCACCTCTGGGGCCAACACTTTTTTTTCCTTCAAGGAGCCAGCTCTCCTTCAGTGTCACGCTGTACTGATCCCCATGCTCTCTACTATTGTAACCTCAGCTAACCCATCATGTGCTGTGTTCCCCCGTGGTTCAGCGATTG